>NC_142218.1:7191132-7498729 GCF_049639895.1 Pseudopodoces humilis | reverse complement strand
CGGCCCCCAGCCTCATGCTCAGCCACAGGAGCAGGGCAGGGAGTGATGCCATGAGCTCTGTGTGCAGAGCCCTGCTCCCTGGGGACTCCCACCACATGTGGGAGGCTGCAGGGCACTGGGCTGCCTCACCAGCACCGCCAGCACCACAGCGTGGATGGAGCATGGACATAGGCAGGCAGGACAGACTCCAACCCTGTACTGACTCTGGCAGCACACTGAGCTGGGCAGAACCTCAGGCATCTTCACTGAGACAAGGGCGGCTTGCAAAGACCTCTCTGAGACATGGTATACACCAGAGAGATGAGCTGCCAGCGAGCTACTCCTGTCTCTAAGTGACCTGGTCCTTAGGGCTGTGGGGTTCAAGGGAGCAGCTTGGTTTTGGACAGTAAATTCAGCTCTTCCTGTAAAAGGAGAGCCTAAATGTTTGCATTGAAGGGCTGTGCAGAGTCAGGAGAAACAACAAGCTCCCTAGAGAAGCAGACTTCAAGCTAAATTATTCCTGACCTAACTAGAGTGGTGTTTCAGGATGGATAGAGCTGGTTCTTGGCATCCATAGAACCAAGACAAGACTTAGCTTGGTGCCTGCCTCCATTTTGTAACTGAGGAAACCTAGGATGGGCTGGAGAGGAGGGGAAGGCCACAGCCATGCCCCAATCCCCCTTTCTGGCTGCTCCTGACCTTCAAGGCCCGCATGAGACATTTCCCTCTGGCTGAAGGAGACAGGGAGGCAGATGACCCAGAGCATGCAAGGGACTGGATAAACATTCTCTGGTCCATCACTAATACTGAGGATTTCTCTTCCTTTACCCTTCAGACATGCACAGTATCTTTGTATGGTTCCCTCGCTCTCTCCTCTCCCAGCAGCCGCGCTGTGCTGCTGCTGCAGCCCGGATTCCTGTCCCCGAGCACAGCTGCTCTGCCTTTAAACCCCTCCTTCCTCACGCCTCCCCGCACAGGCACACTGGGCTCTGCCTCGCCTCTGCCTCCCGCCAGTGGCTCTGCTTCTACCTGCCCTGTCATCCTCGTTCCCCAGGGACTGTCCCTCCTGCAGCCCCTCCGCTCCAGTGCCCTCCCTGCCCGGGGCACGGGGGGACTCTCACCGCTCGGTAGGTTTTCTTCTGCCCGGCATGTTTGGGTGCTTTGCCCGGCTCCGACGAGCTTTCCACATGCATCGAGTAGATGATGTCAAAGAAATCTTCCACCACAGCCACGCGTTTCAGAGAGATGCCCTCGGGCTCCGACAGTCCATCTGCCCCCTACAACAGTGCAGGCAAGTTGAGTTAGTGTCAGCAGTGGGTGACAGGGGTGACGAGATCGGCCCGGGGCTAATGTGGTTGGAGGGGGCAGAGTGGCAGTGCTCCCGCCTCGGGCTGCCTTGGGCACGGGGGATGTGGGGGATAAATTAAACATCGCTTCAGGGAGGATCCTGCTGTAGCCAGGGCAGTGGCGGCTGCTGCTGTTGTGCTGCTAAAGCTGGCAATGAAATTGGGCCAGGAATAAAAACAAGGGAAGAGTCCAGAGTGGAGTCACAACTGATCAAGAAATTCAATTTCCGTAATGTGGGATGGTTTTGCTAGGCGGGGAACAGGCAGGGGAAGCTCTTGGGACCGGCACATGGTGCTAAACCATCCTGGGAAGCCCTGAGATGTGAGGTACTCTTGCTGGCTGCAGTCGCCATGGACATGGATCAGCCAGCAGGACAAGGTTTCACTGTGATGCCAGGATGCAGCCCCTAAAGGAAGGAGCCAGCATCCCCTCCTTCCCTGCACTGACCTTTCCAAGGCTCCCTCCCTCTCACAGACGCAGAGCAGCTGAGCGCTGGCAGCAGCAGCACAGCTCTTTGTGTGTTCGGATGTGCTGGAGAGCAGGAGGCAGTAATTCTGCCACACGACAGTGGTGACAGACTGATGGGAGTGGGAAGTGTGGGGAGCAGTGCTCCTCCGAGCTGACTGGCACCAACGGTGTCAGCTCACACTGGCACGGTATGCCGTGGGAAGGGGAGGCAGCCTCTGGGACCCGGCAGCTGCTATCAGCACTCGGCACAAAGCACCGGAGCAGGAAAGGCTAGTGGGAGGTGGTCAGTGGCTACTGTAATGGCAGGGGGGACTGAGAAAGGGCCAGGCTTTGGGAGGTCACTTAGCTTGCTCCTTGAAAAAAAAAAAAAAAAAAAATATATATATAATACATATATGTACATATATGTATATATACCACATATATGTATATATACCACTTTAAGGGCTGCTTTCCAAAAGGAATGCATGGATGTTGTCCAGTGGGTACCCACCAGGCTGCTAAGCAGCAACCTGCACATCTAAGTGACCTGCAAACTATCTTTTTCAGGTGCATTCACACGTCCCTGAGGGCAGGCAGAGGCAAGGGCTGTGGGCAGGGTCTGGCAGGGGTCTGCATGCAAAGGGAACAGCCAGTCTCCTAACCTGCATTTGTGTTGCCCTTGATTGGGCTCTGTGTATCTTCCACAGTCTATAGATTGAATAAATGCTGTTCTTTAAGCCACCAGTGAAGGGCCTCTCAAAAATCAATCACTTAGTGGGCCCACCTTCTGCTAAAGCTACCCAACATCTCAGAGGAGCAGTCATTTAATGTACAGTTCTGCCTATTAGAGTTGGCTCCTCACCCCAATTTTGGAACAGAGACTGCCTGTCCTGGGCACAGGCTGCAGCGGGACGGTCGCTGAGCTCACCCAGGACACGGGCACGAGGATTTTCCAACACAAACCACCTCTGCCCTCCCTGGGGAGCCCCAAGCTGGGTCTGAAGGTGGCTGTAACAAAGAGAATATTGAGAGTGAACACAAGGGGCAGGGTGGCAGGGCTGTGTGGTGGGGGTCGGGAAACTTCGCCCCAGGGAGTGTCTTTGAGGAATATAGATCTAATTTCTTCTGTCACCGTTCAGAGAGTTTCAGTTTAATCGAGGGCATGGGTATTCCCCTGCCAAGGAGGAGCGGGCATTAGGAGGCTTCCTACTGACCAATAATCCTCAGAGCAGGGTTGAAATGAGGATAATTACAGAAACAGGACAAAGGAAAATGCAGCAGGGAAAAAGCACAGTCAGATCTAACAAGCAGAGCCCTCAAAATTAAGGCTGTAACCAACCCTGTATGCAAATCACTGTTTTCAACCAGCTAATATCCTCCTCCTTGCACGGCCAGCAGGTCGGTGTTTCCTCCCCTGTTTCAGAAGGAATGCAGTGAAGGTAACCTCAGGGTCTGGGCATTGCTACAGCCTCCCTGCACACCCAGCAGCGCTCTCCTCTCCACCCCGCTGGATGCCGGATGCCAGAGCTGCCTCCTCAGCATCCCACTCCCTGCAGCGATCCTCCCCTGACTCCTTGCGTCTCTCCATCCCCTCCTCAGCCTTGTGACTGCTCTCCCCGTGATGATTATTTAGCTTTGGGAAGCAGGTGAGATGCAAGCAGTATCAAAGCCACTGGGTATAAGAAGCTGTATCAAGGCAGTGCCTCCAGGATTAGGGAGGTTTATATCTGGCAATATACCCAAATGTTGACCTAGGATTTAAGAGGACACGTGTGCTGTGGAGTACCTCTCCGAGGGGCCCACGCCCCTCGGGTTCCTCCTTCCACACCCAGCATTGCTCACCAGTATTCAAGGCATGACTCAGAGCCCATAATATCTCATAAAGGCTTAAAACCCCTCAGGTTTAAATAGCAATAAAAATCATTTGGGAAGCAGAATGGGAAGAGGGGATGCTTTTACCCTGTCCTGGTGTTGGGGCTTTATTAGAAGTCACCTGCCCCTGCAAGGAGTAAAAGATTTCAGGAGCAAAGCTCAGTTCTGACAGAGGTGCTTGGAAGTGGGTGGCATTTCAGGTGCTGAGGAATCCCTCTGCCACCTCCCATCCATCCTCCTTTCCCCTATATTTGCTCAGCACCGGTTTGTCTCTCCCCCTTCCCAGTCTCTCCTTGTCTGTGTACTGTGCTCCACAGTTCTCACCCTCCCTTTCCTCTCACCCTCCCCACCTTCCCAGAGCTGTGAGCTCCTCTCCTCCATCAGGTCTTTTCCCTCCCCAGTGTCCTTTGTCTTCCCCATCTCCTCTAGTTCCACATCTCTGAGCACTCGTACCCCCGGGACCCTCTGCCCCAGGACCATTCTCCTGGGCCTCGCTGCCGCCGCATCTCCTCTGTCCCTGCTCCATCCCTCCGACCCCGGCCGCCTCCAGCACCCGCGAATCAGTGCCGGGAAGCGCCTCTGCGGGCCGAGGTCCCCTCCCGTGCCCGGCCCCGGGCGGCGACAGCCATTTCAGGCAGCGCTGTCCCGGGTGCGGCACGGGCCGGGCAGCGCTTCCCAGGGCCGGGGACCGGCCATGGCGCTGCCAGCGCCGAGCCCCGGCACCTTTGTTCTCGGCAGCCGCCCCGGGCACGCTCGGCCCCCGCCCGGCCCGGGACGGGGGCGGTGCGGCGGGAGGGGACGGGGAGCGGCCGGGCAGCCCCGAGCGGCGGCTCGGGGTGACATCTGCCGCGGCGGGGAGGGAGGCAGGGCCGGGCGAGCCCCCCCGCCCGGGCCGGGCTGGGGCCCGCCGGCAGGTAGCGGGTAACCACGGCAACCGGCGGTAATCCGCTCCCCCGGGCCCGCCGCCGCCGCCCCAAGCCCGCTGCCCCCGCGCCCCGCCCGGCGAGGACCGGCCCGGGGCAGGCACCGGCGGGGCCCGCTGTGGCCGGTCCCGCACCTCGCCGAGCCTGGGACGGGCGGGCAGCGGCAGGGGCAGAGTCCGGGGCGGGTTCCTTCCACCCCCAGGCACCGCCATCCCGCCGCAGCTCTGCTCACCTCTCGAGGCCCACTGCAGCCCTGCCGCGCTCCCACAGCCCTGTCAGGCTCCCACACGGACCTGCCCTGGCTCCCACAGCCCTGTCAGGCTCCCACACGGACCTGCCCTGGCTCCCACAGCCCTGCCATGGCTCCCACACGGACCTGCCCTGGCTCCCACAGCCCTGTCAGGCTCCCACACGGACCTGCCCTGGCTCCCACAGCCCTGCCATGGCTCCCATAGCTCTGCCATGGCTCCCATAGCTCTGCCGTGCTCCCACACAGCCCTGCCATTGCTCCTACACAGCCCGGTCCTGCTTCGGAGCCTGGCAGCAGCACCCACGCATCTCCATGACCGCCCTCCTCCACCCACCCAGCTCCCTCCTCTCCCAGCAGCCGCCTGTGTCTCCACCAGCCCTTGTGGCCATTCCTTAGCAGCCCGGCCTGGGTGTGAAAACTGCCATAATGGGAGATTTTCACAGCCAAACTGCAGCACTGATGAGCTAGCCCTGTCCTCTGTGGGACAGCAGATCTACGGCCAGCAGCTGCCACCTGATCCAGTCCATGCTGCCCACAGTGACCTCCACCCCAAGCCCAGGTGAGCTGCCACCACCCCAGCGAAACCAGACTCCCAACCCAGGCAGCTCCAGGGAGGCCAAGGGATGACAGCAGGCTTTGTGCATGGGACTTCTCAACCCTGCAAGCCCTTCCCCAATTTGGACTTGGGTTTGAGAGAATCTGGGAGCATTTAACCTGAGCTCTCCAAAGCCTGCATGCTCCCAGCTCCTCTTCAGACTGACTGGGGCAGACACTGCCAGAGGAACTGGAAGCTGCCCATTCTGGGCTCAGCAGCACAGAGAGTCTTGGTTTTGCCCTTGCGCTGGCTGGCAGGGCAGTATCTGCCTTCTCCAGTGGGACTGGCAGTTTTCCTGGGGCCCAGGAAGCTACCCCACTCCATGGCTCTGCAGGGAAGCATCCCTTTTCCAAGGGGGTTATTATGCTGGAGGGCCATCAGACTGGGACTGCTGGAGCAGGAGTGGGATGGGAGGGAGTGCCGAGTGCTTCCCCATCTGCTGTGCTCAACAGCAGATAAAACACTGCCCCGGCCCTTGCGTGAGGGGCTGATACCAGCCAAATTCAGCTTCCTGTGAGTCAAAAGCCGCTTCCTGCCAGCAGAGCCCTGTCTGATAATGGCTGTGTTCTGCTCTCTGCCCGGGAGCAGACCCCATGCCCTCGCCTCTCCTTGCACTTCCCACATGAAAGCGTTCCCTTATGTATCTCCCAACCACAGCATCTCCCCGCCCCAGTACAGAGTTGCACGTTAAACTCTAATTTCCTGCTGCTGGCTGGAAGGGCCACTGTCACACTCATCCCTGGGACAGCCGAGCTGAATGTTTGGGGCCAGCCGTATCGAGCTGTCCCTCAAGGTCACCTCCC
The DNA here is from genome assembly GCF_049639895.1 of Pseudopodoces humilis. Classification (NCBI taxonomy): domain Eukaryota; kingdom Metazoa; phylum Chordata; class Aves; order Passeriformes; family Paridae; genus Pseudopodoces; species Pseudopodoces humilis. The sequence continues at coordinate 7,492,510 of NC_142218.1, read as the reverse complement.
TTGTACACACAGACAGGCCACGTTGCTAGCTCTGCCTGTGCTCCAGCTGCTGCTGGCTGTGGGACACAGCCACTGTCCCCAGCCACGTCAGGATCAGAGTTCATCTGTCCCACGGTGCAGTCACCCTATGGCATGACGATGGGTTCCCCAGCCTACACCAGCAGCAGTACCATTCCTGTGGCACTCACCCATCCCTCACCCTTTCTTCCAGCCCTGGGTGGTTCCTTCTGCTGCACAAAGGAGGATCCCTTTTTTGAGATGAACAAAAGTGGGGTTTGGGTTTTATCTGAGCACTCTGCTGCTCTTTCCTCTTAGAAATGTGTTTCTGATTTTCAACAAGTTGTATTTTGTTCTAAGGGAATTTTTGGTCTTATGACAAAAATACTCAGCTGGACCAGGGAGTGGATGTGCACAGGACAAAGCAATTAGGACCTATTTGGATCAGAAACTGCGACATACAGGATGGGATGTAATCCTGCCGTGACGCCAGAGACTTCCCATCAAGTGCTCCAGAGGTCATAGAAACATGGAATGGTTTGGATTAGAAGAGACCTTAAAAGCCATCTAGTTCAAATCCCTCTGCCATGGGCAGTGACACCTTCCACTAGACGAGATTTCTCCAAGTCCCATCCAACCTGGCCTTGAGCACTTCCAGGGATGGGGCAGCCACTTTCTCTGGGCAGCCTGTGCTGGTATCTTGCCACCCTCACAGGGAAGAATTTCCTCTGAACACCACGATTCCTCAAGTCCATCTCCCTGGACAGCCCATGGCTCAAGTCCATCCCCCTGGACAGCCCATGGCTTTGGCCACCACCAGCACCCAACACACAGCCCACTTCTGCAACTACTCCTCCTGCACAGGCTTCAGCACCAAAACAGACGTTTTATTTCAATATGGACTCTTACAACTTTTGATCAAGAAACTGTTCTTGGTACTTCTCATCTCTGGGAAGTCAGCCCTTGATTGGCTTCTATATTTAGACTTCTCCAGGGCTTTAGGAAGTTCACTCCTCATGGTATTTAGGTGTAGGATGAAAGCAGCTTTTGCGGGGGATATGTTAAACCACAGCAGGCTCCCTCTGCTAATGCTGTGAGGAGAAAGAGGAGCTACATTCCTCGAACTTCCCTCTTCCTCTTGCCCCTCATGCCACGGGCACAGTGCGTGCCTTAGAAATAGGCACCAGGGAGACACTGGGCTGAAAACAGTATCAGCTGTATTGCTCATAATAAAAGAACCCACAAGAAGATGATGGGAAATGCTCTGACTGACAGATTTTGCTCTTTTTTCTCCTGGAAGTATTTTGCTAGGAAATATTTCTGATCATTTCTGGTTGAAAATTGGGAGAAAAGCAGTTCCTAAAATGCTGATGATGCTTCCCCGTGCTGAGCATTTTGTGTTGTGTCTTGTTGCACCAAGCAAAGACTAAGCCCCATCCTGCACTTAGAGCTTCAGATCCACTCACTGCAGTGAAAACAGCCCCAGCCCTCCTGAGCAGCTGAGCATCCCACTGGCCCAAGAGGGCTCATTCTCCTGGGGAAACTGAGGCACAAGAAGAAATAATTTTCCCGACACTCTGTGCTGACTCAGGCCAAGACTGGGGGCATTCACATTGTTTCTCTACCCAGAACTGTACACAATACTTTTTTTTTCCCAAAGTAAATACTTCCTCATGAGGGGAGCTGGCTGCTTTATTTTTAGCCGGCAAACCCAGCTGAGGTGTGTGTCTTTCACAGGGCACAGGCACCTCTTCAGAGCAAGCCGCTCTTTCAGCTGCCACAGCTGAGCCACGGGGATGGGTCCAGGCCTTTGCTCTGACCTCAGCTTATTCCTCTCCTGGCTCCCAGGCCTGGGAATGAAAACAGAGCGGCCTGGGAGGGGCAAGCCTGGAAATGGCAGCCCTGCCTCCAGCTGTGGAGAGGGCCCAGGTGCAGGGTGCCAGGGGGAGGTTGGTGTGCTCAGGGTCTGGTGGGCGGCTGGGTATGGGGCTGCCATCCATCCCAGGGCTGCCTGAAGGAGAGAGGAGAAGCCCAGCAGGAAGAGATTCTTGCTCAGATGCCTGCTCAGAGGCTCCTTGGATGCCTGCTCTGCCCGGGAGGCAGAGGACATTTTGCACGGCGCAAGAGAGCAGAGCTGCCTCCCTGCCAGCACCAGGCTGTGCACTGGCGGGGAAGCCGCAGGAGCAGCTGGATCTGGCAGGCAGAGGCAGTCGCAGTGCTCCCCAGTAAATTTGACCCTGCACCTGCTGGCCAGGAGCGAGAGGGAGCTGGCTCTCTCAGGGATAACAAAATACTGGGTGCTGTTGGGCAGCCTGTGCTGCTGTTGGAGCACTGTTTCACTTGGGTTTGGTGAGAAAGGTTCCTGCAGCCTCATGAATGGAGCACCTGACTGACCTTCCTGGGAAATTTCTCCCTGGGGCAGTGGACTTCCCACTCCCTGTCAGGTGGTGAGCATCACCCTCCTCTCTGAGGTGTGCAAGACCTGTGAGGGAGAAGTGCCACGTTGTGGGTGCCAACACGGAAGAGATCATGAGCATTATTATCTGTGGATAATTATAATGTTGCAGTATTTCTTACTATTCTGAAATAGGCAGGGTTTACACAGAGGAACTGTGGATGCTCTGTTGCTGCAAGTGCTCAAGGTCAGGTTGGACAGGGCTTGGAGCAACCTGGTCTAGTGGAAGGTGTCCCTACCCATGGCAGGAGGTTGGAACAAGATGATCTTTAAGGTCCATTCCCACCCAAACCCTTCTAGGATTCTATGATTCTAAAATGTAAGTTTGGTGGGGTTTTTAAAAATATATCTGCAAGGTGGACAGTGATGTCTTAATGTTATTTGGATCTTGGTTTAGGTGATTTGGGGGAGAATGCTATTGGAATGGAAAAAAAAGGGGGGTAAAATGGTGGTAAACTACATTTACAATCAGAAGAGTTTTTATACTCCATAGTATCCTGAAAAAAATATAAAACTAGGAATCTAAAGAATATTGATAATATGTATCTGTAACACAAACTCAGAACATGTCTAGAGGTGGCTCTTCCTTGAAGTAACTTATCACTGTGAGCAATTTCCCCAGCACCAAGCACTAATCTAATAAAAATCACAACCAAAGCAAAATCCTTTGAGTCAGAGGGTGGCCAAGGCACTGTAACAAGTGACGAGATGACCTGTCACAGCAAGGTGACCCCTCTCTGCCTAGGAATAGACCCAGCAGTATCAGGGCAGCCAGGTGACATTGTCACACCTACAGTGAAAATGTGGTGATGTCAAAATGAAACTGAGGAGGAGCAGCAGCAGTTCAGCTCCTCAGTGGTAAGAAAAATTATGTAAAATCAGTTACAAATGATGCTACAGTGAATCAAGGTCAGGCAGGGCTGAGAGGCTGAGCCCTGGATGTGTGGCATCCCGGTGCCAGCTCCCTGTGCCCTGGCAGTTCCCAGTATGTGGGCCACTGTCGGAGACTCCCACAGGAACAGCGTGATGTGCCTCTAGGGAAATGCTGACAAGCTCAGCGGATGTTGGAGGGGGGTACAAGGCCTCCACACCCTCCCCTTCCAAACCAACCTCCTCTCCAGGTCAGGGCACGGCAGGGATTGAGCTGCACCACACCGCAGTGGCTTCAGCACAGCCTGGCCCTGACACACCGAAGCCTGGAAACACCGATTGCCACAGCCAAGCATCACCACGTCTGCTTCCCGTGAGCCCACGCTGGGTTCAAGAAAGGGGGGCATTATAGTACCACAAGGGTCGTGCTGGACTTCATCACACACTTTCCCAGCATGGGAACCCAGGAAAACAGATGTCAACTGCCCTCAGTGAGAGCAGGCACTTGTGTTTACCCTGGGCTCACTTGTATTTATCCTGGGCTCTGGCTCTGCAAGGTTGGAGGGTCCTATACAGGGAGTCAGGGCAGGGGCCACAGGGGACAGACACAGATGGAAGTCTGGTTTTCTCCCTTTGCATTCAGGTAAACCCTCCCCACTCCGTATTCTGATGTGTGTCTGTCATAACCACTCTTGGTGAACCCCAACCCTTCCAAAAGCCAAACCTGGACTTGTAGATGAGCCCAGGAATGATTCCCCACTAACCTGGGATGTCCAAGTGGAATTTTTTTAAGCTCTTACATTTGGGGGGAGTAGAAGTCAAGCATGGTCTTAAACACTTTGTTGTGGTAATCCATCTGTGGAGATCCCTCTCCCAGGTGTGACACTTCATCCCATCACATCTGATCTCAGTGCCACATCACTGCAGGCTGGACACACGGGGCATGTGGAGTGGCCTCACATCTGGCTCTCCCTGGTCTTTTGTGTGTCTGTGTCTCCAAACAGGGATGCTTTTGGGAGCAGAGGAAAGGAGGGGCAAAGCAAGCGGGGCAGAGAAGGCAGACAATTAATACAACCTGCCCTCTGTGTGAGGAATAAATTGGCAGCTGACAGGTTATAATCTGTGCAAGCAGGATCTTCACAGGAGAGGTGAAGGCTCCATTGGGGGCCAATTGGATGGTTAATTAGGAGGACAAAGCAGAGGATTCGTGAAAATGTTTATGAAAGAGTGCTTGGCAAGGGAGCCCCTGAGAAACGCACACCAGAGAGGAGCTGTTTTGGGCTGGGAGAGGAAACACGAGGGTGAAACAGCAGAACGAGCGCTGAGAGGGAAAACAGCCATGCAAATGTGGCGAGAGGACGGGGATTCCCAGGTGCCCTGCGGAGGAGTTCAGGGGAGGACCCGAGGACACCTAATTTTCTAGAAATACACGGGCTGTGTCCTCCCTCTCCCTGCTCCCTTCGCCGTCCCCACCCTGGTGCGGTGGGGAGCGGGCTCTGGGTGCCGGCAGGCACCGCTGCTGCAGCAGAGAAGGGCACGAGGAAAGCAATTAAACCGGAGCTTTGATTGGGCTCACAGATGACTGCTTGTGCTAGAAATGCCTGAGCTTCTTTAAGCGCCTCGGCGGTGGCTGGAGCCGGCCTGATCCCCCATCCCCTCCTCGGCGCGTCGCTGCTGCGGCAGCGGGAGCGTGACTGATGCTCTCTGTCCCACACACGGCTCCGAGAGCTCAGAGGTAGGAACCAGTTGCTAAGAGACAGGACTGTACTTTCCAGCCCACATCCAGACCTTTGTCACCAGCTCAAGGGCTTTCTGCCGGATCCAAACGCCCGGCGCAGGTGAGCGGGAGCAGGCAGGCCTCCTCCCAGCTCTGGGAGCCCCACAAGCGTTCAAACTGAGCATGGAAATGACAGACCCAAAAGCATCCCCAGGGGACCAGCTTCCCTGGACTGGCTGCTTGTCCCAGTGCTGTGAGACTGCAAACCGGAACACCGTGCAGCACCTGGGAACCAGTGTGGGAGGTACCTGCAGCACCGACATCCAGAAGGTTTTGGATGTCACCACAGTGTGGATGAGTTGATGACTCGGTATTTGAAATGAGATCTCTCCTTCCAATGCAAGCCAGGAGAGGAGTCCTGAACTTTCATCTCCTTTATTGGGGGGGGTTCCTGGTGAATTTGGATTCTTAGCCAAAAGGCTCCCATAAAAGCAATCTACTACCAACTGGAAAGGCTGAATTTGAGCCTCAGAGACTGAGTGACCCCATCTTTTCCAGAGCACTCCCTCCCTCTTGGTGAGGAGCAAATCCATCAGAGCCTTTGCCTGTCTGTTGGAATGGAAATACATCCTCTGGGGCTGCCAAGCCAAAGCAGAGCAAGGACAGAGAGAAAGCACTCACACAGCATTGTCTTGCTGGCTGTCACTCTGTGAAGGACCCTGCACTGTGCCAGGAAGACACAACCAGCCTTCACTCCACTTCCAGAGGCTGCTGCCTTAACCTCAGACATGGACACTGTTACCCAAACCTCTGCTCTGCTCTCTGCTCTCACACACTGCACAGACTGTCTGCAGTTATTTCTCCTCAAATAAATTGCTATTCTTTGGCACCAGCCATAAAAGTGGAAGTCAGTAGCTTTCCAATAAAGACAATGATTTTGGCCAACAGGTACCTGCCCTTGCTACAATCAGCTAATTAAACCAGACACTGAAGCTCAGGGGTAGCTCTGGCCCATTCTCAATGTGATTCTTTAGAGGTGGGCACAGATGATATGAGATCAGGGAAAGCTAATTAATAATTTGCACTAAAGAAAGCAATATTAATATGCATCCCTCTGCCATGGCAACACCAGAGCATCCGTGCTGGCCAGGCCAGGTAGATGGACACTCCACCAATGCTCCTGCACACCCCTGGGCCGGGGTGCCTGGGCTTTCCCTGACATTTGCTTGTCCACAGTTAAGTTCACAGACTGCTCATGTCAAGCCTAACATAATGATAAAACTAAAACTGAACCAGTTGTATCAGAAGGAGATTATTGCTGAGAATGGTCCTGAGAAAGTTCCCACCGAAAGGACTGTGGCTAACTCTCTGGGCTCTGCTGCAGAATTTAGTCAGTGACTGAATTCCCCTTTCTGCCCGTGGTCAGAGCAAGCCCCTCTGAGCAATGACCCACGAGGAGAGCTGAGAACAGCCATGTACTGTCCTTACAGCCAGTTCTCATTAACGAGGCCCTCAGTGCTTGGACCATCTTCCTGTGCAAAGGTGGGACATAACCTGGAGTGTGGGAACAACGGCCCCTTGTCAGACCTGGGGTTCTTTCCATTTCAGCCTCATTGACCAAGGCCTGGCAGAGCTGTGCTTTGGTTGTTTGCTTTTGGACCTTCTTCAGAGTGACATCCTTTGAGAATTACAAATATGAAAACAGTTGTAGGTGAAAGAGATAACTTTCAGATAAATGTTATCTAAAACCCACTTCTCTCGGATCAGCAATGCCATGCCTGTTTCTGGAATAATGCAGGATGTGCAGTGTAGATGGCAGAGAGTTATTTTTTTCAGAAACTGTTTGGTCAGACATGTATTGGGAACTGGAACCTTTGCTGATGCAGCTCCAGGTCTCACAAGTGCTGGTGACTGAAGCCAGCACCCAAGGATGAGGGTGGCTGGGATGGTGGGACCTCTGGGACTGGGACATGGTACTAACAACCACACTGGGACTGCCTTTAATCAGGCTTGTAGGCTTGGCAGAAATTAAGCAAGGACTGAATGAGATGCTGGTTTCCTCCTTATCCTTAGAAGTGGCTTCAGTGGGCTGTCCTGAAAGGGTGGGAGTGAGCAGGGAGTGGACTTTGCTGCCAGATCTCCTGCTCCCAGCAGTGAGGAACTTCATTCTGCCAGTCTGCATAACTGCAGATCATCAGAGCTCTTTAAATTCACCTTGCTAAGGCTTTAGCTACTGCCTGGTGAGCCTAAGCCAGCTCCTGGACCCAGGGGATTGGGTGTCACTGCTCTCTGTGACTCTTACCAAAAGCGGCTTCAGATGTAAAATCTGTGACTGATGTTGTGCAAACTTGGATCCGAATCTGGAGAGGATGCTAATGTGGGAGATTTTCTTTAGATGGGGTTGAATGGGACCATGCACCCAGGCCAGAACAGTTGCAGTCTCCTAAGGGCACATTTAAATGTAAACCTGCCATCAGTTCCACTCCTTGGAAAAGCCGGTGCTGCCCCGTGTGCTCAGGGTGGGATCTCTCCACAGGTGAAAGCTCTGCATGCTCTAAGTAAGGCTGGTTCAATGGGAGTAATAGACAATTTCTCAGATAATACCCTCAGGCCCATCTGCCTTGTCTAAGGCTATTCTGAATGGTCTTGATTTATTTTTTTTTATCACTTGAAGTCCCCAGAAAGTCTGAGTGGTTATTCACACCATGAAAACCTTCTGTTGACTGATGTTCTTAGAGGTTATAGATGTGCAGCTTTTTGGGCCACTGAATATGGGCATTGAAGGGTACTTGTATCAGGAAAAATGTAGCCTCTATTAGCTGTTGGAGCAGCATCTTTCTGACATGCCTGGCTCCTCAGCTCCGGCATTCTGCCACTGAGCTGTGCTGTCCCACGGCCTGGCACCGCAGCTTGCACAGCACAACACTCCCTGTCTCTGGAGCTAAAATGAGTTTAAGGATAGGCTGTGCTGTGAGATTTATCCACTGTCCCATGGGATAGTTTTCCTGCTGTCCATGAAAGCCTCCATCCATTCTGCATTTTGGACTCACCAATTATATTTCCAGCGCTCCCCCCACCCCAGCTTCGTTCCTTGGGTGAATTTCACCAGGTACAATCGTGAAATAATTTTGAACATCTGGTGCCAGGGGAGCCAACACAGGTGAGCTGTACCTGTACAACAGCAGCAACCCACTGGAGCAATGCCCTCATCCTGTTAGCGATGCCTACAAAGCCCCAGAGCCTCATGTCAGCGCTGCGGGGGACGGGGAGAGAGCAGCAAAGCAGAATCAAACGTGGGCAGTGCTGCAGAGCCTGCCTGGTCCCCACGGCTCCGCACAGCCCCCGAAGGGCCGAGCTGACGCCAGGCTTCCCCGGCTCATCCCGCAGCCCCCCAGCCTGCATCACGGCCTGCCAGCACGAATCTGTCCTGGCCGCCACGCCGGAGTTGTGACAAGCTCCCACCACACACGGCCAAGTACAGCATCGATTTAGAGAGCAGCTAACGCCCGAGCCGAAGTCTGAGGAGAACCCTCCCCTGCACACCCGCTGCTCCGGCCACAGCCATCTGCTCCGCCGGTTGTCACTGAGCACTGTCCATTTCCCTGCACTGTGGCTCCATCTCGCTCCACGTTTGTCTGGGAAAGACTGTCTAAATGATGCTAAACGCTTAGGACAAGAGGGACATGAGATTATAATGAACTGCATCTTAGCACCTTGTCACGGACAAATTCTCCCACAGTTCTTAGCAAAGCTGGGGAGAAGGATGAGTGCTGCCCATCCAGTGCCAGGGTGTGCAGCCCATCGATAACGAGGGGGTTCACATCTTAGAGTGTGTCAGCCATAGGAAAGAAGGGCAGATCTGAGCACTTTGGGCTGTATCCATTGTCTGTGCTGCAGCAGCACACAAAGATATTCTGCTTTTTCAGTACAGCCTAAATATATTTTTTTCCAACACCCTGACCTAAAGGATGCAGAGTCCAGCCCGTGTGTGAATAGGGCTGTCAGGCAGCAATGTCCTACACCACTAAACCGCCTGTGTTTATCTGCGTAGGGCTTTTTTAATTGTATGTGTTAAATGTCCAGCATCTTTGGGACGTTCATCTGGGAAAAAGAAATGTGAACAGTCTCTGTGCCAGACATCCGTCCGCACTGCTGTTCCTATTCCCAGTGCATTCTTTGAGAAGACCACCATCTGCTCTGACCACCACCTAAGGCAGATGCCCCCTTCTCAGTGCACAGTCCCTGCTCTCAAGCCACCCAAATCTGATTAGGCCTGTTCTGATGAGAGGCCTGGAGGAGGGCAAGGGAAAGTTACTCCGGAGAGAAAATAATAACCACATGTTAATTAATTTTTCACTACAGATGAGCAGAAAATGCACAAGCCAGCTCAGGGTGCAAAAGCCAAAAGGAACAGCTCTACTGGTTTTCTGGGGAGGGGGGGGGGGGGTGGTGGTGGTGATTATTTTGGGGGTTTGGGATTATCATTATTATTATTTTCCAGAGGAGGAGTGGCCCCAGCCCTGTTAGGGAAAGGAAATCTTATCCCCACTGCTGCCCTCTACGCGCTCTTTACCACCTCTTTTCCAGCTTTCCTCCAGGTCCCTTGGATTTCCTGTGGCGTCCTGCAGTGAGAGCAGAGCAGGATGCACCCCCTGCCACCCCCTCACTGCACCCGGGGTGGGGGCTCTGCCTGTCCCTGCAGCAGGGGACATCCCCAGAACGGTGCTCGCCCGGCAGATGTGCTCGGGGAAGGGCGAGCGGACAGGACGAGCGGGATCAGATTGCTGAGGAGCACAGCCAGGGGAAAGCAACCAAAACACTGCTCCAGAAGTATTTGGGAAAAGCAGCTGAACAGACTTTAAACCAGAATCCAGGCATTACTGTCCAGCAAAAGCCTCATATCAGCTTCATGAATTGACTGTGTGCCTGAAAGGCAAGGAAAGCAAGGAAATACACCCCAAACCCAGCCCAAATCACCAAGAATGTGGAGAGCACTGAATTACAAGGAGCTGAAGAAAATCTTTGGAAAGTTATCTCTAAATTTGAGAGCCACTTCAGGCAAAACCAAATTCCCAACTGCATCCATCTGAAATGGTCCATGGGATTCCTGGTGGAGAGTGGCACAGTGGGGCCAGGAGGCCAGGACCAAAGGAGCAGGAGGCAACAACTTCTACAAACCCCACTCCAGAAGGTTTTGGGGACTGTGATGACTGGTCTCCCTTTGCAGTGGCTCTGCAAAGTGCTCCCAGTCCTAACATCTGGCCGGCATCTAGGCACTGGGAAATAAGCTGTATTGCCCCTTGGAAAATTCGGTTGTCCCCTAGGATATCTCTGCTTGTTTGTTGGTTTAGGGGAGCCTGGGTGTAACGCCTGTCTGTAGCCTGCAGGGACTCTGCCAGAGAAGATGCGGGGGCCTAGGCATGCTCCTCGCTGAAACTTCATCTGTGTGGAGGCCCTTTGGGAATATGCGGGCTTGTGCCGGCCTGGTTGAGCTGCTGACCCTCGGGACTCCCTCCCGGACAAAGGGGAGGGGGTGTCTAGCAAGCAGCGGGGTCGAGGGAGTCTGGCTCGGCCTCTCTGGGGTACCATGACTCTGCAGCATTTGGAAGATCTGGGATAGAGTCACTGACTGGATGGAGAGGACCCGGGAGGGAGTGCTGGATCTCTGGAAGGGGGTACAGCTCCTAATCCGCCCTCCTCAGGGGCTCCTGGCACAGGGGGAGTGATAGAGGAGGGCTGCTAAGAGGTCTTAAAAAAAAAAAAAAAAAATCGCAAAGAATTTTTTTGGGGCATGGCATGGGGGAGGGGGGCAGAGAGGGGAGAAAGAAAGGAGCCTCTGAGCACCACGAAGGGAGAGGGAGAAATAATGACCCTTCCCCCTCCCCCCAATAATCAGGCGGACCAGATGGGAGGTAAATAGTGCGTTTAGAAGCATTTGCCACAGATGGGCTGCCCTCAATGGAAGCATCCTCCAGCCACATCAATGCTGGAGTCTGTGTGCACAGAAAACACTGCACCCTTCAGAGCAGCGGCAGCAGCAGCAGCAGCGGGAGAGGCGGGGAGGGACGGGGAAAAAAATCCCTGCCAGAGCCCTCCGGTGCCCGCGGTCCCGGCGGGGCGGAGAGGGGCTCGGAGGATGGCGGGGGGCGCGGGGCCGGGGCCGGGGCAGCCCCGCCGGGCGCTCCCTGCGCGGGGCCGGGGCCGCCAAAGTTGCGCGTTTCCCCCCGCGCCGGGGAGCGGGACACGCTCGGGACGGGAACAATGGGGCGGGGGGGCAGCCCCGGGCGGCGGCGGGAGGAGGGAGGGAGGCGGCGGCCGGTGCCCTGCTCCCCGGCCCGGCCGGGCGCCGAACAATGAGGCTCCGGCGGGGGAGTTCCCGGGACAGCGGCCCGCGAGCGGGCGGGGGAGGCTGCCCTAATCCGGGCTCTGCCGCTGCCCGCACCCCCCGGCGCACCGGCTGCGGCGGGCGCGCCGGGCGGGCAGCGCCGCGGGACGCCGGGGCCGGGCTCAGCGCGGCGGCCGGGCTCGCCCCGCTCCGCTCCTCTCCGCTCCGCTCGGCTCGGCACGGCGGCGGGGCGGGCAGGGCGCGGGGGCGGGGCGGGGGGGCGGGGGGTGCCGGCGCCCCGTCCCCGCCGCCCGCTGCCCTTGACTGCAGCCCTGTCCCCGGCCGTGGGGCGGATGGGAAATGCCGGGCGAACGTGATCGGACAGGGCGGGGGGGCGGCGGGGCCCGCACCGGGCGGCGGCGCGGCCCCCCCGCGGGGGCAGGGGCACGGCGGCGGGCGCGGGGCACCGCCGCCCCCCCACCTCCCCCGCGCCGGCAGCGCCCGGGGAAGGCGGCAGCACCGGATGGGACGGGGACGGGGATGGGGACCGGGGGGGCGGCGGAAGGTGCGAGGCTCCGGGCGGGCGCCTCTCCCCATCCGCACCCCGGGCGGGTCGGGGCGGCGGGGGCGCGGCGGCTGCCCCGGGAACGGCGGGGGCTGCGGGAGCGGCCGGGCCCCGCGTCGCGCCCCGCATGGGGCATGCGCGCTCCCGGCGGCCGGCGGGGCTGGGCCGCCGGGTGCTGGCGGAACAGGGCGGGCGGGGGGGGGGGGGGGACCGGGGCCCCGGGGGTGCCCGCCCCCACCCCGGGCAATTCCCCCCCGCCCTCCCCGCCCGCACCCCCGGGGAGGACAAACAGACACGGACAGGCAGGCAGACAGACAGACACAGAGCCCCCGGGGCACGGAGCGCACTAACCGTTCCCGTTTTCACCGGCACATATACCACCACTTGACCCATCTTCGTCGCCTCCCTGGTGCCGTTTCCCAGGCGGAAGCCCTTGGACCGGACCCAGAACTGGAACTTGCCTTTCTCCCCCCCGCCGGAGCCGCCGCCGGAGCCGGTTCCCCCCTGCAGCACCTCGGCGATGCGCTGGTACTTGCTCCGGGTCACCGTCTTGGTTTTGGCCGAGTCCCCGTAGGTGCGCAGGCACCAGTCCCGGAACTGCCGCCCCAGCTCGCTGTCCCCGGGGCGGCTCCCCCGCAGCAGTAACGGCGGCTTCGGCATCGCCCGACCGGCGGCGGCGGCGGTAACGGCGGCGGTAGCAGCAGCAGCGGCGGCGCCCGGCCCCGCGCCCTGTCCCGGAGCGGGCGGAGGGACAGCGGCGCTCCCGGGACGGGCTGCGGGGGCGACGGGCGGGATGGAGCGGGGAGCAGGAGGCGCAGGAGGGGTGGCGGCCGCTGTAACGGGGAGTGGGGGGGAGCACCGGGGCTCGGACAGCGACCGGAGGGAGGCACCGGCGGCGCCAGCAGCAGCAGCAGCCGCTCCTGTCACAGGATCACAGGCGGCTCCGGCTCGTCCCCCTCCCTCCCTCCCTCCGCCCGCCCGCCCGCCCGCCCGTCCCTGCCTCCTCCGCCCCCCTCCGGCCGCCTCCTCCTCTCAGCGGGATCCCACCTGTTAGAGCGGCCTCGCCACCACCGACGGGTCGTCCCCCCCCCACTTCAACCCCCGGCCCCGGGGCAGCTGCTCCCCCACGCCCCCGCTCCGGTGGGATGCGCTCCCCTGGCTGGGCCGCCTCTTCCCCCCCCCCCGCTTCCCCGCTCCCCGGCCATACGGTCCCGTACGGCCGGGGAGCGGGATAGCGGAGCGGGGGGACGAGCGGCCGAGGCGGGGTAGGGGGTGTCGGTGGGCGCGGGTCCCGGTGCCGGTCCCAGACAAAGGGCCGGCGGGGCGCGGGCGCACGTGTGCGGCGGGACGGGCCGGCGGGGGCGGAGGCGGGCACCTGCCGAGCCGCCGCAGAGCCTGGGAGGAGCCGCGGGGGCAGCGGGAGCGGCGGTGGGAAGGTGAAGAGGGGGGGTCCGCCACCCGCCGCGAGGACCGGGATCGCCCCGCAGCGCCCTCGGTTGACCGGAGCGGCTGCGGCTTGTCCCGCCGGACCGGGAGAGCCGCACCCCGCCCCAAGCCCGGCCCCGGGGCAGCCGCGGTCCTGCCGGCCCCTGGAGCGGGAGACAAAGGCCGGACCCCGGGCCCGGTGCCTCGCTCCGCTCCCCCGCCCTCCGCATCCGCCTCGCGCCCCGCAGCCGCGGCTGTCCCGCGGCGGGACCGAGCGCCGCCACTGCGGGAAGAGCGGGGGGGTCGGGACACGGTCCCGCTGCTCCGGCCCCGAGGGGGCGGGGGCGAGGGCGGCCACGGCGGGCCCCGGGGGGGTGAGATGGGGCGGCCCGTCCCGGCCGGCGGCTGCGGCTCGGGCTCTGCCCGGCGCTCACACGCATGTGCCGAGATGCTGGTGGTGCCACACGTGTGCTCGCGGTCTGTCCATCGCTGTCACATGTGTGCTCCGTGCCCGCCCGGCAGTGCCACGCGTGTACTCCTGGTCTACCCATCAATGCCACACATATGCTCCCGGTCTGCTTATTGGTCCCACGCATGTGCTGCTTGTCCATCAGTGCCATACGTGTGCTCCTGGTCATCATACGTGTGCTTGTCCATCAGTGCCACATGCATGTTCCATGACCTCTCAGCAGTGTCACGTATGTGCTCTTCTTCTGTCTGTTGGTGTCATATGTGTCCCCTGTCTGTCCATCAATGCCACATTTGTGCTTCTGGTCTGTCCATTAGTGCCACATGCATGCTCCACACTCACCCAACAGTGCCATGTTTCTGCTTCTAGTCTGTCTGTCCGTGCCACCACACGTTCCTTGTCTGCCCATACCTGCCACACATGTCCCAGACTGTCCCTGAGTGCCACACGTGTGTTCCATCTGTCCATCTGTCCCATACTTGTGCTCCCTGACCGTCAGTGACCTGCATGCTCCCAGTCTGTCCATCACTGCCATATGTGTGTTTTCTGTCTGTCCATCACTGCCATACATGTGGTCCCAGTCTGCCCATTGGTGCCATTTGTGTGCTCCATGCCCACCTGGCAGTGCCATTCATGTGCTCCTGCTCTGTCCACCAGTGCCACATGTACTTCATGCCCACCCAGCAGGTGCCACACACTTGCTCCATCCCCGGTCAGGGCACAGTAGTGGTCCATCTGAGGGCTGCCTGCATGGCCAGCAGTAGTACAGCTGGCATGAGGATGTAGGAGGAGGAGCTGCAGGACTGTTGGAACCTGGAAGAGGAATTTGATGTGTCAGGGAGTTCTCTCAGGCCGGTGCTGTAGGTGCTGGGTGTGGCATTGGAGAAGCCAGGGCACAGCCAGCAGCTGTGCCACGTGCCAAGGCTGGAGTCAGGGGAAGGTGAGGGCACTTGATGGCTGAAGGCAATTTTCTTCACTGTCTCTTGCTCTGTGCCAGTCACGTGGTGCCAATCTAAAAGATCTTGAGGTGAGAATGGAATGCTGCAGGAGCTGAGCCATGGGTTAGCCATGCCAGAGGAGGTATGGTGAAACCAGGGATTGTCCAGGACACTGGAGCATTGCCATTGCTCATCGCAATGTGCCACAGTAGATCGTGTTGACTGTGCCTATCCCACTGAATATCTGGACAACTCTCAAAAAATTCTCAGTGTCACTATCCAGTTTGCTCTGGGCCCAACATGACACCATTGTAGAGGGACTTGGGCAGCTCAGAGGGTCTTCCCCACTGTGGATTTTCATTCCCAGGCACATTGTGCAGGATGCCTACAGGAACTCGCTGGTGCGCTGCAGTGTTTCTGATGACCACTACAAACAGGATGGACATCCTCTGAAGCCTCAGCCAGGCAGGGAAGCATGGCTTTTTCCAGGGATGGCTGTGAGGAGCAGTGAGTGGATGGAAATGGATGAAAAGGATGTTCTGCAGAATTTGTGTTCAGTGGGTGACTTTCTCGCAATGAATTTGTGGATAAAGTCAGGCTCAGCTCTCAGCCTGCTCCAGCCCCTGGGCATACACTTGTCCCAAACAGAGCAGTGACTGGCTGAGCTGTTGTTCAGAGCTGGCTGGCACAGGGGAGCCTGTGGGGGATCCTATGAGAACTTGGTGAATCAGCATTGTGAGAGATGTGGGGACCATTGGATATTCAGGAGAGGCAGGATAAATCCCGTTTCTGGAGTCCAGCCACTTTGCAGGAAATGTTGAGCAAGGAAGGGAGTAAAAGAACATTTTGCTTCTGCTAAGGAGTTGATCTACCCAGCAGTGATGCTGCATTTTTCACCATGATCAGACTTCCTCACTGAGGTCACCACTGAATTCCCCACCTTGCAGCTGAGCTGCTGAGGAGCCGGTACAGAGGGAAC
The DNA here is from genome assembly GCF_049639895.1 of Pseudopodoces humilis. NCBI lineage: Eukaryota > Metazoa > Chordata > Aves > Passeriformes > Paridae > Pseudopodoces > Pseudopodoces humilis. The sequence continues at coordinate 7,476,770 of NC_142218.1, read as the reverse complement.
GTCCTCTTGTAGCACCATAGGCAGGGGCAAAAATCTTCTCCTACCTCAGCTCAACCATTGGAAGATTTGGGATCCACTTATAAAGCAATGCAGAGTGTCCCTCTCTGGTGAGCATGGACGCGAGTTTCCCCAGTTTGTGGATGCAAGGCCAGTCACACCAAGAACTGATGTTCTCTGAGTGAGGATTTGGGGCAGACCATTCACACCTGGCTTGAAGCTTCAGATCAATGTTTTAGGTCAAGTCCAGCATGGATTCAATGAGGGTTTAACTTGCACTGCAAGAGCAAACTCCTGCCACTCCAGATTAGAATGCATGATGTTGAGGCACTCTTGTCCTTAATAGTAGGGGAAAAAGAAAGTGGAATTGTTTGGTGGCACTGGACCTTCAGCTGTTGGTTCAGCCTGTCAGGTACTGGGTGTATTCAGCACAAGGTCTCTGTGGATGGCTTTGTTATAGACAAACATGTGGTGACTCCAGGTCCATTGCTATTTATACTGTATTAAAAAAAGGTTGGATTTGGGTTTTATCTGAGCACTCTGCTGCTCTTTCCTCTTTTAGGTGCCTTCTAATTTCTTACAAGTTTTGTTCTTCTGTTTTGTTCTAAAGAAATTGTTGGTCTTCTGACAAAAATGCATAGCTGGACCAGGGGCTGGACATGCACAGGGCAAAGCAGTTGGGACCTACTGAGGTCTGATACAAGACGGGAAGAAATCCTGCCAGAGACATCCCATCAAATAATCCAGAGATCATAGAAACATGGAATGGTTTGGGTTGGAAAGGGACCTTAAAAACCATCTAGTTCCAATCCCTCTGCCCTGGGCAGGGGTACTTTCCACTAGACCAGGTTGCTCCAAGCCCTGTGCAACCTGGCCTTGAACACCTGGACTTGTTGGTCAGCATCTAGACTCGAGGAGAGCCAAAACCGAAACTATTTACTGGATGCCCCTGAGAGTTGCTGTGTGGGATCAGAGCCAAGCAGAGAAGTGGGCACGACAGCACCCAACCCATCCTTAGACATCATTTAGTGCCAAGCCACACAAAGGGAACTCAGGAGTTAATAACCATCCCTTCTGCTGGCATCCAGGAGTGCTTCCTTGGGGAGGGATAGTGAATATTGAGGTATTTTTGGGATCACTACAGATGAAGTTTGGCTCTTGTAACTTTACAGTCACAGCTGGACAGCCAGTGGTACCTGGGTGTCTCTACAGTCAGTGTGAGACAATGAGCACCCACAGAAACCATTCATCCCCATCCTCTGAATGCTCCCCGTGGAGTGAGATGAATTTTTCAATGGAACTGCCTTATTCTTCCCATCAAACACAAAGGGAGTGTCTCTGTCTTCATCTGAGATGTTCACCTGTCCAAGGTTGGGTGGGAAAACTGTGATCCATGGAGAGACCTGTGATCCACCAATTGGGTAACTGTGATCCACCAGAAGAATGGAAAAGAGGAATGATCCCAGTTGTCTTGGGAGAGTCATTTCAAGGGAGGTACAGAAAAGTATGAGGGCTCTGGTGACACTTTGGGCTGCCACCTGGTTCTGGTGAGCCACACGGAGAATTTAGCCTGAAACAAGTGCAGAGAGGGTTTGCTGGATTGTTCAGGAGAGTGTCTTACAGAGATGACTCAGCTCCCTGATCTCTGAGAAATGGATGCTAAGAGAAGACACATTTGTGGAAAACCTGGGAGGGACATGGGCTAAACCCTGGCACTACCTTAGGAAGGGATGAGTAAGAATGAACAGACCATGAATACCCCTGTGTCTGAAATGAGGAGATGCTGACCAAGCATTGGAGCCATCAGGGTCTACAGGAGTGACCTCAGAGAAGTATTGGGAAGAGAACCTGGTGGCTGCAGAAAAGAGCTTGGTCAGGTTCTGGGTGACATGGCCCAGTGTGGTCTCCTCTCACAGTGGGCACTGGGCACTGTCAAGGGTCCCACCGGGGTCTCTTCCCCAAAGTGGGAAATCACATTTAATTCTCCTGTAGCTTTTGCTAACACTGAGCCTAACCAAGAGGTTTTCCCAAGTAGAATTATTCTTGACTTTAATCAAAACCCAATTTAGATCCAGGTCAGATAATAAGTCAAAGCAGCTCAGGGAAGTCAGCAAGGGGTGTGGATTTCTTCTTGGATTGCTGTCCGTATCACAGCACCAAACATCATTTGGTCAGGCTTCTGCTTGGGAGAGGCCTGGGAATAAGAGAAGCAGAGCAGCCGGAGTCACAAATTGAGAGGGGATTTGTGGAAATAATAGACATTTTTCCCACCTTCTTATTCTGTCTCCAGCGTGTCTTCAGCAGGCTGGGAATCAAACCACGTGGCCACTGGATTGATGTGCTTGGGGGAAGAGCCACAGAAGGAGTGGGGTAGCCTGGCGCCGTGGGGAAGAACCGAAATACCCAGCAGCTGCCAGAGCTGTGTGGGAGCCCGGGCAGGAACAGCCAGGGAACTGCAGAGCAGGGCTGAGCTCCATTCCCAGAGCTGCGTGGGGAAGGCTGATGGCACCTGCCCACATCCTCTGTGACTGCACATGATGCCATGTCTCCCTCAGTTTCAAGACCAGTAAATTCACCCTTCCCTGCTTTTTCTCCTCAGGAGGAAGAAGGAGGAAAAAAAGAAACAACCGGGAGACCACAGATTTTCAGGCTAGGCTGTGCTAAGGCGGCACAAGCTGTCAGCAGGCGCACTGGGAGCAGCCACGAGAAGCCGGGAGGAGCTGGGGTGCCCTCGGCAAGCTGGAGATCTCATTGTCTGTGTGGCAGAGGACAAGAGGGAAGGAATATGAACCAAAAATAGTCTTACAGTTTAAGAAGTAAGACTGTTCCTGTGACCTCTCACAGTTGTGTTGGGTTAACAGTTGGACTCGATGAGCTTAGAGGTCTTTTCCATCCTTTGCAGTTCTGTGGTTCCTTGATTCTCTGATTCTGTGCCAGGGGGTCTCTCTTCCTCCACCTGTCCAGAGCAGGTCTTCTCCATTTTTCCAGGTGTGATCTGTTACTTCAGGCACATTGCTCAGGCCGTTCTACTCAGCCCCTTTGCCCTCTGAAATCCTCACCATGGGTACACTCCAGCAGCATCTGCAGCTGCAAACATCTTGATGGGACTTTCCAGTGAGCCTGCTCTGAAGTCAGGGCCATTGCTCTGCTTTCTGAGGAATCCCTGCTGCTTCTGCAGGGCTCCTGGGCACAGCTGGCACAGGAGGGGAAAGCTGGGGTGGGCAACTCTGATCCTTCCAGAAGACCCCTCCATGGGGGTCTAGCCTTTACCTTACAAAATTTAAATGCCAGTGCTGGAAGGAATTCCTGGCAGGTGGAGAAGACAGACACCTTGTGCCTGGGGAGTGCTGCCTGCTCAGCAGGCCCCAGGAAAAGCTGGGTTTACATTTTTGGTGTGTTGGGGGACACAAAGGCCTCTGTGTTGATATTTCTGGGTGAGATTTAATGGACTCGGGCTGAATCCTGGGAACTTATAAAGCAGCAGGATAAAGAAATGCCAGCTATTCCTCCATCTGGCTGTGTCCCACCTCCAAATACTTTAAAGACTTTGATCCAGTTGTTAACTCAGAAGTGGACACTGGTCCATGTGGCTCATCCATCCCCTCCTGCCTAGCTGGGTGCCCAGCAGGGTCTGTGCTGAGGGCACTGTGTGGCTGCTGATGGCAGAACTGCTTGTGGCTGTCCCTGAGCAAGTTCCTGGTGCCATCCATCCCTCTCCAAACCCTGGTTACCAGCAGAGCTGAAAAGTCTCACCTGCAGCATCACCCCCAGGACATGCTGAGCTTCAGCCAGGCTACTTCCATGTGGGACAGGAGACAGCAGAGCCCTCCCAGTGCCATACCCCATCCTATGGGAGGCTGCTCATTCTCATCCAACTTTCTGTGTCACACAGTGGCCAAGGCAGCACTGGGGCAATTTCTCCTGGATTAATTTGGGGACTGTGTGATTGGGTTTTTGCTTGATTTCCTCAGGGATGTCCCACGTGTGGGATGGTCCCAGGATAAAGTGGATTCTGTGCCATCCTAGGGCTGAACGGGTTAATTTTTGTGCTTCCCTCCCCAGCTCGCTGCGGACTCTGGCTGGGACAGAACATCTGTCTGTTGCTATGGCTGCAGTACACTTGAAGGGGATGACTGGATAATTATTGCAAACATCCATCCTGCCTGGTGTGCTCCCGGACCCTCCCTGCCCCAGCCAGGGCAGCGGCCGGTGCTTGGGCCCAACTTCACTCTCAGGGACCCTGCCGAGGAATGGTGAGTTGGCATCACCTTTTCATTTGCATAATTAATGTGGCCGAGGCTGCAGGGCTCCTGGGAAATCCGACGCAGAGCAGCAGAGATGAAATGGCACGGAGGGCTCCAGCCTTCTCGAGGCTCGTTAGAGCTCGGCTCTTTGCTGACGCCCCACTTTGGAGCTACCGGGGAGTCGTTCTTCCATTGTCGTTAATTTATCACCCTCTTCTAACCGAACAGATTGCTCTGGGCTGATCCTGCCGTGCCTCCTCCAGGAACAGGATCCCACCTGGCTGCCGCTGAGCAGGACCCTGCCAAGTCAGCACAAACCAGGCTGTAGACCCCCGTGATTGTCACACCATCAGGGACTTTGGAAGCAGCAAGGTCCTGGGTCGCAGCGTGGACCCAAGGCTTTCCCTGGTTCTCCCTAGGTAGGCTGCTGCTGGCACTGTGTTCCCCGCCTGCACGCCCTGCCTGTGTTCCCCTGCATGTGCTCCCTGCCTGGGCTTCCTTCCTGCTCTCCCTGCCTGTGCTGCTGCTGCCTGCAGCTCAGTGACTTTCAGCTGGGTTCGGCTGTGGCTGCTGCCCACCCTGCAGCAGCTGGGCACTGTCCTGTGTGCATGGCTGTGGTGCCAGAGCTGGATCCCCAGCCTCCAGCAGAGCCTGCTGCCAGTTGCTACCTGGTGATCCAGGCAGGATCCCTGGCCTCTGGTGGAGCCCATTGCCAGTCAGTATCTGGTGATCCACCTGGGATCCCTGGCCTCGCCTTGCAGCCACATGTGCTGGAATGTGGCATGGCCTAACCCCACTTCTCCCAGTAAATCCTTCCTCTGCTCCTAGGAGTCAGCCTAAATACCCATGTCCCCTTTGTTCCTGGGGTTGCTGCTGTTCTTTTGCCTGCTGGCATTTAACCCTGCCCAAGATCTTACCCCGGGGTTGTTCAAAAATCCAGGTCTTGCTCTGTGGATTGTCCCTGTTTCAGCAAGTCCCACCTCTGAATTAACAGAGCAAAAGATAATGCAGAGGTTCCCCTTCTGAGCCGTCACTGCTCTTCTGTTTTACTGAGAACTTCAATGCAGCCATTGTACATTTTTTTCTGTTTATCAACATGTGGTGGGTAAGAAGCTCAAGTGGAGCTGGGACCAGGATGAGGGCAGACCTCCACAGCCACTGGTCAGCAAACAGCACCACAGCTGGGACCCTCTGCCGTGTTCGCTTTCGCTCTGCAGGGATCCAGGTAGGCTGTGCAGGACAAGGCTGCCTCTTTTTCTCATTACCTATAACATCATCAATAAATAATACTATTTTCACACAGTGCTTTGGATCTGCAGAGCAGTTGTCTAGCACTCATTGGTGTGGAGCATTCCCAGAGGCTCCATAGGTAGGGTAGGGAAGATGGAGCCAGGTCATGGGAGTGTAGATAGGTAAGGATGGAGGCAGGTCATGAGACACTCCATCAGGCAGTGCTGCCTCTTCAAAGTAGGAAGGAGGATGGCACAGAAATGGAAAGATCTGTGGGCTACTCCTGGGTCCTGTCTGATCCTTATCATCCCAACATTTTTGTGTATGATTCAACAAAGTCTTTTGCTTGCACAACTTACTTGATTCTCATCTCTGTGACTCAGGTGCAAATGATCTGCTCACATTTGCAGTGAGAGAGTTGAGCCCTGTGGCTACAAAACCTCAAAAACAAAAGAGATCCTCACTTTGATTCAACCTGGAGGACAGAGCCAGGTTCTTCCCTTTTAGAGGCACTTGCTCAGAGAATGGGGTGAATGAGGGTGGCAGGTGGGTAGGTGCCACATGAGCTCTGTGACATGGCTCCCAGGCACGGACGAGGCTGGCATCTGCTTGCCACACGTGCAGGAGGTCTGTTAGAGTGTGAAGGGCTCCTGGAGTCCCCCTCTTCCCCCAGGAGCTCATCATATCCTGCCCCCGAGGAAGCTCTGGGATCTGCTGTCCTGAGTCAGGCCTTGGGCAGCCAGGGCGGGCTGGGCTCTCAGAGGGATGTGCTCTGCTCCACAGAGCAGGCTGCAGGGAATTGCAGGCACTCAGCACCTCGGAAAGCCCTGCCATAGGGTGCCCAAGTCCCCTGGGAGGTCCCTCACTGTGGGGTGCCTGTGCTTGGAGGTGACTCGCCTGAAAACACGCAGGGGATCCAGGAGCTGCAGGGCTGTGGGAGGATCCAGGCAGGAGGATTGCTGTGACAGGCAGAAAGATGGTGCCACTTTCTTCTTGCACTGGGGTATCTGTGGCAGCCTGGAGCAGGTGGGAGGCTTCTCCTCCAGCCCCCTGGGCTGCAGGGGCTTTAGGGGACAAGCTGTCTGTGCTGCCCACTCCTGCCTGCAATTCTCAGGGAGAGGTAGCAGAGTGCCCTGTCCCGTGGCAGGGTGCAGGGCATTATCTCCTGACAACAGTGTCAGTCCAGGGATGACACCTGTGTCCCTGGGCCAGCTCTTAGAGGAAAGTGCTCTCAGGGACAGCTCTGGTTTCTGTGCTCCCCCAGGACTGCAGGCAGAGCCATGGCTGAAATGCAGAGCTGTGCCTGGCAGCGGGGCAGTGGCTGGGGGGGAAGGAGGAGGAGTGGGCACAGGGCTCCCTCAAGGACAGCTCTGGCTTGAAGCTGGCAATGGGGACTGGTGTGGGGATGGAGGCTTGCCACCTCCCCTACCTCCTGGGCTTGGCCCCATTTCCAACGTGTCTTGGCACCATATGGCGCTTGCTTTATTTGTTCTGCTGCGACTTGGGAAGGAGGGCAGTGTTTCATTGTCTGGCAGAGGAGGTGGGACGCAGGCACAGGAATATGCCCGTGTCCCGTGGGATCACTGCCTGAGCCAGGCGCTCCGCATCTCGTCCGAGCTGCAGGTCGGTGTCCTCATCCTTCCAACAGAGGGGTTTCCCCGGAGAGTCTCTGCCGGAGATTCACCCACCCACGTGGCGTCGGAGCTGAAACAGCACCGCGTGTGCGGGCGCGTCCCGGTGCGGAGCACGACCGACCCGCCACGGGACTCTGCCTGTAGGAGGAAAACGTGGCAGCGCTGCTCCTGACTCACTGCACAGGCAGCGATCCTGCGACAGCGATGCCGGGCTTGCCCAGCACCAAAAAGTGACAGCATGCTCCACCCACCCCGGCTGCGGGAGCAGGAGCCTTCTCCGCATGCCCGCGGTCTGGAGGAGCCGCTATCCCGCGCACATGTCCCCGTCCTGCTCCGTGACACACCAAATCTCATCCTGCTGCCCCTCCTGCCGCCTCCGCGCTCCCCCGGCGCTGCCTTTCCCTTCCCTCGCTTGCCCAGGGCTCGGCTCGCCCCACGGAGCTCTGGGATGGGGAGGAAGGGGAGAAAGGCTGCTCAGAGGCTGAGGCCCAGCCCTCTCAGATTTGCATATTTTTTACTGGCTCCCAAACAAGACATTTCTCCGGGGAAGTGAATGCGTCGCCTACCGTCCCCGAGGGTGCTGTGTGCTGGGACAGCAGCCGCTCTGCATGGAGGGGCCGCGGTCCCGCACCCACCGCCACCCCGCTCCACACGCCCGTACTTCTCCGCTGCCGCAGAAAAAGCCTTTTCCTTGGTGGTTTCAAAATTCACGGGCTTTAATGGTGCTGCCCTGGGACTAGGTCCGGTCCCTCTTGGCTCGCAGGAATCCCGGGGGTGGCCGGGCTGCAGCCGCCTGCGCAAATCTGCTCATTTCTATTTTGTCACTAGAATTTCCAGCATGTCCCTCCTCTCGTGTATAATTTAGTCGCATGAAAAGGAACCGCGCGAGGAGGGGAAGAGGATGGGGAAACTTGCAAAGTCAGCCATGGAGAGGGAATCTGTGTCAGGAAGCATCACAAAGGGAGCTGGGGGATTGGCTCCGGTCGCTTCCAGCGGCTGTGTGTGTGCCAGCCCCTCAGGAATCGCCCAGCGGCTCCTTCCCTCCCTGCGTCCCTCTCGCCTTCACTGCGCTGCGGCCGGGCTGGGACAGCCCATCGCGGTTGCCATGGCTGCGGTGTGCGGGAGGGGGGGCTCGGCCGGGTGCCCCCGCCGGAGCATCCCGCGCCTTCCTCCCTCGTCCTCCCCGCCGGCCCCATCGGGTACGCTCCGGCCCCGCCACGGCCAAAGCCGCACCGTGGATTTGACACCCGTGGGATTAGACAGGGCTGTGCCCGCGGGAGGAGGAGAAGTAGAAGGAGGAGAAGGAGGAGGAGGGAGCAGGGCAGCTCCGGGCTGGGCGGCCGCCAGCCGCCCCGGGGAGGGCCGGGAGGGCGGCGGGCAGGTAGGGCGGGCAGCGCGGGCGGTGCGGGGGGAGCCGGGTCCGCTCCCCAGGGAGCGGGGGGGCCCCGGCGGGGCGGCGCGGGGCACAGCTGATCCCCGGCCGCAGCTGATCCCCGCCGCCCCCCGCCAGCTGCCGCAGCGTGGGCGCAGCCGCGGTCCCGCGTGTCCCCGCAGGCACCGCGCACCCCGGCCCGGCCGAGCGTGGAGCCCCCGCGGCGGGGGGAGCAGCAGAGCCCCGCAGCGGGGAGCGGCCGGTCCCGGTGTCCCTGCACTGTGCGGGACCGCCGGGGCGGCGGCGGCGGCAGGAGCCGCTCGGTCCTGCCTGAGGCCGGGACCGAGGAGGAGGAGGAGGAGGGAGTGGGGGCTGCTCCGTCCCCGCAGCCCGGACCGCTCAGCAGGGAGCGGTCGGAGCGGCTCCTGCCCGAGAAAGGGGAGGGGTGGAGGGGCCGCGCTGCGGGCAGCTGCCTCCAACCCCGCCAGCTGCGGCCCCGGGAATGGCCCTGCCCGGCTGTGCCCTCCCCGAGCTCTCCTTGGGGCGGCGGCTGCAGCCTGGACACCGGCCTTGCTGCGGGGAGGCTCGGAGAGCGGCCGTGGGACCGACCATCTCCCGAGCCGGGACACCGGGAATGAGGGCGGTAGCAGCACAGCGAGCCCGGGACCACGGGTGTCGGTTCACCCAGCCCTCGGTGGGAGCCATCCTCCTGCACGCCCACGGCTGCGGGGGACGGGCAGTGGTGTGCCCCAACGGGGCTGCACCGAACCGCGGTGCGTTCCCTGCCACCGGGACCCTGCGCACGCACTCGGGGACAAACGAGCAGCGGTTCCGCCGGGGGCGGGGACCTCCCGTTCGCCCGGGCGCGCCGGGTCGCTGTGCTGTGTGGGGTCGGGGCACAGCGAGCCCCGGCAGTCCTGCAGCGCAGGAGAGGGTGTCATGGCCTCTGCGGTGCCAGCAGGCTCCCGGCGCTCCCCGCTGGGCAGGCAGGATGCAGGCAGGGTGCCTCCGTGCTCCCGATTACCATCTTGTTTGGAGCCAAGGCAGCGGCTGTAATCTGATGCTCTCAAAGTTGGTGTTTACAAGGGACATGGCAGCCATCAGAGGCTCTTCTTGTTCTCCTGGTGAAAGCATATTCCTCTCTCCGCCGCGTGTGGCTGCTCCGTGTGCCAAGCACTGCCAGGGTCACACAGAACATCCCGCAGAAACACCTTAGAGGGTCAGAGCCTCCAGAGCTGCCGTGCTGTCCGGCCGGTGGGGTCGGGACCCCCACCCCGGGGGCTTTCGTGGGACAGTAGGTTCAGAGCCTCTGGTGCAATCGGCACTCGGGGCCAGCCTGCTCCGGGTGCCTGCAATGGCCGTGTGCCGTCAGGAGCCCACCTGCTGGACAGGGAGTGCTGGGAGGAGGGTGAGCTGGCTGCCCGCGGGACTCATCAGCTCCTTGTTGACAAATCCTTTCATTCTCGAGCAAGCAGAGCGGGACAGAGCCCAGCCCGAGGCTTCCCAAAGCCACTCCAGCCTTGCAACTGCCGTGTCCTTGCTGGGAGCCCACAAAGCACCCATCTCCCCAGCTGGGGGGTGGTCTGGCGAGATGCCCCCTACTTGAGCCCTGGTACCTCCCCAAGCTGCCCCCCACAACCCGAGCACTCGCAGCCCCGCCCGAAGCGGCTCATCTCCAGAGCCAGGAAACGCCGCTGGCATCTGTGCCCTCATCTTTTCACCGGGGCTGCAAATCGCATCGGTCGCGGCACTCAGAGCCCGGTTCCAGTGCGGGTGCTCCAGCAGGGTCCGGGAGCTTTGGCACGGCTCCCACAGCACAGCGTGACACGGGACTGTGCCTGACGAACAGATGGCACCAGCGCAGCCACAGCCAGGTTTGGTGGCAGAGGAGAACCTGCTGCCCTGCAGCCAGGCTGCCGCGGGAGTGGGGACCTGCGCCCCGGCCCTGGGGAGGGGCCCGGGGATGCTGTTTGCAGAACGCTGGCTCCAAGGGCAGGCTCTGCTCAAAGCAGGTCTGGGGGAGCCGTGCAGGATCAAGAGCAATAAAAGCTCCATGAGCCCTTTGTGCTGCGCCACGTCTGGGCAGCACTGCCTGTCACAGAGCAGCAGAGTCCGTTTGGGGGTTTTGTGTCCCCAGTCCATGGGGGTCCTACTGGGAGGAGAACACGGGTCAAAGCCAAAGCAGCTGCAGTGGGGGAAGTGCTGATGGGAGCTTGTGGGTGGGTGTGGGGACTGCAGATACCTGGGCCAAGGCAGGAGGTTATAAGGCGGGTTGGAAACCAGGGCACGTTATGGCAGGGAACAGCCTTGGGAAGGGATGAGGCTGGAGCTGGAGCACACTGAGCTTGGAGGCCACAGTGAGTGAGCTGCGGCTATTCACGGTGCCATTATTACAGCCACCCATTTCCAACACCCTCGGCAAGGCGGGAGCACAATGTGCTCCAAGGAAATGCGATTGTGGGTCCTGCCCCTTGGCCCGGTGCTCGCTGCACTGTGCAGATGGAGCTGGCAGCGCCTCGGCTCCGCTGCCTGGAGGGACAGCGAGATGGCGGAGGGGAGGCAGGACTCGTCCTCACGGGCACAGGCAGAGCTCTGCGGGAGGGGGACAGAGCTGGCGCCAAGGGGGACGGAGATAGCGACAGGGAGAGGAGAGGCGAGGCGGCCCCGGGCTGGCTGCAATGGCCACTCTCCCTAATGATCCCTGCCCCATCCAGGAGTGCTTTCTCCTTCTTCCTGGAGTGGAAGGAGTGATGGGCGCGTCACCTGCATGGGCTGGATGTGTCACCTGCCAGCTGCTATGGCTGACAGTGCTGCGCTTGCATCTCTGTGTCCCACAACTGTCCAGGGCTGGCTTGGCTTTCCCCTCCAATCTCTCTGCTCCTGGCTCAGAGGTTCGTTTCTAGGCAGAGCCTTAAAAACCACATGCATACAAGTACTAAAAAAAGCATAATTTTATTCAATAACTGCATTGTGTGCTCAGAATTTGCTATATGTGAGATGGAGCAACTAGAAAAACTGGTGGAAAGGTGGGTGCTCCCCCTCCCCTTCACCTGCTCTGATGGTGCTCTGTCGAACTGCTCCATGCCTGCAGCCCGGAGAGGGGGGCTCTGGCTCCCCCCCAAGTCCCACCCCATGCAGCTGGGCCAGCACGTTGGGCTCTGCCTGAGACCCGGTTTCTCTGCACCCAGGGGGGGCTCCAGAGAGTTCAGCATCCTGTGCTCCTGCTGCCTCCCTGGAACCTGGCCCTGCTGAGGCCACCTGCAGTGGGACAGGCACCCTCCGGCATCCCCCTGTGTATGGGGGGAGTGGGCTAACATAGACAAATGCATAAATACAGATAGTTCTTCCGTAGTGGAAGCTGAAAGTCCCAGCAGGCGTTGTGAAGTGCCCCCCAGAGAGGTGACAGGTCTCCTCGTTATTGTTATGATTATTTTTAATCTGCTCTTATCAAAGCCAGCCCGACCGAAGAACTGCCTGACCCAGCACAGCACAGGGCATGTGGGGTGGGATGAGAGCTCACTCCAGTACCAGCCGCGGGTGACAGAAATGAACAGGAACACTTGGGTTCAGTTTTATTGCTTTTGAATAAATCCGGGGGCTCCTGCCCCGACTCGGAGCTGAGCCAGCACAGGGGGCTCTGCCGGAGGCGGTGGGAGCCGGTGCTCGGGGCTGAGGCTGCTGCAGGGGCAGTTCCGAGGAGGCTGGGGTGGGATGGTCCCGCCGGGCGGTATCTGGGGGTGACGCCCGGCTTTGGGGTGGGCGAGGAAAAGTGTAATTCCGGGGCTCCCGGCTGGGAAAGCGCTTGTGGGAACTGCGGGGGAGATGGTGCTGCTGGCGGCTGGAGCGGGGGTCGAGGCCGGGGGGGCTGCCTGCCGGGTGCGGGGAGGGAGGGTCCATGGGGCCAGGAGGCGGACTGGGGCTGAGGAAGGGATGAGGGAGAGGAATGCGTCGAGGAAAGGGGACGGGGGAGGGAGGGAGGGAAGGATGCCCGGGGATTGAGGATGCAGGGAGATACCCGGGAGGAGGGGGGGCAGGATGCCCCGGGGAGAGAGGGCGGGGGACGGGAGCGGTGGATGCGGGAGCGAAGCTCGGAGAATGGAGGGCGCGGGGCGGGGTGTCCGGAGGGTGGGACCGGGTGGGTGCGGGGAGGGATGGGGGTGTCCGGAGGGTGGGACCGGGTGGGTGCGGGGAGGGATGGGGGTGTCCGGAGGGTGGGACCGGGTGGGTGCGGGGAGGGATGGGGGTGTCCGGAGGGTGGGACCGGGTGGGTGCGGGGAGGGATGGGGGGAGAGCGGGGTCCTGCGCGGTGCTCTGGCGCCCTCTGCTGCCCCGCACCGCGCACCTCAACGGGGGCGGGGCGGGGGGGGCACCGCCCGGCAGTGCCGTGAGTTTGTCGGGTCTCAGCAGCGAGGGTGGAAACGGAGGGGCCCTGCCTGGGGATCCCACCCCAATCCCCGCCCCGCGGGAGCTGCTGAGCCGGGCGAACAGCGCTGCCCGCCTTGGTGGTCCCTGGGGAGCGTTGCCAGCACCCATCCGTGTCCCAGCCAGTCCTGCAGAGGAGGGGAGGTGGGGAGAGGGTGAAGGGACAGTCCCCAACCCCGCGAGACGGCGGGTCGGGGCCACCCGGGTGCTGGCGTGACGCCGAGTCCCAGCAAGGGAAGGGCCCTTGACCTTGCTTGCAGCCTTCACATTTTCCCGCAGGAATGTGAGCGGTGTTGTGTCCCCGTGAGCAGCAATGGCCTCGGCCACCCAACGACTCCTGCCTGCACATTGGCTCCATCCTGCTCCTTATCCACATCCCAGCTGTCGATGTGAAACAAAGCTGAGGGATGGGGGCATGATGAGGACCTGCACTGTCCTTTCTGTGCTGCTGCCATGGGCAGCGGCTGCAAGATGTAGCCTCAGGGATTGGTGCTGCTGTCATGGCTATGGGGCTGCTCTGAGAGGAGAGATGTTGCGGTGCTGGGGCTGGCATGGCAATGGCACGGGAATCCTCACCTGGTGATTCACAGCCACCCATCACCGCTGGGACTTGTTAAAAGCTCGTTTCTAAGCAAAGCTGCCCCCCAGTGCTGCGGGATGTGTCAGTGGCACAAGGGTTAACCCTGCTTTCCCTCTCTGTCGGTGCCTGGTCTGGGATAACCTCGTTAGCGGTGGCAGCGATGCCCCTGGGACAGAGCAGCCCTATAAACTGGAGCTGAGTGCTGGGAAATGGGCTGAGCTGCCTCAGCGAGGGGCTGGTGGGTGCTCCCCCCGCCAAGCACCAGCCCGTGGCTGCTCAGGGTGTCATGGAGAGGAGAAGCTGTATTAAGCTCTTAGGGACAGGATGGATTTGTCACCACAGGGCCGGGCATCCTTTGTGAAGCTGTGCCTGCAAGGCAGTAAATGCCATCAGCCACAGATAGGGCACCCCAAAGGCACTGGGTGCTGAGAGGGGCTGGCCAAGCTCTGATCCAACAGCTTGGGGGCTCCTCTGTCCCCCAGGACTCAGCTGTTCCTCCTCAGCCACCTGCAGTGCGGGATCACACAGGGACCTTGTTACCATGGTTGTGTCAACCATGCCACCCCCAGCCACACATGGGGCCTGAGGATGCCCAGCCACCCCCTCCCTCTCAGTTGTTCCTTGCATGGGCTGGGCAGCACCACCCCCCTTCCCGGGGCTGGCACTGGCACGGGTGCATGGGCATTGTTTCTGTCTGTGCTGTTGTGCCACAGGCTGGTTTTTGGTGGCCACCTCCCCTTGCTGTGGGAGAAGATGGGTTCCGTATGCTGGAGCATTCATTCCCTCTGCTGATCGACAGCCTGTGGTCTGGCTGAGCAACCCCAATTGTTCCCAGTGTGCTTGGACAAAGAACTGCCTAGAGAGATGGCAAGGCTTAGGAGCAGACGACATGCTAGGAATATTTCCACTGCCTTGGACACCACCAGTCTCTTTCCCCACCTCCCGCAAGAATGGGAGGCAGCAGCTCTGTTTTGCAGGCAGGGTGGGATGCTTTGCCCCTGTTCTGAGCAGAGAGGTGCAGAATCCTGTCCCAAGGCAGGCTGAGGGCTCGTGCCTAGGAGCGTGTCCTTGGCTGCAGCATGGTGCTGTGCCCAGTGCCAGCCTCATCTGTCTGCTCCAGTGAAGAGACTGTGAGTGCCATGGGAACCCCAGGGAGCCCCTGCAGCCCCTCAGGGTCCCTGTCCCCAAGGATTCATGTAGCACAGCAGGATGGTGGTGCACCCCTGTGTTCCCAGGCAGACAGATCAATTTGGGGAGCTGCAGTTCACAGCTGGTGTTTTTGCTTGGTGCTGCATCACCCCAAAACCTGGAGGAATTGCGGAGGAGGACAGCATGGGGTGAAGAAGGGCAGGATTGTCTTCAGCACTGGACTGAGCTCCAGCTGCCTTGGGGCCCTCACCTCCCATTTCTACTCCCTGGCTTGTCTCACCTGCTGTGGCTCCCTCCCAGCTGTTGGCCTACCCTGTGATTTGTCACTCTGTTTTGCAAACGGGAAAGCTGGGACAGGGATACACACCAAGCTGAAAGTCCTCGGCACGGACGGGCTCCTGGCGAGGTTTGTGGTAACCAGGATGTCCCAGAGGAGCTCTGTCAGTTCCCACACAACCTGCTCATGGTCAGGCAGAGCCGACAGCGAGGAGCCACAATTCCTTCTGTCCCTGCTTGCCTGTGGGCTCACAGGCACGAGTGGAGTCCACATCTCCTCTGCTCCCTCTGAGCAGAGGCTTTTGTTCTCAGGGTTTGGAGGATTCCTTCACATATGAAGGGAGCAGCAGCATTGACATTTCCAGCAGGGAGAAGATGCTTCATTTGAAAACATCCCAGTTCCCTTGGTCATTAGCATCTGACATGGCTGAGAATCACAACAGCATTGAATCCACGCTGGGAACTGACAGACCCCAGAGAGCAGCCCCCGTTCTCTGCTGTCGTGCTGGAGCTGGCAGGGATGAGCAGGAGGATGCCTGGCAGCACAGCATCCCCACTGCAGCCTGGCTGCTGGGGCCACTCTGCCACCTCCCCTGCACTCAGGAGACGCTGCCTGGCAGCCCAGGCTGTGCCAGGGTGGCCTGAGGCAGCAGAGAGCCCACAGCACTGTGAGAGGGGCTCCACGAGCATCTGAGCACGCAGGGAGGTGACCATGTGTGGCTTCAGCATGGCCGAGCTGCCCCTGCCCCGCTGCAGCCGGGGGGCCGCGTGTCCCCACACAGCAGGGCCAGGCATGGGGGCTTGTGGCTCGGCCGCCGTGGAGGAAACGGGCCGGGAAAGGCCTCGGGGAGGCAAACGGCTGCGGGAGCACGGTTAGCTGCACCCCAGGCTGCTGAGAGGCCCCTGTTTCCCCCGCGCCCGCTGTCCCGCCGAGATTAGCTCTCGGCTGGCTGGGCTTGATGGGCAGGCGGAAGAGGCCGCGCACACGAGCACGGAAACACGGGCAGAACGGGCAGAACGGGCACCCGGCTCCTTCCCTGCCGCCGCGCCTGGCTCCCCGCTCAGCCCTGCCTGGGCTGTGCCCGCCGCCCGCCAGCGCCCGGTGCAGGCCTCTCACAGCAGCCCTCAGCCCTGGGCCGCGCTGCGCAGGCTGCACCGCTGCCACGCTGGCTCCCAGAGCCGTCCTCGCTCCTGGCCGGCCCCATGGGAAGGGTGATCCCTTCATGGGTATCATCACCCCGTGCCCCCTCCAGCCCTTCCCTGCCAGCCCGGCTCCCGCACAGCCAGGCGTGTGGGGTGGAGGGCCGCTGGCAGCAGCAAGGCCAGGCCGCGGCGCAAATGCCGCCGATCCGAGCTGCCCGTGGGGACCATGGAGATGGCCAGCATGGAGGTGACCTCTACACTCGGGGTCAGCGGGCTCGGCGTGCGTCAGCCCCGAGCGGCTTAATCCCAACCGGGCAGGGGGAGGAGCACGGGGGGGGATGGAGGATTCCTGACCCACAACCAAGCCTGGCATTTTCTCCACAGCGCCGTGGCCACCTCCCCACGTTACCGGATAGGACTGAGTGGTGCCGCCCTGGCACTGGGAGGGTGAGGAGAAATAATGGGAACAGGCAGCAGAAAACGTAAAGCAAAAAAATTGCTTTTGTCTTGAGAAGGCAGCAGCCATTTGGAGTGCTTCTTCCGCCCTGAAATAGCTTTTCCTGCCACCCAAAAGGAGACCGAATATTCTGTAGAACATTATTTCAGAGGTTTTTGGTTGGTTTTTTTTAATTTTTACAGTAATCATGTGA
This sequence comes from Pseudopodoces humilis, assembly GCF_049639895.1. Taxonomy (NCBI): domain Eukaryota; kingdom Metazoa; phylum Chordata; class Aves; order Passeriformes; family Paridae; genus Pseudopodoces; species Pseudopodoces humilis. The sequence goes on along the minus strand of NC_142218.1, from coordinate 7,460,073 downwards.
CAAATCTTGGCATGCTTGTGACTGACCTAATACGTGGGAAAATAAATAAATCCATTCCCGGGTTTGCCAGCAGGATTCCCCAGTTCCCAAATGTATGGCTCAGCCTGTGCCCGCTGTCGTTCCCAGTCACTCCTGCAGCTCCACAGGAAACACAGTGCAGGGACAGCCAATGTTGGGTTTGCTGCAGCTGGAAACCCACGGGTGAAGCTGTGAGCTGCAGGGAGCTTTGTGATGCTTTTCTCACAGAAATGATCTCTTCGGGACAGGTCTAACTGGAAGCAGCTGCTGCTGCAGGGAGCCCCACAGCAGAATGGCAGGACGCCATGGGACAGTGCATCCCTTCAGGTGGAGCCTGGAAACAGAGTGTTTTACTGGGATATTCCCTGGTAATGTGGTTTATTCCCTTCACTGGAACTGCTGAGTGTTGCAGGGACACAGAGATGCTTTGGGACATGCCCTGTAAGAGAAGCTTCCTTCATCCCTGTGCTGTGGGACAGGCTTCAGCCAGCTCAGGCTGCTGGACAGCTCAGCAGTCTGGACATGAGAGGAACCTCAGTGACTGTAACATCACCCACTGCCCCAGGTGGGCTGGAGCACCCCTCTGCCTCCTGATGAAGAGCTTGTCCTCGCCCTCAGACAACTGAAGAGTTGAGCTAATGGCACTTCCTGGGGTTTGGACATATGTCCACCGGGAAATAGGCTGGCTCTGACTGTGCCATGTCACACAGGCTGCAGATTAAAGAGCAGCACATCCAAATGAGATTTATCACGTCACTCCCTGACATGTTCCCCCCAGCCCTGTGCACAGAGGCAGCTGTTAAGTTATTTAAGATTTAAAATCACCTATCACTGAGATACTTTTCCATAATGAGGCACAACTGGGAAGAAGTTCATCAACATGTTTCTTAATACAAGAGAAGGGAAAGGGTTGAAGGGGGCATTGATCCCCCACATTAGATGCTCTCCTTGTTTTCCTCATCCTCTCTGCTAATTCTTCCATGTTTCAAAATTAAACCTGTTTCTCTTTTTCTTACAAAATCAGATTCTGATACAAATGGAGCAGGGTGGGAATGGGTTTATTTCTTTGCTATTTTAGTAGTTACCCACATTACTTCTGATAATACTATAGTGTAAAAAAAAAAAAAACCAACAGAGTGGACTTGTAGGTGCTTTGAAAAAGCTGAAACTTTGCCCAAGTTTCAGGTTCTAAAGGACTGATGGGTCCTGCTGGGCCATGACACCACTGCTCATTGCTCAGCTTGTCTTCTCTTATCAGGGTGTGAAGAGTCAGCTGGGAAAGAGCAGATCTGCAGACCCATGAGGAGGAATTAAACATCCCAGACAGATGTCGGCTCAGGTCTGTGCAGTTTCAGCTGAAGCTTTCCAGGCTGGTTTTGACCCGTTCCATTTCATGCAGAAAACTGTAGAACTGGGGCAAAGTTAACTCTGCAGAAAAAAAGTAGAGGCATCAAGTCTTAGATTTCAGGTTACACTTCCAACATTAGCAACGCTGTTCTGGTGCTACCATGAAGCAATTCATGTTCACCTAAGCTGGGCAGGATGAGCCACTGTGATTCCCAGCAGCTGGTTCCTTATGCTAGCCAGGCTGCCAGGGGGGCTAGGCTGGGATCATCCCATGCTGGGATGGGATCTCCCAACAGCACTCCATGCTTGGGAATTATTTATTTTCCTCCTCTGCCCTGCTGCTCTGACTGCTCTGTGGCAGATCTGTGTTTACTGAGGCACAGATGTGAAGATGCCCAAAAGTCCATGTTCCTAAACAGTTTTGGAGTGCCTGTGGCAGGGAGAGATTGGGGCAGGAAAAGCCACAGTGATGGAGAAGCTGAGGCAGGAGTAACCACATCGATGCTCTTGCAGTCACCCCACCCTGATTCTGCCCCCAGACTCCCCCAGCAACACCCCAAGCCCCAAAATGCATCTTTTCCGTCTTTCCCTCTTGTCCAGAACTGTTAACTCACCAACATACACATTTTCCAATTGGCTCCCTTTTTTAATCACCAGCTTCAGCTTGAGGAAAGGAAAAGCAGAAGTATTTTAGTTCAGGGATCTGTATCTGAGACTAGGAGAGGACAGCAGAGCAGAAGTCTGCTCCTGTGAATTTGACTGCTGCACAGCATACACATCTTTGACAGGCTTTTCAAGAAGTGTCACTGTAGGAACAGATCCCTGGGCATTGGGAAGATCTCTGAAAGTCCTTGATCCCACTTTCCCTCCCTCCCCAAGATGTTTGACCTTTGCTAAACTGAGCTTTTTGAACAGCTTTCCAGAATGGGCCATGTTCTTGTGATACCTCATGTCTTCAGAGGAGAAACAAACAGCAACCTTTCTGCTCTCTGCTGGCAGCAGCACTTGGAGACTGAAGATGCAGTCACAGAGCCCATTCCTATGAGACCCAGCTTCCCTCTCCTTCCCCTCTCCGCCAGTGCTTCCCACATGCCTGGCTGGAGCTTGTTCCTCAACTGCCCTACAAGCTGAACTCTGTGATGTGGGAGATTTACCTGTAAGAAGATACTTCCCACTTTTTCCAGCTCACTGCTCCCAGCAGTCACTGTGAGTCAGAAAGAAGAGAAGGCAGATAATCGGTTAGTTAAAGGTGAAATAAAACGTTATTTAGCCAAGAGCTGCTGCTGGGTTTGCCAACCCCTCCAGTTTAGGTTGTAACTTTATTACCTCCAAACTTCCACTCCATATCTATCAGCTGGTTAATCATCAGTGTCTGACCCACAGCCAGGCGTGTTAGGGTGGGGGAATTCACCTTCCACTACAAGAGCAAAAGACACATCAGCAATTAATTAAAAGAGGCCTGTTTGTACCCGAAACTTCAACAAGAGTCAGAAAGAAGGTACAGGATGGCAGAAGCTCAGAAAAAAGAGAGAACTAATGTGGTCAGGAGGGCTTTCAGAGGTGTTTGAATCCTGCTAGGATTTCCATCTGCCCTGTCACTTCTGTAAATGAAACTCACTGGTTTTGTTTTAGCACTGGTTCTGTGTAACAATATCTGTGCAAAAAGCCATGTGTTCATGTAACTGCATGACCTCAGGGCTCAAAGCATGGGAAGCACAAAAACATCACATGAAAGCCACACAGCAGTGCAAGAACTGTGACACTGATGGGGGAGAGGCCCTGGCAAACCAGAAGTATCATCAGACAAACTGCTCCTTATTAGTTCTCTGAGGATCTTCAGTTCAAAATCTCAAGCTGGTTTTGAAGAAAATACCCAAAGTGCTGACACATCTCAGGGGCACAGTGGGGTTTTACCAGTCCCCACTCACAGAACTGACATTTTGTTAGCTTAGAAACAAGCAAAAATATATGAATACCTGTTCTGCAAAATAACTGGCTTTCTCTTCACTGAGGCCTGTGGGGGGAAACCATATGAGATTACTATATGTGATAAATATTAATTATCTTTTATTTAGTGGAAATCACGTGACCTACCTAGAGCAATAAAATCTGCTCTGACTTGTTCAGAAGACAAATTCCTCTTCAGGGCACCTGAATAAACACCACAAAGAAAAAAAAAAACCACTTTTTAATGAGTCAAACCAATTTTTACTGAGTCAAATAGAGACAGGGACAGGACCTGACGATGGAAAGCCTCTGTTTCTGAGCTGTGTTTTGAAGCAAACCACACAGCTCCTCGGAGATCGGAAACCCAGTCGTGCCTGCCGGTATCTCTGCAGATGCCCGGTGCTTTAAAAGTCCGGGCTCTGGGAGTGCCTGGGAGAGGGCGAGATCCCATTGCAGGTATCCATGGGAACAGCGGCAGCGGTTATGTTTTGAAGCTGCTGCTTTCTCTCCTGTAGCCTCTTTGCTTGTTAAAGGAGAACTGTTAAGGCTGGCGGGCTGCTAATTTGACCTACCTGCTGTGTTTGGGATGATGGGTGTGAACGTGTGCACATAACACTTTCCCCCGCTGCGCCTTCCCCCTTTGTTCTGGGGCCCAGGCAGCACAGGGACCTTTACAAGGATTCTGCTCTCTGAAGCCAAGAACAGAAATCTCATAAATTCAAGGAGACTGCCTGCCCCACGTGGCTTTCCGGCTGTGTAGCACAGAGGCAAAGTTATCTGCTGTGATCTGCTCTGATATCGTCCGTGGCATCCCAGAGCTGAGGAAAAGTTACAACGATATTGAAACCAGAGCACACACACAGGAACGACAAGATGAGGCCGCCAAGGCCTGAATCAGGATGGGAAAAATGCAAATTCCACATTAAATCCCCACAAGACGGTTACAGGAAAGAAAATCATTGCTACTCCTGGATAGGGAAGGTGGCTTGAAGCAGTAGCGCAAGTTTAAGAAATTCAGAAAACAGTTGTGCATCAGGGCTGTGAAGGAAGGTATAGGGAACCCAGGGCTGAAGGGTAATAGCGAGGGACTATTAATAACAGGAAGGATCAATGCAATGAATGTGCCGTGGAGTGTTTGATCCATTATCCTGTCAAACGGCAGCCACAACATCACAGTAATCCTATAAAGTGCTGGAGTCTGGGGTATTCCAGTGGAATCCCCCCAAACCTCTTCGTCACTGTTTATGAACAAGAAAAAGCTGGACACGTTAAGTGTTTCTCCAGAACAAGACTGCAAGGTCAGCTGTCTCCTTCACATGGCCTAGAACTGCAGCAGTCCCCAGCCCGCTCCAAATGGGTGTGCGCTGTCGAATTTGTCTCCAGCAGCGCTTGTCCTTGGAGGAATTACAGCACTGGGTCACTCGGGTGGAAGTTCCTGCAGAGACTCGGTGCCAGCACGAGGCTGCCCTGGTCTGGCAAAAGGGATTTACAGGTGCTGCTTAAACCAAGCACTGTCACGGGGCTGTGCTGCATTTAATGCACAGATATTTAAGGGAGTTTACTTAAGCCTGCGAAATGTGCATGCAGGCAGGGTATAAAGAATACAAAGAATCACCAAACAGGGGAACTTTTGATTCTTAAGTGCTAAGCACTGTATTAGCTACCATTTACACTTATTGTGCAAACCAAGCCCTGTGGGAATGGCTGGAACAGTTTGGCCTCAGGGGAGCATATGCAAATACATCACTTACCGTTGGGTACCAGAAGAATACTTTTGACAATGTTTTTCAGGGGGCCCAAGCTGATTTTATTCATGGTGGCAAAGTCTGAGAGCTGAGTCAGAAATCTTTCTACCTGCTCAAGAGAAAGAGCAGTGACCAAATCTTTTCTCTCTTTCTGACCAGAGCTGCACTCACACATCTTTTCAGTTCTGCCTTACCTCCTTGGGCTCTGTCAGAAAGCGGAAAAGCACTTCAGTCAGCGCTGAGAATTGCTGTGAAGAAACAGGACAGTGTTAGACTCGGACATCAGCACCTCACCACCCCACCAGCACCACGATGAGGTGGTGATGTACCCCCCAACCCAGCTCCACCCACCTCCAGCACATTGGTCCCAGAGCTGGACCTGTGCTGGTGCCCTGTCCTTGGCGTTATGGGATGGGATTTGCTCAGGATGCTTTTCAGAGCCTCTCAAGGGGTCTGTGCAGCTGGTAGCTGGCACTACACAGGGCCTTTGTGACTTGTGACTAATCGGAAGCGGCTGTTCTATCTTGTGCAATCCAAAAACTGCGAGTGGGAAAAGTTGTGAACATCCAGTCTCATGTTTCACAAACCCCACGGGATAACCAGACTAACTAGGGAAAGGAAGAGAACTGGTGAAGGGCGTAGTTGCTGCTTTCAGTGTTGTGGGTGTGCAGCTGGCAGGCAGGGATGGAGAGGCTGCCCGAGTGTCGGAGCACTACCAGCACCCTCCTCTGCAGCACCAGCGCTGGCTGTGATTTTCTGGGTACGGCCAAAAGTGGCATTGGCTGCTTTGTGGCTGCAGATTCTGCCCTGGCCTCGGCCATGTAACAGAGATGGCACTGGGCTGTTACCAGGCTGATATCCTCAGTCCTGGCAAGCTGGGCTGGAAAAGCCTCAGCATTTCCACTAACTTCAGCCCAGGCTGCACACCCGGTGTGTCAGTGACCTGGAGGCAGATGGTACCAAAGAGCAGGACCTCAGCTTGAGGCAGGAAGTGCAGGGTGGGAATCTGGGGTGGGATCCACAACCAGAACACTGTGTGGTCCCACCACAAACCCCAGTATTTAACAGGACCCCCACTGCCCACCAGGCACGATCTGAGCCCTCCACCAGGAACTCCACCAGTGTCCCTGCCCACGGCAGGCGGGTGGAACTGATGGTGTTTCAGGTCCCTTCCACCCGGAACCGTTCTGGGTTTCCATGGTTCTATAAACATCCTTCAAACAGCTCTGCCATGCGCGGGGCTCGCCCTGCTGGATCCGGGCTGTACCACCGGCCACGGGGCCACGCTGCCCGCCCTGCCTGGGGCACCGGGCCCAGCAGGGGCCTGGATACCCGCTGGGACCGGCACACCCGGGACTGCTCCGGTGCCGCGCTGCCGGCCGGGTCCCGCTCCTGGTGCCGGCCCGGCCGCCGCGGCCCCGCCGGTTCCGTGTCCGGGGCTGCCCCCGCAGCCAAACCCGCCCATGCCCGTCCCGGCGCACCTGGGCGCTGAGCTGGTTGAGGTTGTGCATGTCGGCGCTCACCGCCTCCGGCAGCGGCTCACGGGTGAAGTTGAGCAGCCCCATGGCGGCGGCGGCTCCGCCCGCCCGGCCCCGGCCCCAGCCCCGGCCCCGCCGCCGCACCAGCCTGAGCATTGGCGGCCGCACTTTCCCCACTCCCGGACCGCGCTCAGGGCATCCGGGGGCCCGGGCAGCATCCCGGGGTGGCCCCGCGGCCCCCGCAGCCCGAGCGCCCGCAGCGGGTCCGGGGGTCGGTGGAGAGCTGGTTGGCAGCTGAGTATTGTGGGATTTTTTAACTGTAAAAAAAAAAAACCAAAAAAAAACAAAAAAACCAACTAAAACCTAAAAAAAATTGCAATTGTTTGTAAACGTGGTTTATGAGGTGTATGAGGTGGATAATTTGGGTTTTTATTTGGGTTGTGTATGTTTGGTTGGTGTTTTTTTTTCCTCCCCCGAAAATTCCACTTGGGAACTGAAACTTCGGTGCTTTTCCCTTTCCTAGTGATGCTCCCAGCGCTGCTCTCTGCCCAGCTCGGGACGATGGGTGGTCCAGGGACGAGCAGCCCACATCTCAGGACTGGGCTCCGTGGAATGGTCAGATGTTGGGCAAGGAAGCAGCTGCCCTGGGATGAGCCAGCCCATGGACAGAAAGTGCCCAGATGTCCATGGGGTCAGGATTCCATACGGAGATTTTGGCCCAGTTCTCGACATAATCCGTATGCAGGAGGTCTCTTTGACTCAAAGATGTGTTGTAGGAAGGCAGAGGAATTGCCTTCTCACTCCCTGTTGCACAGTCTGGTTTCTGTTCCGTCTTGGGAGGAAGGCCTTGGTCCAAGAATATTGAAACTTGATTTATTCCCGCAGAGGACAATGGAACTGATCCCATCCTGAAAAACTCCCTTGCCTTAAATTGCTGTTTCACAGATTCCCTTGAGCAGGAGCAAGAGCTCTCCAGGATTCCACTATCAGTGTGAACGTGTCTGACCCATTTTACCCTGGAAGGTGTTCCCTGTCTGTCGGGCCAGAGGACGGTGTGTAAAAACTTTTATGGAAGGTGAAACATCGATAGCCCACAAGTATTCTGGTTTATTACTGACAATTGCAAATGAGAATATAGGAAATTTTATAGTGCTTTCATTGTAAGACTATCCCAGCAGTGGTTTATAAACAAGGAGATAAGCAGCTAAGTACCACTAATGATGGGGAGTTAAGAGATATTTACTGGTTGTCTGGATGGCAATGGCTTCCAACTTAATTTCCTTCCCCCTCTACCTCCCAGACCAGCTGGTTTCTGTTTCTGTTTCCTAGATCCAAGGTGGGACTGTGCATCTCCTCGATTTTTGGGGTGAAAAAATTGCACGTGGAGGAGCATGCAGGATTTGATCCTAAATATTTAAGAAACCTTTTAATAAGGTAGAGATTTTTCATATTGGAACAATGTATTGGTTTCTGTGGTGAACTGTCCAAGCCAGCACGTTTAAACCATGGGAAATCCTTGTGTCTAAAAATGAGTTAATCTGAATTAAAACTCCTGCGGGGAATGGGATGCAGCGGGTAGCAACTGGATACCGGTATGTGCGAACACAGAATTCCTCTCTGGCTTTAAAATGCTGCATACAGCCCTGTGCAATTTTTCCCAAGCGTAAATTACTAGTTGCAGTTAATTATCGCACATTTTCACAGCCACCACATTTCCCCCTGTACTCTGTGTTCGAAAACTTGAAACCAGGTGAGAGTCAGCCTTCTGCCAGGTTGGCAGCCAAGGTCAGCCGTGCAGGAGCAGTCTTGTGGAGGATCTTTCCTTGCCCGTGTTTTCCCAGGGTGATGCTTTAGGAGCTGCTGAAGGGCGGTCTGGGTGCGCGCGTGTGCCGGCACGCCGGAGGTAGGGCAGGACGGTGATGCCAACGCTGCCAAAACTACTTCTCCGGCAGCGAACCAAATTCTCGAGGAAAGTTGAGTGACTGGATCCAAGAAGAAGAGTCTCGACTGAAGTACGTGATCACAACATCCTGTTTAAACAATCACCAGGAAATTCGGTGGTCCTTCCTCCTGGGATATGAGCTGACGGCAGTGTGGCATGCCACGAACCCAGCTATGGCACGGGCGGCTCTGCGCTGCCAGAACTTGCTCAGTTCCCAAATCAAGAAGGATTTACTCGAATAAAAGAGAAGGTTGCAGGGTGATGACCGTAGTTATGGGGGTGTCTGGCGGGGGATGGTGCTCAGAGCCCCAGGGCTGCCGTAGGGGTGCAGGCAGCTATTAGCCCATGGGTGCTCCTGCCATTCTCATGCAGAACGCGTCGCTGATGGACTCATCAGAGCTGAGGACAGGCCAAGGGCAGCAGTTTGGAGTTGCAGGTATGTGCCCTTGTTCGCCATAAATACCAAAGTGAAAGCAGCAGCAAAAAAGCAATGGGGACACACACACACAGACACACACACACACACAGGAAAACAGTCTGAAAACGTTGCTCTTCAAACTGGGCAGAGGATCCATGTGCCCTACTTGAAAAGCTTCCTCAGCACTTGGAGAGTGCTACCTGTTGAAGGATCTTATTATGTATTCCCAAGAGATCGAATCCTGGGGTGTCGCCATCCTGTTCTCTGATGCCATTATCTATGCCAAGCTCTCCCAGCCCTTTGCAGTTGCTCCCAGGTCAGCCTTGCAGCTGAAGGGGAAACACTGCTTACATTTGCCAGCCTGAGAAAGGCTTGGAAAAGGCAAGAGTCTATGAAGAAGCCAAGAGGGCTTTCACACAGCTGCTCAGAGCCCACCTGCTCTCTCGGTGTTCTGCCCACCCGCAGTGTCTGCCTTGGGCTGGAAGCACTAAGAGGACATCTCTGTACATAGTCTGAGGGATGCTGTGAGACCTCTTGGCTGCCCAGCTGATATTTCCAAGGAGTTCTATCCCCATGGATAAATGAGATCTTTGAGACCAGGATTTCAGTTTCTTCTGCAGTTTAATGCCCCTTCCTCTCCCCATCACACTCCTCAGCTTTTGGTCCCAGGCAGACGTTGCTGCAGGAGCAACTGGCTGCCAACCTTTTGTGCAAAGGTGGAGCAGGGCTGGGAGCTCCAGTGCTGGGCTCTGCCACACTCCTTCCTGCCTTGCAGCCACAGGCAAAACCCTCCCTCTCTCCAGCGGCTCCTCTGCTCCTGAGCAGGGACCATAATCCCTGACCCGGGCAGGCAGGAACAGCTCTGGACCTGGCGTGGAGGGAGGGGGCTCTGTCGGCAGCCACCCCCTGGGAGCAGCGTTCCTCTTGATAAAAGTATATGTGCTTAGGAGGGTGGTTTGGGGAGGCCTCGTCACTTCAGATTAGGCTGTAGCAGGCGTATCCTGTTTTCTAGGAAAAAGAGGATTTTGTGGCCAGCTTTGTTAGAGAGGCATTGAAGATTTTTCTTTGTGTGCCTTGGCGTTTGAAGTTCGCAGGCGGGTAGCTGCAGACTTTCTAGATGTTCTGGGTACACGGATGACACTTATTTTTAACCTTTTTTTTTATTAGAGGTTTGTATCATGTGGGCCTGGCCAGCCCACAGGAAGGGCTAGAAACTTCTTGTAGGAGGGATAACATTTCCTATCTCTGTGTAAACAGCAATTCTCCCCAGATGGGAAAAGCTAGCCCAGCTGTAAGGCAGGCTGAGGCTGTATTCCACATGTGGCAGCAGGATGAGGCTCTCCCACAGCAGGAACAGACCTTGATTCCAGCAGTCAGAGCTCTGCTGAGTGGCACAGCTCTCCCTGGACTCAGCAGAGGTGCCAGGGACAGGAGACAGGAGCCGTGGTGAGGAGGGACTGACTGCTGAGAGCTGTGATGGAGCAGCACTGGTGGAGCTGGTGGAGAGGCAGGTGGCCAGCGCAGGGCTGGGGTGAGGGCTCAGACCATGGAGATACTCATGGAAGAGGAGGAGACATCCTGTGGGACGTGCTGCGATGGGGTCTTGCAGTGAAGAATGCTGTGCAGTGAGAATGGTATTACTATGGGCTGGGAAAGAGCTGCTGAGCTGTGTGTGCATCAACATGGGCACCCCAAAGCCTGAATGCAGCAGGAGCATCGCCGCCAACTCCGGTGGAAAGAGAAGTTCCTCCTGCTCTCAGCCCCAGCTTGTGACTGTCCAAGCTGATTTAATGGTGCTGGTGCTCCTCCCTGCCTGCAAGAAGACCAAACAAGTGGTCAGCCATTACTGGGATGTGGGAATCTAGGACCCAAAAGATCCGGAGGTGACAAGGTTACACTGCTGCCAGCTGTAGGTAATGACACATATTTGCTCAATCGCTTTATTTGTGGAGGATCTCCATGAACACTGCTGTGATACACAGAGTAGGTCCCAGCTAAAACCTTTGGGGGCAGAGCAAAAGATGGGAGGTGGTGGCAGCTAGAGCAGAGCTCTGGGCAGGGAGTGGCATTGGTTTGCCTGGCCAGGGTGGCAAAGGAGAATTTTAGGAAGAAATTTGGAGTGTGAGAACTGGGTGGACAGAGAGGAACTGGGCATGGTGACATACCCCAGGTGCACTTCAGAGAAGACACTGGCTGAGCAGCCTTCAGTGAAGAGAAGGATTCAGGGTTGGGAGTGAGGAGTTATGTGTGGAAGAGCTGGAATGGTTGCTGGGAAGCATGTGCAAAATGAGGAGTCACTTCCGATGTGAATGGATGTTGCCAGTCCGGACTGTGTCATAGTGCCAGGGAATGGCTCCTTCAGCTGTTTGGTCACTGGCTCCATGAATTTGAGATGCCAGCCAGCCAAAGGAGCACAGCGAGACTGGGGGAATGGTTCTTGCTGGAATCACTTTTTGCAGAAGCTGGGCAGCCCAGCCTTCCTGCCGATGGGAGTTCCTCCATCCTGGGCAGGGATGTGGCCATGGCAATGGTGTGTGGGGGCCATGCTGCTTATGCCCAGGCATGGTGAGGGACCCTCAGCTTTCCCTTCCTGCTCACATGAGCCCTGGCCGTGCTGCCTGCTCCTTGCAGCTGCTCCAGCTCTGGAGTGGAGGAGCTTTGCCCACACAGCCATGTCCCATCACTGGTCTATGCTGGAAAGCCACAGGGCTGGTGGGAAGCAGTGAGGGGGCTGCTTTGGTACTCTTCTGACAGAGGCTGCTGATGCCAGCCAGCCCTGGGTCAACAGGAGCTGCTGAGAGCGTGATGCAGGTGCCTGGAATGAGTGGCAGGAGCCTGGATATAAAATCCTCTATAGAGGTACCTTGTTTCCTGTGAAATGACATACAAATCCTCTTGATTGAACAGAAATAAACTCTCAGCATCTCTCTGGTGTGTGTAGCAAAGACAGGAAAAGGATCAGGCTTTGGCTCATCATCTGCCAGAGCTGCTTTGTCTGGTACCAGACCTTTCCCACAAGCAGTTTGCAGAGCTTTGCTCTCCTGAATAAAATGATAACTGAGGGGCAGAGAGGGAAAGAGGGCGTTTCGGCTGGCGGGAGATTGATGGCAGGTCAGCGAGGCCAACAGCAGCAGGAAGGTTTCCGTAGAAAGGGAGAGGAACCCGTGGATGCGGGAAGGACTGATTCTACCCTCACAGTGCCCTGGAAACTCTCATGAGCACAGCTCTCAAAAGCATTTCCCTTTCCTAATTCTGGAAAAACAAATGGGAGTAAAATATATTTGCCTGTTTTAATGTACTTGCCTGAGCTGCAAATTTGTTTTAGGTTTATGTGGTGCATGTTTGTTTGAATGGTGACGTTTAGTATCCCCAAGGGCTTATTCAGAGTGGGTTTCTCAGCTCCTCCTGTTCACTTGCAGAGCAGTTTTTACATTTGCTGCCAAATTTTTCATGCTTGTGTTGTGCAGGGATGGAGGTGTGGTTTGGGGGAACCTGCCGTACAGGCCTGGGGCTGGTCCTGCAGATTTCAGACACTTTGGCTAACTAAGATTTCCTCCTGACCCTGAAAACTAATTTCTATCACACCAGGATAATCATATTCCTTTTCTTACTGTTACACACTTTTTTTCTGCTGAATCTAGAAGTAATAACAGGCGAGCAGGGAAGATTATACCCCACGTGGACTCCGGATGCTTTGTCTGGGACAGGAGAGGCGCGGGCTGTGTCCCTGGCCCCGGCGCAGCCCTGCAAGTGTCTTGCCTCTGGACGGGAAAGGGAAAGAACAAACAAAAACTGAGTGTAAAACTTGTGAGGCTTTGTCTGCTCACGGTGCTCTGAGCGGGGCTGTGCTGCATGGGGCTGTGTGGGGCATGGTGCTGCTGGAAACCGGAGGGCAGAGAGGTGGCTCGGTGGGAGAGGGCTCTGCCCGGCCCCAGGGTGCCAAGGGAATCTCCTCTGCCTCCGGGATTGAGCTGTGCGGGGCTCCAAGGGCCGAGCTCCGGAGAAATGATGAACCCTGGGGAATGCCGGGCAGTGGAGGCGATACCAGGACGCCGGCGGGTACCACGGGGTGGGGAGCCCGGGAGGGTGTGAGACATCAGAGGAATGTGGAGCCCCCGGAGAGGGATGCTGAGCCCCGCGGAGGTGATGCAGAGCGCCGGAGCGGGTACGCGGGGAGCCGAGGCAAGGGAGATATGGGGTGCTAGGCGGTGGTCCGGGCGATGTGGGGCAGTGGATGGGACACATTGGGGCACCGGGGGGGTGTGGAGTCGCCGCGGGGAAGGATGTGGCGCCCCGGGGGATGCGGGCCCTGGGGGAATGCGGGAGTCCGAGGGCTGCGTGCCCCACGGGCTTGGGGGGCCTGGCGGGTGCGGTGGCGGTGCGGGCCCCGCGCTCCCCTCCCCCGCCATGGGGCGGCGAAGGAGGAGGAGGAGGAGGAGGGGCTGCCCAGCACGGGCAGGGTTAAAGCGCCATGTAACCGGAGCGCGGGGCTGTCGGGGGCCGGCCGGGGCGCGGGCAGCGGCGAGCGGCGGCGCGGCCCCGCTGGACGGCGCGTCCCGCCGCGGCGCAGGTGAGCGCTGGACCGGGGGGACCGGAGGGTCCGAGCCGGAGCCCTGGCACATCCTCGTGGGCGGCTTTGTTGTCCGCGGCGGTGGCGGGGGACAATGAGGCGGGAGGGGAAGGCGGCACCGGGCGCACCGGAGCGCGGCGGCGGGAGCGCCCCGGCCGGTGTGGCGGCCCCGGTGTCCGGTAACCGGGAACTCGCGGCTTCGTCCCGAGGGCTGGGGCAGGGGATGGTGGGCCCCGCCGCCACTTGTTGCCGGCACTCGGCTCTGGGGCGTGTTGTGGAGATCGTCGGTCCCACAGCCTCAGGCATGGTCCCCTAAGTCCCCCTGGTCCCGCCCACCCCTCCGGTCCCGTTGCAACTTTCGGAGTTTCCCGCGGAGGCGCCGCGAGCCCCGGGGGCGCGTCCCGGGACTGTCACCACGGGGCCGGTGCGGGACCCCCCGCGGGGGGACTGAGCCAGGGACTGCGGCGGGAGGGTCTCCTCGCTGATACGGCGAGTGATGGCTGCGGGGCCGGGATGGTTCGGGGGGGGCCGGGGTCCCCCTGCCCGGCTCGGTCGTCCCGGGCAGCGCCGCCTCCAGGCCGAGGGCACCATGGGGAACTGCTGGGTACCGGGACACGGTGGCGCTGCTGCCCCGGACCGAACACCTTTGTTTTCGGTTTTCGGTCGGGGATCTGACAGCGCATCTTCCCTCTGTTGGCAGGAAAAGAGGTTCCCGGCCGCACCTCGGGCGCGAAGCTTCTCCGGGGCCGATCCGGAGGGACGCGGTGGCCGGAGCAGGTATCGACCGCAGGGCTCTGCTGGCATCCGCCTCCTGCCGAGCCCGGGTGCCCTCCCTCCGGGGAGGGCAGGTCTTCGGAGGAGGAATGAACTCTTCGGAGCGGCCCCAGCGTGGGACACAAGTCCCGGGAAGCCGGGAGAGGGGAGCGGCGGGGCGAGTGGTTGTCCTGGGGCAAGAGGTGGTCTTGCACCGACCTCCCTCGGAACGGGAGAGGGCAAAGAAAGAGTGGCTGGAGCGTGCTGCCCTGAGCAGTATTAGTACTCTCCTTTCCTGCCTCAGTTTCCAGCTTCCTAATTTTCAATCAACTGAGGAGTGAGGCCGGGTATCCCAGTCCCGTCTCTGGGGCTGCACAGGCTTTGGCGGGCGGCCATGGGGACAGCCAGGTGTCATTGTCATCTTTATGTCCTCTTGTTCAGGGGGAGAATGAAGCAGTGACGACTCCGGACAGAAGACTCACCACCGCTGAGCGGGACTCACCTGTGCACCAGAGCCACCACAGCCCCCAAAGCCTCCAGCCCTGCCCACAGCCCCCAGCTACTGCCCGCCGGCTGCCACTGCCCCACGCCGGGGGGCTCGGCGGGATCCCAGCGGGATGAACATGGTAAAGAGCCCGGAGCAGCTGGAGCAGCGGTTGGCGGGGATGGTGGCCGTCCGGGAGACGTCTCCAGCCTGGTCTGCAATGGGAGAGGAGGGGCCGGTTTGTGTTTTGTTTCTTTTCTTTAACCCAGCTTTGCTTGAGAGGCAGCGGGGAGAGCCAGGGTGAGCGCCGAGGGCTGCGGGGGGAGCGGAGCGGGGCAGGAGGAAACCGGGGGAAATGGAGGGAAGTGCCGGAGCCGGGAGAGCAGAGAGGCCAGGCACAGGAAGCGGGCAGGGGGAGCCTGCCCTTCGCCCCCTGCCCTTCCCAACGAACACATCTGCGAAATCGGCGCCTTTCTTACGGAACTGCCAACCCAGCAACTCCTTTCTTCCCAGGATTAGAAGAAAATGTATCTTTTTGGGAGACTTAAAGGCCATTAGTGTGCACGACAGCCCAGAGCCAGCCCGGCCATTAGGGTCCTTTATTTCTTTTTGTTATTCAAACAGGGCTTGGGCGATGGCTCCATCCCAGCCATGGGTAAAGCTCTTCCCTCCAGCTTTTGATATGCATGCCCCTGTCTGGAGGCAAAGTCCGAAAACTCCCCACCTCCTGGGGACATGCACCTGATAACAGGCCTGTTTTCCCAGCAAGGAAAACTGAAACCAGCCTGGGCCAGGCTGGAAGAGCAGCCCCGGGAGCAGGGGCAGGGATGCAGTCCAGAGCATGGCCCGGCCAGGTGAGCCCTGCCCACCCTGCCCTCTCTGCCAGGGGAGCCCAGCCGTTCTTCCCACTCTGCCTGCTCTGCCCACTCCAGGGTGACCAGCAGTCATGGCCAGGCAGGGACCAGAACTTTCTCTAAGCAGTTAATACTGTGGCATGGTCTTTAACCAGTTTAAATCTTAAAGAAATTGGTATTGCAAAATGAAGGCGGGCTGTGGAGTCAGCGAGTTCATTGTCTTCTCGGTGGGATTTGGCTGCAGGGCAGGTCCTGGTCACCAGGCAGTGCCACGGCTGCCACTGGTGTCCGGCTCTTGGGGAGCTTTCGGCAATGGAGCTGGAATTCTGCATTACTTGCCACCTTACGGATTTTTGTCTGGAGTGCATGACTGTGGAGCAACCCGTGTGTTTTGCAGGGTGCTGGGAAATGCAAAAACACTGCAGGGTTGGTCTCCTGTGAGCCAACACATGTGAGGGCAGTGCTCTGTTTCTTATTATTAATGCCCTGAGTGCACATGTTGGTGTTTCTGCAAGGGGAGGCGAGGACAAAGAACCAAGCCTTCCTCTTGAGCAGGAGGGGGTGAGCTCACAAGGATGTGGCTCCTGCGGGGGACCCTGGGCAAGCAGTGGGCAGCAGGATGGGCTCGTGTGGCTTCAGCACTTGGTGCAAACAGCAGGAAAAGGGATGGGAATTGCAGTCCTGCATAGGCTTAGGATTTTGGGAGAGGGATTTTGAACGAGCCATTTGTGCCATGGTGTGCTGTTCCTTTTCCCATCAGGATGGTGATGGGATGTCCTTGAGTGATCCTGAGCAATGCAGCTGGAGAAGGGCACGGACCAAGCAGGGAGCTGATGTGCCTGTGCTCGCGGCAGGGCCTGTGGCCTGTGCCATGGACCCACAGAGCTGTCACCTGTGGGTCTCTGCTCTGCCAGTGAGCAGTTCCTTCCAAAGGGATAACCCTTTTTTCCCCACTTTATAGCTGGAATAAAGGCCATGTGGGAGCTCCCTAAGCACGTGGCAAAGCTGAGCTTGGGGCATCAGGTGTTCAGTCCTGGCTGTGTCCCTGGGGACACCTGGCCACACTGTCTCCTTAGCTCTTCATCTCCCCAGTGCTAGGCTGACAGGACAACTTTGCCTGGTGTGCTGGACATGAGGCAGTCCCGGGGCTGAGAAAGGAAAAGCCATTTTGAAATGCAAGTTTGAACTTCTTGGACTAAGGTTCCTGACAAAGGAATGAATGTAGAGGTTTTCTGAGGGTCCCAATGGAGTTTTGTGGGTGCAGGTGTTTGGGAAGGCTGGGAGATATCCTTGCCTGCTTCTGTTCTCCCTGAATCTTGCCTGCCTCATGCAGGCAGCTCCATCTCCTTGTTACCCTCTGGTTCAGATCACCCTCATGCTGGGAGAGCAGCATGCCTAACGCCTTCCTGTAGGGATTCCCAAGGGGCATTTACTTTTTTTGGTGAGTTTTTGCTGCCAGTCATGGCTGCTGCTGCTCTGCAGCATTGTGGGCTAGGGGAGGGGGTGCAGACCAGGAGGAGCTGACCCTGACCTGGCTGTGCTGTGGTGGATTGCTGCATCCTGGAGCATCTGGGGCCATGTGGGACCATCCGCCTGGGCCGGGGGCAGGCGGCGAGTCTGGGCAGCTCCCAGGAATTGTTTGTCGGGTCTGGGAGCAGATGTGCTGCAGCAGAGGGATTTCTGCACACACAGCTGGGGGGGGTTATGCAGTGTCCGGTGCCATTCCTCTCCTCCCTTTGTCGAGGGGGGAGGCAGTATGCGCACCGGGGTCTCTGCCTGTGGAGGTGGGTGCTGGACACCTGTTTTCCTTTGTGTTTGGGTGTTACCAGGTTTTTAACTCTGCCCTCTGCATCCAAAATATCGAACTCCAACCGGTCTTTGTTTGTCAGAGGTGCTGACAGATGATTTCAAAGCAGAAATCTCAATTGTTAGGGCAGTGGTTGGAGGCGATGCAGAACGAGAGTGACGCAGAAGGGGCGGTGGGCTGGAGCTGGGGTCTCCCTGGGGCTGAGGGGGGTGTTGCTTTGGCTTCCTAACACGGCTGTAGGTGGGCAAAGCCCTGCAATCTCCTCAGCTCTTGAGTTACGTGCTGCTAAAATAAATGACTGTGCTGCTGAAGAGGCAAGTTGCAGCACAGACCCATAGCCCGGCAATGAGGCAGCACAGTTCATGGCGTCCGGGTGCCTCTGGGAGAGCTGGGAGCTTCCACTTCAGAAAACAGGAGCCAGGGAGGCTCAGAAAACAGGCCCAAGGGAAGGAAGGCAGCAAGCAAGGCGAGCCCCAGCTCTGCAGGGGGACACCAGGGCAGGGGGTGCTGGGGTGCTGTGGCACAGCCCCGTGCTCTGCCCCTTCACCCTGGGGCAGGGGAGCTGAGGCCAAGAGCGGGGGCAGGAGGAGTTTTCTCTCTCTGGGAGAGTTTAATGCAGGCTCCAGGACTTTGCCCCTCATGGCGGGCTGCCTGCTTGTCCTACTGCTGCAGGAACAGCCCACCCACCTCTGGGCTGGGCAGCCAGAATACAGGGAGCCTGCTGCCCCAGGGGTGGGCTGTCCCCAGGGCTGGGCTGTCCCCTGGTTTCTACAGGGTGGCCAGGAAAATGCAACTCCTCTCCAGACAGGGCCTGCCAGAGTGAGCTGGGGCTTGGCAGCTTTGAGCCAGCATACAGACATTGGGGGAAAACCTAGTATTTCCCTAAGGATAAGTGGGTTGTGTCTGGGATCTTTTTTTAGATGGAGCTGCTGGTTGGTTTTCAGGACCACCACATTTGTGTGGAGGTTATGCACTTTATTTCCCAGGACCTTTAGATGCATCTCCAGTCAGACCCCTCTGCTGAAGGGCATGAAGTGAAAGCTGACTCAAGGACCTCACTATGTTTTCCGTGCCCTCCCTGGGGCTTCCTTGCACTGCTGAATTTCCTTTCCATTTTGGCTTCTGCAGGCGACTATGAAGAAGGACAAGAGCCACGGGCAGGATGAGGCAGACTGTAGGGCAAAGCTGATCCTCATCAATGGGGACAATGCACCTGGTGTTGTACTGGAGGCGAATGGGAAGCCCAGCACTCCAGGTGAGGGTCACCACGCTGAGCCCAGAGTGCTCCCAGGATGTGCAAGGATGCAGGGGGTTGGGGATCTCACAGCCTCTGTCCCAGAGCCATGCTGGGGGATGAAGTGCTGTGGCTGTGGCCAGAGTCCCTGCGTGACCCCACTGGATTTCTGTGATCCAGTAGCACGTGCAGGCCATGCTATGGTTGTGGAAATGTGTGCCATACTGGGATGCTGGCTCTGCTCCTCAGTGAGGAATGAGGAAAGCAGGGGAGCCCCTTCAGCCTGAGGGGTGCCATTGACCTGAGGGGCTGCATTGCTGCTTCTGGGATTCTCCAGTCAGCGTTCCCAAATCCCACCTCTTGGGATTTGAAGCCCTGAAGAGCTGGAATGTGGCTTCCTTGTGCCTCTGAGCTTTCAGGAACAAAGCAGTAGATCAGAATGTCCCCATGCTTGCTGCTAATCCCTCCCAGTTTTAGGGACAGGTGGGTGATCTGGGGCATTGGTGCCACAATGGGGGAGCCCTCGGGGCGCCACTTGTCTCTGTTCTCAGCCATGTTTCTCTGAGATGAGGTTTTGGTGTCTCCAAATTGTGCTGTGGGAGCAGTGGGAGGCTGGGGCATGCAGGGACACAGCCAGGTGGGCTTGCAGAGCCTGAGGCTGCTCTGTCTTTGCACAGATTCCAGAGGCCTGGGGCTGCTGCCCCTGAAGAAGAAGGACAGCAATGGAGACCTTTCCAAGGAGGACCTGGCCTGGCCGCTCGATCTGGCGCCAGCGCAGAGGGTAAGCGAACACCTAGGGTGCTTTTTGGGGCTGCTCTGTCGGGGGGCATCCGGTGCCAGGATCCTCATTTCTTTCCCTCTGGGCTTCTTTTGTGCTCAGTGCTAGAGGAATAGTCAGTGATGGATGCAATACTCACCAGTTTAGTATTTTACTTTTTAAATTCCTGCTTCTCATGATACCACAGCAGTAGGAGGGGGTGGTGTGGGATGCAGCAATGCCCATTGCATGTTGCAGCAGCCTAATAATTATGCTGATAATTTCTTTAAAGTCTTGGCTGTATTGATAGACTGAAGTATCTCGTGCCTCCCACTGTTAGGGTGAGCTGCTTTTAGCTGCTGTGGGGCTGGACCCAAATTTCACCCACCCTCTTTTGTTGACCAGAGTGACAAGCCTCCAGGGTCTGGACTTTTTTTTGCCTTCTGGCTGTATTGTTTTGAGATAGAATTAAACCCCAGGGTTGGAGATCTGCCTGAAATGAGGCAGCTTCCAAAAGAAAGAGCCGTAAGTCCAGTGGGTGAAAATTCAACTCTCCCACTATGTTTAGTTTGAGGGCTCTTCACTGCAAAATGTCATTTAATTTTGAACCTCTGTTATGCTGGATGCAGGAGACAAGTCTGGGCTGGACTGTAACTGTGACCACCAGAGAAAGGCTGCCCTGGGTGCTGCTGCAGGGTTGGCTGTGGGAAGGAGCACCCACAGGAGTGTGAGAGCATCAAGGGTGTGTAAGTGGGACCATGCCTGGGATGGATGCTCTGCTGTGCTCTGGTTCTCCTGGCATCCCAGTCTTCCCAGCTGTGGCTCCTGATCTCTCTGTCATGTGGGTGTAGTAGGCTGCAGCAATCGGGCTCCTGAGCCTTGCAGAGGTGCAGTGGAGGAGAAAGTTGCCCAAAGGGGCTCAGGACAAGGTGCCTCCAGCATCCATCTGCCTACTCTCACCTTCCGCAGGGCTCTGCCTGTGGTGCTCAGCCCCATGGGGCGCAGACTGTCCGTGTCCCCTTGTGAGGAGGGCACCCATTCTGTGACAGCCCTCTGTGCTGGTAGCAGGTGCAGCCCTGGGGCAGTGCTGGGTGGGAGAGCAGCCTCAGGCAGAAGCCCACCACCCTCTGCCTCATGTTCCAGGCAGGGCGGACCCGGCATGAGATGCGGATCAAGGAACCACCACGCAGTGTGGAGACTCTCAGGGACCTGCCAACTCCCGTGCGGGTGAGGGTCTGGCAGGGCCAGGGCTTCTTCCCTGGGACTTCCCTGAGGCTTCCCTGGGGCTTCCCTGGGGCTCCAGAGACCTGCACTGCTGCTGTGCCCTGGTCCCTGGTCATGTATCTTCAGAGATGGTGCAGCCTCCTTGTGCCTCCCTTTCCCCTGTGAAGGGGGTGTGTTTATGCTGTATTTTGCCCCTGCTACGAGCTGGGTGTGTTGAGCACCCCGGGGTGGATTTGGGACAGGAAAGTGGGAGGAGGCAGTGGTGCACCATTTCCTCTGGGGCTGGCAGTAAAAGCAGAGCAGTTCTCCTGCAGATGGCCTCATTAAGGGCTCTCCTCTCTATTGATGGCTGCAGTGGTGCCCTCGCTCCCTGGCTCCCCCTCTCTGATCTGACTGCAGGGCATGGCACAGGGCTGGGGGTGATGTGGGGCAGGTCTCTGCTCCCCTGTCCCTCTCCCTGCTGCACTCACACTCCTCTGTCTCCGCCATGCAGAGCTCCAGGCGTCGCTCAGCCGTGCCCACACCTGTGACCATCGACCTGACGGAGGAGGATTCCCAGGACTCATCCCGGAGCAGCAGCACACTCTCTGGTAGCAGCTCCCAGGAGGGGCAGAACAGCTCTGTTGAGCTGGGGGCAGAGGAGTCAGAGAGCAGAGACATGGGCATGGCACTGGAGTACCAGGTACGGAGGGGCTGAACTCTGCTCCTGCACCCAGGAACACAAGGAACCTCTGTGACTTGTCCCAAAACAAACTGGAAACCTCAGAGCTGTTTCTCCTCCTCTGCATGTCTGGGGTGTGATGGTGCTGGGCTGTCTCCATCTTTCAGGCTTGGATGCTTTGGGGACCAGCCCTGCCAAGCTGCCACTGGTGGCACACGTGGGCCCCCCGAGACACGCATGCGTGTGCCGTGTGCCGTGCCCTGCTGAGACAGGCAGTTGCATGTGCAGAAAACATTTCTGTCGGGGATGCTGGAGAGAATCAAAGCTGCTGGGGCTGCAGAGCGGGATTCGGCGCCTGCAGGCCACAGGGCAGGGCCCCAGACTTGCAGGAATTGGGCAATTGCATCTTGCTGCATAATTAAGTACCTAATTGCAGAACAAAGCTGGGAAGGAGGGCTCTGCAGGGAGAGAGGTGACTTTGCTCCCTGTGAGGTGCCTTGCTGTGCACACACCCAGCATGGCCTGCGACGGGTCACACCAAGATTCTCAGCTCTTCTTTTTCTTCCGTTTTCACTGTGCCACATTTCCTGTTCTCCCTCGAAGGAACAAGAAGAGGGTGGGTGGGTGTCCTCTCCCTGGGGTGCAGCCACACAACACAGGCTGAGCTGTGAGCCCTGTGAAGTGGCTGCTCTGTGCCAAGGAGGAGGCTCATCTGCTGAGGGCACCCAGGGAACAACCTTGGTGCGAGGCTTCCCCGTGTTCGCAGAGACCCTGGGAGGGCAGGCAGGAGTGGACACGCACGGGCCCCGTGCCAGGTGGGCTGTGCAGGACGGAGCATGCACCACGCCGTGTGCCAGGCACGGGCTCAGCACGGGGCTGGCACGCACGGGCCTCCCCACCAAGCTTCAGCATGGATCAGGGCTGGGATCCAGTGCTCCCGGGGGAGAATGGCTTGGCCCTGTGCTTGAGGGAGGGGTTGCAGTTTCTGTAGATCACTGCACAGAGGTTCCACACGCGTGGCACACGTGGTGACACACCGGGGCTGTCTCCTGTGCTCCAGGGCTCTCCTGCGCAGCTGCCCAGACAAAATGAGGAGTTTGTACTTTTGGCTGATCTGTCGTGTTGTGCTTTCAGGATGGGAAGGAATTTGGAATTGGGGAACTCGTCTGGGGAAAGATCAAAGGTTTTTCCTGGTGGCCTGCGATCGTTGTCTCCCACAGAGCCACGGCCAAGCGCCAGGCAGTCTCGGGCATGCGGTGGGTGCAGTGGTTTGGAGACGGGAAGTTCTCTGAGGTAAGCCTGCTGCCCAGCCCTAAACACCCTTCCCTGCATGTTTCTACCCCTCTTGAGGCTGGCTGTGGGGTATATGTGCTCCTGCAGCCTCCCAGGCCTCCCCTCCCAGTGTTAAGCATATCCAGGCCCTGGCAAGTTTTCATGACTGTGACCAGTCTGTAATTAATGACTGGTAGGTTGGTGACAGCATCCAGACATAGGGACATCTGCCTGGCCACTTCACAGGGTTTTGTCCATGCTCCAGGGCTTCCCCTGTTTGGTAAGGGATGTCCCCTCAGAGCTTGGTCACCCTCACAGAATCAGAGCATCCTGAGTTGGAAGGGACCCACAAGGATCTTTGAGTTGCGCTCTTTCCCTGCACAGGACAGCCCTAAAATCCCACGATATGCCCAAGAGTGTCATCCAAACACTCCCTGAGCTCTGTCAGCCTCATGCCATGACCACTTCCCTGGGGAGCCTGTTCTAGTGCACAACCACAAACCTTTTCCTAATATCCAGTGAGGATATCCAACCCCTCCCATGCTGCAGGCAGGAGGGAGGAAGTGCCGTGCTGGTGTCATGCCAGCAGTGCCAGCAGAGGGTGCAACCCACCCGTCCTTGTCGCGCTGCTGCTCTTGGCAAAGCTGCCACTGGGCTTCCTGGTGTGGCCACAGTGCTGGAGCTGGGGACTGCACTGTGCTGGGGGGATATGGCCAAGCAGGGCTTTCCCATCTCACAGGTGGGATCTTGATGCTCTCTCTCAGGTTTCTGCAGACAAACTTGTGGGACTGATGGCCTTTAGGCAACATTTCAATTCCTCCACGTTCAACAAGCTGGTGTCCTACCGCCGTGCCATTTACCATGCCCTGGAGGTAACCAGCAGGGGTGGGTGGGTGGGTGAGGAGGTGCCAGCTAAACCAGCTGGGCTGGGGGGCCTGTGGGATGGAGTGCAGTAAAACCCTCCTTTCACTGCTGAGATTATTTCCAAGTGCAGCTGTGGGGCCAGACTCTGTTTATCCTGAGGGTTTAGGGGTAGCAGCTGCTGCTCCAGGGTCTCACTGTTCCAGACCCCCAGGCCAGGCTCCCTGTGAGGGCTTAGACGTGGCAGCATCATGGCAGCAGGGCAGTGCCAGGCTGGCCAGAGGTGTCCCAGGTCAGTGCTGGATGTGCTTTGAAGTCAGGGCTGGTGCTGAGCAGCCATGAATCCACTCCCCATCCAAGGGATACATCACATGTCAGCATATGGGGCTGCAGACCCACAGGCACCTCTTCTGCCTTTTCTTGCTGCCACTTGCTGAATTCCAGGGTGCAGAATCTGGGCAAGAGGTGTGTTTGGGCTGTCCCTGCTTCTGGCTCCACTGGGGCTGGTGGAGGACAGATGAGCTCATTGGAGGGATGGAGGCACCGGAATGTCCCAGAGCGGGAATCCATCAGCTGCCACTGTCCTTGGGCCACCAAGCCCCACGTGTGTGTGTGTTTTTGTGTGTGTGTGTGTGTGTGTGTGTGTGTGTGTGTGTGTGTTTTGGGTGGGGAGGGGGCCTGGGATTGTGGCCCTGGCAGGTTGTGACTGCTCCCCTAACGGAGACCACCCTGTCACCCTGACCCCTGCTGCCCATCCTCATCAGGTTGCCCGGAGCCGGTCGGGGAAGACGTTTACAACTGGCCCCAGGGAGTCACTGGAGGAGCAGCTGAAGCCCATGATTGACTGGGCAATCACTGGCTTCAAACCCCTGGGGCTCAAGGGACTGCGGCCACCCAAAGGCTCAGGTGAGGTGGTGGCATCGGCTGGCTGGGGGCTGGTGGGGGCTGGCATGGGCAGTGGCTGAGCCTTGTACCATGTGTAGGGACCCAGGTGGCCAGGAAGGGTCCTGCTGTGGCTGGAGTGAGACCTGGCAGCAGGGCTTGGCAAGAGGCATCCTGGGACAATCCTGAGGCTGGAGGCTTAAGGAAGGTTCCCTTTCTTGCAGAGAATGGGGTGCTGAAGAATGGGACAGAGGAGGTGGTGTCCCTTGAACAGTGTCCCCCCACCAAGAGGCTGAAGACCTACCCCTGCAACAACAGCAAGGAGCAGCGAGTGGAAGAGGACCAGACCCGAGGTAATGAACAGAGAGAGCTGGGGAGTGGCTTGGCCTGGGCTGTGCACCCTGAGAGCACTGGGAAACCATTCTGGCAAAGGGCTTGGCTCTTCTCAAGGGACCATGAGCCTGGTTTCTGAAGGCAAAAGCCTTTGTGGTCTAGTGGTGCTGACTTGTGCCTTACAAGACACCAGCAAACCCAACTGCAAGACATGGGCTGGGCCCCACCAGTGGCTCAGCTTGGAGCATGACCATGTGCTGCTATGCTGAGCTCTAATCTCCATCAGTAAAAGGATGTGGGTTTTGCACCCAAATCTCTCAGCAAAGCTGGAGTAGTTCTAATGCAAGAAATAAGGCACCTGTAAGGAGAGTGCATTTAGAGTTTGTTACATAAGGAATAATAAATTCTTTTTTCCATTTTCTTCTTTTCAATTTTCTAAAGAGCAAATGGTTTCTGAAGCTACGAGCAACAGCGGGAAGCTGGAAGGTAAACACTGTCTCTGCTTGGAAGAGGTGTGAGGTGCTGGGGGTGCTCAGCAACAGTCGTGGGTCCCTTTTCAACTGCACCATGTAGGAGGGGGGAAGGTGCTGTGAGTGCAGGGTGCTGAGGTGAGGTGCAGGGTGAGAGGGTGAGAGGGTGCTCTGCGGATCCTCCCTGGGGAGCCACAGCCTCATCCAGATACAGTTCCTAGGTCAGGCCACATTTGGATGCAGTTCTCAGGGCAGGCTTTATCCAGACACGGCTCCAAGGGGAGGCTCCAGCCTCTGCAGCCTGTGGTGTGGTGTAAGGAGTCCCTGCCCTGGGTGCTCCCTGCCCCGGGTTGAGCGTAGCTCTCTCTGTCCCACAGAGAGCTGTTTGTCCTGCGGGAGGAGGAACCCGGCCACCTTCCACCCACTGTTCAAGGGGGGCCTCTGCCAGACGTGCAGGGTAAGTGCTGCCGTGCTGGGGCTGAGTGGGAGCCTGGGGTCAGATGATGGGGCTGGGGTCCAGCCAGTGCTGCTGGGACAGGGGCTGGCTGTGCCACGTCCTGGCCATGCTGTGTCTCCCGTGGGGCTGTCCCGCAGCATGTTCTCACCACCTGAAACAAGATGTACATCTCTGAGTTCTCATCGTGTAGAGGGAATGGTGCAAATCTATGTTCTCCACCCTCTGAGCACAGTTCCTGATCCTATATCCTCCTCTGCTCCTGGATGTCCTTTTGCTAGGATAGATTCCTGGAGTACTTCTACATGTATGACGAAGATGGGTACCAGTCCTACTGCACCGTCTGCTGCGCAGGCAAGGAGCTGCTGCTCTGCAGCAACAGCAGCTGCTGCAGGTGAGCTCCATGTCTCTGCTCCTGGGGCTGAGGGCCTGGCATCATTCCCAGGGAGCTGCAGGAAGCAGGGTGCTCCATGAGTCTGGGCAGGGGCTGTGCTTCTCCCCAGCTGCCTGCCACGCAGCATAGCCCAACGCAGCCTACCTGCACTTACTGAGCCTGGCATCACTTGAATAAGCCCCGTGGAGGTTGGCAGGAGATTTACCCATGCCTTGGTCACCAGCTTGTGTTAGCAGCCTTAAAAACCAGGGTACTGCCTGAAAAAATATTCTGTAAAATGGTGGGGGCTCCTGTGTATGGCAGGGGAGACTCCAGGAGAAGCTGGGGTGACCCAAAGGGGTTGCTGGGGTGACAAGCACAAGCTGTTGTGGTTTGGCAGGTGCTTCTGTGTGGAGTGTCTGGAGGTGCTGGTGGGCCGAGGGTCGTCAGCCAGAGTGAAAGAGCAGGAGCCCTGGAACTGCTACATGTGCCAGCCCCAGCAGAACCATGGCGTGCTGCAGCGCCGGCAGGACTGGAACACTCGCCTGCAGGACTTCTTCACCAGTGACAAGGGACAGGAATACGTAAGGGCTGTGGGCAGGGAGCCCAGTGTGCTGGGATGTGGGGAAGAGGGTCACTGAGGGCAGGGTGAATGACCTGAACTTCCTCTTTCCTCTCCCTTGTCTTGTCCATCCACCCTTCCAAGGGTGCCAGGCTCTTGGTCCCGCAGATGCTGTCCTGAAGGTGGAGGTGCTGCATTCAGAGCTTTATGGGACAATGCAGCACTGCCAGGGCTGGGGTTTCATGACTGTCTCCATTGCAGGCTGCACCCAAAATCTACCCAACAGTTCCTCCAGCGAAGAGGAGACCAATTCGAGTGCTCTCATTGTTCGATGGGGTGGCAACAGGTGAGGCAGTAGGGGGAGCACTGCTGGGTAGGTCTTGGCACTGGGCCTTGGGAATGAGTCATTCCATGGGCTCAAACCTGTCTCTAAAAGTGTGGTGGGGAGGAGGGGCTGAAAGCAGGAAGATCCCCATCAGAAGAGAGATGAGGGCAGGGTCTCCCTTTTCTGCTGGACAGGGCTGTGGAGGAGGGAAGGGATTGAGAGAGGGCATGAAAGGGGAAGGGATGGAGGAGAGGGCGTGTGTGGGCATCTCATAGGGGTGTTCCTGCTGTGCCAAGTGTGATCTGGGATGGCTGGTTCCCTGAGAAACCAGAGCTGTGGGGACACCAGTAACCTGTACTCTGAAGTGCCTGAGTGCAACTGGTTTGGCTCAATTCACTCAGCCCTGGCATTCTGCTTTCTGGAAGCAAACCTGCCTGGAGGAATGGGTCAAATAAAAGTTTACTCACCCTGAAGTGCTGTTTGACTACACCCACCTAGGACATCCAGGAGCAGCCACATCGAGCGGTGCTGACGAAGGAGACTTGGAACCTAAAGAGAGCAGTGCGACCTCAGACCTCTGTCCGTTGGCAGGGTACACGGTGCTGAAGGACTTGGGCATCCAAGTGGAGAAGTACATTGCCTCAGAGATCTGCGAGAACCCCATCGCCGCGGGCACCGTGCGGCCCGAGGGCAACATCACCTACGTGCACGATGTCAGGAACATAACCAAGAGAAATGTGAGCTCTGCTTCTGTGGGAGCCTGAGGGACATGGCACCATGGGGGCACGGCTCTCGCCCCACCAGCTCCGGGACAGGCTTGTGCCCTGGCCCACTGGGGAGCAGAGAGCTGTTTCTGTGGCGTCTCCTAACGGTCTGGATTGTCTGTTCTCTGCAGATTGAGGAGTGGGGTCCTTTTGACCTGGTGATCGGTGGAACCCCCTGTGACGATGTTTCCCTTGTCAATCCAACCAGGAAGGCGCTGTTTGGTAAGGCTGCTTTGCCTCTGCTGGGCTGCATACCTTGGGATGTTCCTGGGGCATGGAGCCACCCTACAGCCTGGGGAAGTGTTTCAGCCCCAAGCTGTATTGGTGGTGGGCTGTCTCCGTACCCATCTTGGCGAGGAGGGCAGCCAGGCCCCCCGGCCCTGCAGCCCGTGTCCCAGCTGGTCCAAACCTGCTGCTCGGCTTTTTCCTCGCAGAAGGAACTGGGAGGCTGTTCTTCGAGTTCTACCACCTGCTCAACTACGCTCGTCCCAAGGCAGGCGAGGAGCGGCCCTTCTTCTGGATGTTTGAGAATGTGGTGGCCATGAGGATCAACGACAAGAGGGACATTTCCCGGTTTCTGGAGGTAGGGATTGCTGACAGCTGTGGGAAAGGCGTTGGAGCAGGTGACACTTGCTGGGCTGTGCAGGGTGTGCCGGGTGTGAGGGTCTTGCTATGGTTTCCTGTGGCCCTGGTGCTGGAAAACCCCTGCCTGGTGCACATGCCAAGGAATCAAGTTTAGTCTTGGCTCTGGATGCTCCCGTCTGGATTTCATCAGGTCAAACCCAAGCACTAGTCCTCTGGGGGAGGGGTTTTGCCAGCCTTGCAGAAAGCATCTGTTCCCAGCAATGCCTGTTATTTCTAGGGAGGGGGGGTGGTCAGGGACTGGGAAGGAGTTTTAACTCTGTGGTAGCCAGGATGGATTGTGGGTCAGTAGAGACTGCTGGTGTAAAATCACCACTGGAGGCTGACAATCCTGATCCTGGTCCATGCAAACCAGCACTGAGCACCCTGTGATGGTCAATAGCTGCTGGCCATGGCCATGACCTGGGAGCTCATGTGGCCACCCAGGCTGTTCTCTGGTGTGAAACAGGGCTTGTGGGAGCTACATAATTCTGAGGATTTGCTGAAAACTTTTAACTTCCTGCAGTGCAGTGGGAAGGGCTGTCCATGAAGGAGAGAGGCAAACCAACATTCCCTCTAACTTTTATTTCCTCTCTTTTTGGTCCCTAGTGTAACCCAGTTATGATTGATGCTATCAAGATATCAGCTGCCCACCGAGCTCGTTACTTCTGGGGCAACCTCCCTGGGATGGACCGGTAATCAGTCTGCTGTCCTCTTGGGCCTCTCACAGTAGTTTTGGTTTGTTTTGTAGTGCCTGTTCCTGTGGGCTTTTTGTCTCCCTGGCTCTAAGCCCAGCTCCTGGGAGTGAGCTCCCAGAGGGGCAGCTTCCCTGCAGGGATGTGCACATGATAATGCAGCTGCTGTGGCAAAGCATGAGTGCACCCTGCTCCACACTTCACAGCCTGTAGCACCCTGAATTCATGGCAAAACACTACAGAAGGAGTGGGAGTAGATAAATCCAATTACAAGCAGTCCTGCACATCAAGTTATGTGAGAAAAAAAACTGAAGTTTTTTAGTTGGATGCTTCTGGCTAGTAAACAAGACTAGGGTTAAATAGTTTTCCTTGCTTATATTTAAATTGTCAGTATTTGTTGGAGTTAACACTGAGCTAATGGCATTTGAAAGTAAAATGACAATTCCAAGCCTTTGTGATGTGAAATGGCTCTTGGACTTTCATCTGATTGTAAGGGAAGTGCCCAGCCCATGACTCAGAGCTACCCAGAGCTACTCAGTCCTATCTCCATGGAGTACCCCCAGGGCAATGCTTGCAGAGGTGCTGCTGAGCAGAGGCAGGCTGGATGCCCGGACATGGGAGCCTTGCCAGGAAATCCAACAAGGTGGAGGGCACTGAGGATGGTGGGAATTCACAGCCTGGCCCCATCCAGAATGGTGACTCTGCTCAGGTCACATGGGGCTCCAATTGTGCTGGAGAGCTGAATCCCCTCCCCACAGGAGACTCCCGATGCTCATTGTCTTTGGGGTGGCCTGGGAGTGGTACTGCCCAAGGAAAGGGATTCCTGCTCCTGCTCTGCCTCACCTCCCCTTTCCTGCCTCTGCTCCACAGGATCTTTGGTTTCCCTCTCGCCTACACGGATGTCTCCAACATCAGCCGTGGGACTCGCCAGAAGCTGCTGGGGGGATCGTGGAGCGTCCCTGTCATCCGGCACCTCTTCTCCCCGCTCAAGGATTACTTTGCCTGTGAATAGCAAACAGAGCGTCCCTCGTCTCTCTGGTAAAGATGCACAGCACCGCTGCTGTGGCGGGAGAGGGACGGGCACGGCCACCGGACTGCCACGGCCCCGTCCCTCCCCGGCCACGTGCCGCGGGACGGCAGCCTGGCCTCGCCGGGAGAGCCGAGGAATGTCTGTAACCAAAGAACCTGGCAGGGTAACTTCTTTAAAGGGACTAACAGTGATATGTAGGAAATGATGGACAAAGCTTTAATTACCCAGCACACGAAGCTCTATGCATCACTGATGAGACGGGGAGCCTCATTCTCCAGAGCATTAACTATTCCGGTTTAGCCTGGAGCCGGGAAGTCACCGCTTGCTGAGCAGCCTGTGTGCGGGCAGCTGCCGGGGAGCTGCAGGCAAACCTGAACTACAGTGAATTGGTGCTTTTCCTAAACTAACAAAACCTCTTGAAGTAACTGCCAAAAAACCCCCAAACTGTAGCAGCAGGTGTAAGGGACCCTGCTCAGGTTACACACTGAACACAGGATCATACAAAAACCAAATCTTTTTTTTTTTTTTCTTTTTTTTGATACAATTTAATTTTGTTGTTTTTTATGTCTATTGCTGCTTTAAGGCATTACATAAGAATGTGGAGATTCCTAGACCTGAATGTAGCTGAAACTGAACTGTGAGGTGATAGAATTACTTTTCTAGCTAGAACTAAAGAAATACTGTTTTATATGTTTGGTTGTAGTTTACAAATATTCACTACTTCCTTTTTAAAACATCTAAAACCTTTTCTTACATTTTAAAATCCTGCTGAATGGTTTGAAAGCTTACACAGTAACTGGAGCAGGGAGGATTTGGGCTCCAGGGCCTGTATAAGGAAGATGTTCTTGGAGCATCCATTTCCCAAATGAATGTGGTATGTCAGCAGGAAGAACAGTGTAATGGTCAATGGCACCCTCAAATCTCAGCACCCCAAATGTCATGTAGGATGTCATGAACCCAAGCAGTGGTGGCAGGGCATTCCTTCCAGGGAAAATCTCACCCAACCCTTGTGGAGTGCAGGGACCAGCACTGTTCTCTCCTGTGCCTGTCTCATGCAGTGCACAGGGAATGGGACAGTGAGGCAGGAAAGCACTGCCACTGCTGGGGGGGTCTGCAGGGGTCTGCAGGCAGGGGGCTGTACCTCTCCTCCCCTGTGCTTCCATCTCCCTGTGCATCCCTGTGCACAGAGGTGGGATTGTGTGTCCAGCCCCAGCTTGGCAGCACCCTGGGGGCTCCTGGGGCTGTACCCCCAAACTGGGAGCTCCTGTGGCCACCACTGTACTCACTTGATTGCCTTCCTCTACTCTCCAGCTTTGCCAGAGTGATTATCATGCAGTCCATGCTGTCCTGGGCACGCTGAGCCTGTGGCCACCGGGAAGGTGCAGGTGCCTGTGTCCATTTCCACCAGGTTTTCCGTAGCCACTGGGCTACTGTTCCAGCAGGCATCTCTGGGGATTCTGAATTCCAATGCACATTTCAATGCACTGAAACCATTCCCCCTTTGGTCCCTTTGTCCTCCCCTACCTCTGCTGTTCACCTGTCACCTGGCTCTGGAAGAGCCCTTCTCAAACTATTCAGGTTCAAACCGTGGGCCAACCAACCCTCCACCCAACCAATGCTTGCTCTCTTGCAAGGTGCTGTACAGCATAACTGGGAAGAGCTTCTCTCCCAGCTCCTTCTACCTCTCTGGCACCCCTGTCCTTGTGGTGGAGGACAGCAGCCTCCCATTTTCTACCCTTGTGTGCAGTTTTCCATCCTAGCTCTGAGGACCATCTTCTCTTGGTCTCCAATCCAAAGATGTACTTGGGAATGGATAGCAAGGGAAGCCCAGGTAGTTTAAAGGCTTTTTTTCCCTGTGTAACCTGGAGGTTACTCAAGAGAACTTGGGGGGTTCATTCTTGTTCAAACCACATGCCTTTGTTAAGAAAACTCTGGGGAAAGCCAAGCAGGCTGGTCCATGTCACTGCTGGCACATCCAATGCTTGACAAGTGCTTGGGGACATGTAGCACCCTCTTGTCACCAGCCCCTGGACTGGGAAGATTGCAGGGTGGGTTCTGTGCCATGTTGGAGGGCTTTGGGAAGCCTTGGCATTGCCAGCACTGCTCCAGCTGCTTTTGGACTCCTCGCCAATGTGATCCTTACGTCCAGCTGGACCCCAGCCACAACACTAATTCCTCATCCCAGGTCCTTGCAGGGGCTCAGGGTGACAGCCATCCTCTAGTCTGATGGGCTTGATTTTTCCAGACTGGGCGAACACGTGCCCTCCACTCCATGGCATCCCTGATCTTACATACTCCAGATCTCACATCCTTTCCTATTTGATCAAAAGGAAAACAAATAGATGAGGGGGAAAAAAAGGACTTGGGGAAAGTAAACAAAGATAAAAGAGGAATGAGAATTGTCTTGGCATTAAGCTCACTTGATGAGAATTGTAGTAGACAAGTCTTCCTTGAAATGTTTTTCCCTGTAAGAGCTGCCTTTTATTGAGTTTATAAAATGCTGTTAAGGGAGGGGATCTCAGAAATTCCTTTTTGATACTTTTTAAAGGTTTCTAACTCTCCCTGGTGCTATTTTTTTAGGTTAAGGATTTTTAATGTTGAACATCTTTTAAAAATGAGAGAAATGTATAATTTTTTACACATTTCATGATTTTTTAACCTGGAATGTGGAAACTCGCAACTCTGCCAAGTCCACATGATTTCACTGGTTTCCACGTGGGGAAAATAATGTCGACAGTTTACCATTTATCATGTCTGATTAAAAGTGAGTATTTCTGTATGGCTGGACAGTCTTATTGGGTAAATAAATGGGGTTCACAGTGGGAGGAGGGGAACAGCCAGGGAGCCCAGCTGCCCCTCTCCTGCTGCCCCTGAGGTGATGCCAGTGACACCAAGGTGGCTGGTGCTGGTGTGCAAGGAGAGCTGGAGCCGCGCTGGGCTGTGCCGGGTGTTCAGGGCCGGGCTGTACTGAGGG
The DNA here is from genome assembly GCF_049639895.1 of Pseudopodoces humilis. Taxonomy (NCBI): domain Eukaryota; kingdom Metazoa; phylum Chordata; class Aves; order Passeriformes; family Paridae; genus Pseudopodoces; species Pseudopodoces humilis. The sequence continues at coordinate 7,427,218 of NC_142218.1, read as the reverse complement.
TTGAGGCCGGACTGTGCTGGGTGTTCAGGGCCGGGCTGTGCTGAGGGTCGAGGCCGGGCCGTGCTGGGTGTTCAGGGCCGGGCTGTACTGAGGGTTGAGGCCGGACTGTGCTGGGTGTTCAGGGCCGGGCTGTGCCGGGTGTTCAGGGTCGGGCTCTGCCGGTGCCCGCGGCCGGAGCGCTCCCGTCGCACCCTCGGGCTCCAGCCCAGCGCGACCCCTCGGGCACGCGGGACCCCCGGTGTGGGCGGGGCCAGCGGCTCGACCAATGGCAGGCGAGCCAGCGGGCGGAGTAGGCGTGGCATCTCCATAGCAACGCAGCGGCTCGCCCCGCCCCCTGACAACCGCCCCCGCCCCGTGCCGGCGCGCGGCGCTCCCCGCGCGGGCCGTGACGTGCGCGTGACGCAGGCGCGCGGCGAGCGCGTGACGCGGCCCCGGCCAGGGCGGGCGGGGCCGGTTTGAACGCGGGGCCGACGGGGCGAGCGCGGCGCAGGTACCGGGCCGGGGCCGCTGCGGGGGCGCCGGGGGGGAGCGGGGAGGGCCCCGGGCTCGGGGAGCGGCCCGGCGGGGAGCCGCCGCCGCGAGGGGGCTGGCGCGAGGCCTGCAGGGCCGGGCCGCGCCCCTCGACGGGCGGAGGTGCGGCGGGTACCGCGGGTGGTGGGGCGGAGGGACCGGCGGGGGGTGGTGAGGAGTAGGAGCGGGAGGGGCGCGGGCCGTGCCCCGCCCGCAGCGCGGGCGGCTCTGCCCGGCGGCAGCTGCACCGGCGGCTCCGCTTTGTGCCGGCGGGGCTGGGCGGGGACCGGCCGCTCGGTATTGATCCCCGGGGAGATACTGTGGCCGGGCAGGAAGTGCTTCGGCCGTTCCCGGTGGCGCGGCGGCGAGGGATGTGTAACTTGCCGCAGCCGCGATTCCTTTCAGCGGTTCCCACGTGAGCGCCTCGGTGCTAATTTTTCGTCAAAAATCCCGAAGCTGAGCCCTTTGCAGTGGTGGTGCGGGAGGGTCCTCCCAGCTGTTGGCAGCCCGCAGTTGCGTCGCGATACACTCGCTGATGGGTCGGGATGGCTCAAAAGGAGGCGGCTCCACCGCAGCCCAGCGTCTGTGGCACTCACACCTCTGGCTCTGTCTTTCAGAAAATGGCAGTGAATGTGTATTCTACTTCAGTGACCAGCGATAACTTGAGCCGACATGACATGCTGGCGTGGATCAATGAGTCTCTGCAGCTGACGCTGACCAAGATTGAACAGCTGTGCTCAGGTACGGGGGTTCACCCCGAGGGCAGTTCCACACGGGATGTGCACCCTGGTTCTGTAGAGGTGCAGCTGCACCCTCTGTGCTGCCCTGCTATAGCTGTGCTCCTGGCTTCGTTCCTGGTGTGAACAGATTCGTGGTCAGTGTTATGATCCAGTTATGGTCAGAGTGTTATTGAAGTGGTTGTTAATAATGTCAGTGTAATGAAAAGGCACGTTCTCGTGACTCACTACAGTATAGATGCTATGAGGAATGGATGTTAATGTGAAAAAAAGACTGAGGAAGAGGTTGTTTTCCCATGAGGAATTAAGCATTTAGCCTGCATAGATAGAGTAAGTCTTACAAGTGTAACTAGCAAAAACAGTGATCTGTTCTGGAAGACTACTGGAGTGTGAGGAAGGCAAAGCAGTGACTTGTGGGGTCATCTGCAGGACTTTACAACTCCTCTTCGTCCTGGAGCACATCCAGTCTGTGTCAGCCCAGCTTACCTGGGCTTGAATCGACTTCAGCACAGCTGAATCTCATGTATAGTTGTAGGCAGAAAAGGGGAAGTGTCTGTGGTACAGAAATGGAGTCAAGTGTCATCGTAGGGAGGAGTGTGTGGGAGGAGGAGGCTTGTAAGAACGAATAAAAGATAATAGTCTGTGGAATAAGAGCTGAAAAAAACCCAAGGCTAGGAATACAGCCTGGGTACAAGATAATTTGGATAACTACAACAGGTACTTGGTGAAAAGTGGAAGTGTGGCTCATACAGTAACTTTAAGATAAGGTGTTGCTCATGGAAGGAGAGATGCGGAAATTTGAGGTAGAATAAAAGGAGGAATTAATTAAAAGTGAGGTTTTGGACTGTCAGTACAGGCTGTGGCTGAATCCATGGAAGAAACAGTCACAAAGATTACAGAGAAGCAAGGGACACAAAAGGCATTTGACAGGTATTTGTAGTGGCTTTTGTCTAGTGAGATGATGGACAAGAACTGTAAGGGTGAGGGAACTAAAGATCTATGACCATAGGAGGAAGGGAAATGATAAGCACTGTCTGCTTTCAGATAGGCAGGTTAAACCCTGTCATGTGCAGGGTTGATTTGCATGGGATTGGTGTGAGTCTTGCCTGCTGTGAGAGCTGTGTGTCGAAGTGAGGCTAATTAGTATTGGCTCTGCAGAATTCTAGCTCACCTGTTTTTGGGAAAAGACTGAGAGCTGTTGATGTGATATATCCTGAGTAACGTCTCTTTTCTTTGTCTGCAATAATGCTTCGTGCCTTGGCAAGGATGAAGTGGCTTTTGCTGTCATAGTCCTGTGGAAGCTGGAGTTCCCAAGCTTGTTTTGCTGTCTTTGGCAAGGGGAGCAGTGACAGCAGCAGTTTGAGGTTGCATAAATGCACAAAATCTGCCCTTTGACTTACGCTGTGATCCCTCTGTTTTTATCGCGCTTATTGCTCCGACTGCCAATAGTGAGCAAACCCCTGGTGTCTGGCAAGTCCTCTGTGTTTGAATTGGGATTGGAGCTCTGCAGCAAGTGAACTGAGACACAGTGGAGAGCAAACAGCAAGAGCTGGTTTGTTGTTTTTATTTTTAATTTGCACCAGTAGATGACATCAGACTTCTGGTAGCAGGTGAAAGTGGGAGCGCCTGCAAAGTACCTTGATAAGAGAGTGAACAGTTATTGGATGTGGTTGAGATGAACAGAGTAGTTGAGGGCAGTGCTCTTCTATATTCCTTCTTGGCTTTCAGATAGCTCCTAAAAACTTGTTGAGCAGCTGTTGGATGGTTTAGGTTAGGGTTCCCATTACTCCTTAATTCATTCATGTTGGTGTGGGAATAATCCTCTGAGTGTTGTGCTTGTGCTTTTAATGGTTGTGTATCATCACTGCAGAGTGAGGATCTAGTTTAAAACCACTTTTTTTTTTTACTATGTGTGTATATTTTATAGATATGGAGGTGGCTGTCCACTCTGTGGCTGAACTGAATCTCTTTTCCTCTTATTACAGCAAGTGCTGAATTGGAGGACATGAAGCATTTAAATTAATAGGAAGAAACACTTATCTTATTTTGGTGCTTTGATTAAGGCCTGCTTTAAATGTAATTCAGCTTAATTAGCCTCTTATCTTGGAGAGCACCTTGAATTGTGTATAGGTTCTGTTTGTAGGAGGTAAATGTATTATGGTTTCAATAATGGTCAAATACAATTTTTAGAATAATTCTTTTTCTGATTTAGTTCTATTAGTATTGTTAAGAGAAGAATACATGCCTGTTGGACACATATAACATCTCAGATCTGTACTGATATCTATGAAGAAAGGAAAGTAAATTTATTCCTTAGATTTTTTTTTCCCCTTGGAATTATGGATGCAGTTTTGTTCTTATTTGTAAGAGTTCAAGTCATAAACCCAAAAGTTTGGTTCTCCAGCTCCTTTAAGCTTATTTATGGCCATGCTGCACCAAAAAGGAGTCTGAAGCTTCCTGTTCTCTTGCCTTTGTTGCCTTTAAAGGGCTTGTGTGACTGAGGAGTGAGTCAGGTCAGTTTGCTGACCTGACTGGAAAGAAACTCATGAAGGTTAGTGAGCTGAGCTGGCTTAATTCATCCCAGGATTTGTGTTCTTTTCCTTTTGGCAGGTGCTGCATACTGTCAGTTCATGGACATGCTCTTCCCAGGTTCTGTAGCACTCAAGAAAGTGAAATTTCAAGCAAAATTGGAACATGAGTACATTCAAAACTTCAAGGTTCTACAAGCAGGTTTTAAACGAATGGGTGTTGACAAAGTAAGCTGGGCTATAAACTGCCTCTCTGCTTTTAATGTTAATGTAGATGGGATGAACTTTCAGATTTAAAACTGAATAAATCTGGGAACAGAGTTTGATTTTGGTTTGTAAACCTCAAAACTTTTTGTTTTGGCTTGCCTTGGGATCCTCACATTAGTTAGGACACATTTTGCTTTCCTCCAGCCAAGGTCAGCCAAGGTAATGACGAGATGAATGTTACCCTTTTAATTCTGTGGCACAAGATAATACTGAAATTTCTATGAGATTAGGTTTGCTTGAGCTTCCTCCTTGGACCATCTTTGTAGGAGGTATGTTCCCATAACCTACTGCTATGATAGTCCTAAGGATTCCAGACTGCTCTTTACAAGTGTATAGAATTGCTTAATTGTTAATGTTGGAAAATCTTTCTGAGACCATCAAATCCAACTGTTCCCGCACCATTGCCAGGCCCACCACTAAACCATGTGCCCAAGTGCCACATCTACATGGCTTTTAAGTGCCTCCAGTTATTAAAATATGTGATTTTTAGCTAGTGAAAATGAAATTGTGAAAAAGCTTGTTCAGATGGAATGACAGTTCCACTGATGGAAGGGGGATTTATTCAGGTAATAGTTACAGACAGCGTGTTTGGTGGGATGCAGAACATCCAGGGCTGAAGCTTTTTCTTTCTTTAAGATGTCTGATTCCATAGCTGGCAGCTCCAGCACAGAGTCAGTCTCTGCTTGGGGACAGTGGCTTGTGCAGTCTGTCCACACAACCCATCTGGACAACCAGCCTGGCTTCCAAATGCCTTATGAAAATAAAAAATTTCCCTACAAACAAAACTTCACTATTTGCTGCATCTTTTCGACAGTCTGTAGTTATACACCTCATCCCAGAGAAGCTGGAGTCTGCTATAAAAGTGAAGTTTAGCTCTTGTAGCAGTTCTGGAGTTGGTCATCGGTTCTGATTCATCAGAACCAGCTCCATGTGAACAGGAAGAAGTTTTGTCTGTAAACTTGGTCTAGCAGAAACTTTGCTGCAGAATTATTTAAAATTATTTGGACCCTCAAAGGCAAAGCATGATTGTTTTTTCATTCCAATAACTACAAAAATCTTATTTGACATAGTGGTCAAGGGGGATTTTCCTTAGACTGGACAAGAATTAAATTTACATATCTTTTGAGTGCATTAACTTTAAAACTTTTTATCTAAAAACACAGAGAGGTTCTTTACCCTTAATATGAGTCTGACTTTTTTTTTTTTCTTTTTCCCCCTCTTCAGATAATTCCTGTGGACAAACTAGTGAAAGGAAAATTTCAGGACAACTTTGAATTTGTTCAGTGGTTCAAAAAATTTTTTGATGCAAACTATGACGGGAAGGAGTATGATCCTGTTGCTGCTCGACAAGGCCAAGACACAATAGCACCAAACCTTGTTACTCCAGTTGTGAACAAAACCAGGAAATCTCTCGGTACTGGCAGTGCAGGTAGAGAAAATGGTTAAAAGATGATCTAGATCATGAAAAACTCTGGGGAAATGAAGACTGGGTTGCTATTTAAAATCATGTATGGGATTCTGGTATTTTGCATTTTGTTTAAGAGATGCCAGGCTCAAAGACTGAGGCTGCTGTAGTTCCCAGGTGTCTGGAGGCTACAGAAAGAACAGTCTTCTATAAAAGAGAAAATGGCAATGTTTGGTGCCAAGTGCGCCAAAAAGAAAGGACATGTTACATGGAGTTAAAGAAGGAACATGTCTTCAAACTCTTTCATGCCTAAGCATGTTTGGAGGGGGGGATAGGAGGGAGAATTTGAATTATTATTCTCCCTTTATAGGAGGGAGAATTTGAATTAATTGGTGAATTGATCTTGCAGCCCCGCAGAGGCCCATTGTTGCACAGAGGACCCCAGCAGGTCCCAAAGCTGGGCCTGGGATGGGCAAAAAGGGTGGAGGAGACGATGAATCTGCAGGATTGATCGAGCAGGTGTGTACAGGACAGCCCTGTGACTGACCTCTGCTTGATAGAGTTATGTGCAGGTTTGTTTTTCCAATACCACAGAATGTCTGGGTCAGACAGATGGAAGAAAACAATCTGAATCAGCTCATTTAAAAATCACTTAATTGGGAACCCTTCATTATAATGGTCTTGCTCTCTGAAGGAAGCAAAACCCCTCCTGTAGCACATGAGTGCCCAGACATTTCACCCCAGTGTGGGCTGTGTCACACATAGCAGGGTTGTAAGTATTCCCACAGCTGTGTTGCAGCTCTCCCAGCATTCCAACAGAGCTATGAGCAGCTGCTCCTTCACTGAAATCCAGAGAGCAACACAAGTGAACCTGCTGTCAGCAGGAGAGTTGTTGTGAAAGAATGTGTGAGCAGAGAGAAATGCTGACAGTCAGTGCTTTACCTATTTCATGGAATCAGCCTTTAGTCTTTCCAAGTGGATTTGTGTATGTTGGACTGGATGTTGTGGCAGTGATATTAAAATTTGAGAAATGTCCCTTTTTCTCCTCTCACAGTCCCCCTCCCCCCATAAATTGGTTACTGCTGAAGTGCTTTGTATATCAACACCCTTCTGAGAGCTTTCGGGACGCCCCTTTTGCATAGATCCTAATGAATTCTCTCTGTGGTGAATATAATTATTATTGATGCCCCTTGGCAGATCAACGTATTGAAACTTACTGTTGAAGATCTGGAGAAGGAGAGAGACTTCTACTTTGGCAAATTGAGGAACATTGAATTGATCTGCCAGGAGAATGAAGGGGAGAATGACCCAGTGTTGCAGAGGATTGTGGAAATTCTTTATGCCACAGATGTAAGTAATCTGTTATAGACTGGGTTGCACTGTTCTTCCTGCCCTTGTAATTGGAAGCTGGTTTGCTTTCCAGGGCTCTCTCTATTTCTATCTTTTTTTTTTTTTTTTCCTGTAAGGTTTATGGCCTAGCTTTTTCCTGCAATAAAGGATCAGATAACTTAATTATAGTCAGACAGCAAACAAGGTAGACCTTTCATGACTAGTATGTAACAAATAGATCAAAGTTGAGGAAAATACTTCTGGTAATACATCTTGACACTGTAAATAGTGACTTAAGGGTGTCTTACCTGAAGTAAGAGGAAAAAAAAGTACCTACAGTGTAGCCAGGAACTGTTTTGACATCAGATTTTCATTAAAGCACTTGTTTTCTTCCCCTTCAGGAAGGCTTTGTGATACCTGACGAAGGAGCACCGCAGGAAGAACAAGAAGAGTATTAACAGACCACATACTGTACCAGCAGAGCAGCAACATCAGAATTCTTTGCCCCAGATCATGTGCTTAACTGTAAAATACTCCACTTTATTCTTAGAGGACTCACTGGTTTCCTTTCATAAGCAAAAAGTACCTCTTCTTAAAGTGCACTTTGCGGAAGTTTCACTTTTACAGTGGGTTTGAGTTAAGAGCTCTTTCTCACGCTGTAGCAGAGCAGTATTCACATCGAGGTGGTATATTTAGGGAGCAAGAGGCTGAATATTTGGAGCTCGTTGCAGAATGGTTTGCTGGTAAAACACTGGTTTGTGGGAAGACTCTTTTTGTATCTAAGGCGGTGTGCAGTAGAGAAATTAAAGACTGACTCGCAGAAAGATTGAGTTAATGTGAAATTGCGGAACAGAAATTATAATAAATGCCTTAAGAGTATTTAAAATATGCTTCCATATGCCAAATTGAAGTAATGTGATGGGAGATTTTATGTGCTTCATATTGGGGTAGACGTTTGTTTAACTCCATTCACTGCTGTCCGAGAGGCCTTGCGTGGCAGTCTCACTGTGTCAGCAAGTGCTCAAAAGGGGCTATTAAAACAAAACTCCATTCCTATGTAAAGCTGCTTACTAAGTGATTAGTTCTCGATGAAATGGGCCTTAATGTTGCCTGTCACAAGATTAGAGGGAGTATGAACAGCTGAGACACATAAATTACCTTGAAGAGTGCTGAAGCCTTTTTCTGTGGCATTGTGGCTTTGCCAAAACGTACTGTGTTTTCTGTAAGAAAAGCAAAACAAAGCAAAGGGCACATGGTCTTACTGCCTAAAATGTCCTTCAGAAGTGATTTTTCTTCCTGGCTCTTGTTTTTATTTGTTCTGTTTATTTTCATTTCTGTTATAATCCCTTCTGTTCTCTCACTTTTCCCTTTCCCATTCCAAGGAATGCTGAACATGCCCAATAGTTGTAACAGGACTTGCACTGTGCAACTGGCTTTGAATGAAAGTGAATTGAGCACATGAGGATGAGATTTTTGTCTGCTTTCTTTTTTTTTTTTTCCTCCTCTTTGAACCAGGGCATATTAATAATAACACTTGTCAGTTCAGTAGTTTTCTGGGGTAAAAACTAAAAGATGCTGGCTAACAGAGCTAATGTTATTGCAGAAAATACAGTACTGAGACTAACTTAAATATTAATATTTAAAATACTTTCCTTAACTGTCCTTTTTTGCTATCATGCCCCTCATTACTGTTGTGTTTGGCAAGATCCTGCAAGACTTCTGACCCCCCTTCACTACTGAGATTGATCAGTCCTGTTGTGCTTGTATTCATTTGTTTCTGGTGGTAGCTTGTCCTAAAATGTGTGTAGGAGAGCATTTTATGGTAATTGTGTAGTGCATGAATCTTTGTGAAGTTCAGAGAAAAACCCAAATTCAGTGAATGCCAAAAATGCAAGTATCTAGCCATTGTTTAAAATTGCAGTGGTGCTATTTCTCTTGTGGCCTTTTAGACTTTTGTTGCCCTAAAACTCCATTTTACTGAGAAACCATATTTGACTTGGATTTTTCTTGACAGGGTTTTTCTATTTTAAGCAGTTTCTAAATAAAGTTCTGTATTTCAAGAGTGTCATGTCTGCTGGAGTCTCTCATGCTTTCAGATATGATTAGGCAGAGCTGAAGCCCGTGATAGTTTCATGGTGAAGCTTGCAGGACCTGGAATTTCAGCTTCCATTCCCCAGCCCCAGGCATTGCTAACCTCAGTAGCAGTAGTCTTGGAATTTTGTTTGGAGTGTGCTGGCACAAATGGTTGTTGTTGTTGTTGTTTTTTCTTTTTTTTTTTTTTTTTTGTGCTGTATTTTCCCCTCCCACAAGTCAATGGGATGTGAGTGTGGTGTTGACTTCCTCCTCCTCCTCCCCTTGCTGTGGGAATTGGGATGTGTTACAGGCATGCTGTCACATGACTTTGTGTGTTTAATGTGTTTTGAAACTGCTAAAACACTGGTTATGAGTTACAGACAAACGAGATGTTAATTTTTTCTGTCACCAGGCTCTGTGAGCAGACTGACTGTAAACTGAGTTGATTTGTTTGACTTGAATTGTGTTTCTTAAATGAGCTTAAATGTTCCTGTCACAGCTGTGTGCACAGACCAGCATCTGCAGAGAAGTGCTCACGGGATGTATCTGACCTTGGAATGGGAAGTGATCCCTGCAGGGCTGCTCCTGTGCTGGGGAGCACCCTGAGGACTCTGTGGGTGCCTTACTGTGGAGAACAGGCACTGCTGGCACTGCCTGCTGGTGTGGCACAGCTGGGGCTGGACTGCAGAAGCGTGGACATAGACCCAGGGTTTGATGCACATAAAATCTTCTTTCCCATTACTTCCTTGCTTTGAAGTCGGAAGCATATTTTTTTCGACTCTAAATATTCCATTATTCCAGCAACTCGAAGCAAAAGGTGGCAGCAGGATGTGGCTGAAGGTGAAGATGACTTTTGGGAGGTCAGAAGTTGTGCACTGGGACCTGGTTGCTTCAAGTCTCTTTCCAAGAGGATTGCATGTGTGGAACTGGGAAGCAACAGGTCATCAGATGGGTTGATTTTGGTCAAAGCAAGTAAATGGCCTTTCCTGCTAAGAGAAGGCTGAGTCAGAATTGCTGCTGATGTGCCTTGGGGAGGCCAAAGGATGTGTGGATGTACTGGATGTGCGTTATAAAGCTAAATTGCAGTGGCATCCTGGTCAGCCACACACTGCTCAGAATTCCAGTTGTTTACATCACTTCTTTGCTACCACGATGAGTCATAAATAGAATGGGGACAAACTCATGTAGCCAGCTTATGGCTCCATTATAACATCTTGGCATAATCTGGTTTTTAATGTCCTTTTTTGAGAAACAAATTAAAATAGGCTCAACTCAAACCCATAGATTTAACATAGCTACTCTGTTACCCTGGTACAGTATATGCTGTTAAATGCTCACCTGCTGGAATGATTCTGATAGCATCCAACCTTTCCTAGTATCTTAGTTCTATCAGTTCTTGGAAAAACAGAATGGAAGAAGCAAAAGCTCATGTCTCCTTTCTGTACCAACATGTCTTACTTGCAGGTGGACTCGTGGATGTTTGTTTTTTTAACTTTTATTATTCATTTTTTAAAAAAATTCCTGGTTTGCAATGACAATTCTTACTGTAACTGGTAAAAAGCCTTCAAATAAAGGCCAGAAACTTTCTTGTTGTCATATCATATCACAGTTTGATGTGGCTGCTTGAGCACTCAGTCATCTCATAGGCTGTCTGGTGGAATGTCCTTTCACAGGAACAGGCTCAGGGGTGGGAGTTGAGGGCATCTTGTCAAGGATAAGGCTGGAATTGCTGCTCACAAGGGAAAGGTAGTTTTTGCAAGAGGGAGTGTAAACTCAAGGGGCTGTATCATAGATTTCAGGCCAGTCTGATGCAGAGACCACATCCTGTGCCTCTAATCCTGTACTAGTACAAGAAAAAGGGGATAATAACATGAGCTGTCATTGCAGGTTACTGGCAGAGGAGAGGGAATTTGTGTCAAGACATCTGAGGAATTACTGATCTTCTATTGTGGAGAAAGTGAGGTGAGACAGAGCCATGGCCAATTCATAATAACCACCTCTGGTTAATTGCAGTGAAATGGCAGTGGGTGGAGTGAGTGCAGCGCTGCCCTGGTGATGCTCTGAATGCAGAGAGTGAATCCAAAGCACGATCTGCAGGAAGGAGACCTGAACGACCTCCTGAGTGAGATCACTGGGGGTGAGATGTGCCTGGGCAGGTTGGTTCCTCACAGGAATTCTGTTTGGAGAGGTAATGGGCCTGGAGTCAGTGGAAAGAGGGATATTAAAGGTGTGACCAGAGAACATGGTGGGTGTATATGGGAGTAGAAATTCGAGAAGTGATGAGGGAAGAGGATAAATCTGTGTCAGAACAAAATCGTGCTGTGGAGTGGCACAGGGAATACTGCAAAGGTGTCTGGTGTGGGCAAACAGCTCTAGGGGAGGGAAGGAAGGAAGAGTGCTGTGTTCTGTGGTTAGAGAGGAGGGATGGCTGCACAAGCTCTGGGCAGGACAGCGTGGTCCTGCTGTGCCACAGGGAGGGAGCTGGGTTTGATACTGGCAAAGTCCAGCCAAAGAGAGGCAAAGCAAATGGGGTTTCTCTCTGGAGTAACACCTGTTAAGCTGAAGAATCAGGCTCTCTGGAAGACAATGGTCTTGAGGCTCTTCAGACATAATAAAGATTGTCAATAAGACAATCTTTATTATCCACTTAATCTTTTCCTTTTCTTTTTAATAGGGAAGGAACAAAGTTAAACTAAACTGAAACTCCTAAGACCAAAAAGAAAGTTTTCAGAAGGCAACCCCAGCTTTGAGGAGGCAAAGGCTGCTCTCTGTAAAAATGATTCTTCTCTTTTTCAACACAGCTGTCTGGCTTTGTGAACTGTGGCCTTCAAATAATATATATTTAACTTTGATATATACTATTATAGATGTAAATATTTATTTAAACAATATATAAATATTGAAACAGTATGACAACATACAATATTATTAGATATTATATATAGCTATGTTATATACATTTCTATTATTTATATATAAATATATATATACATTTATATATGAAAAATTCTTTTGTCTGTCAAAGCTGGAGGACACAGGAACTGGTGTAATTTTTGTGTTCAAGTCCAACAGATGTTTTGTGGACATTTTCCTCTCGAAAATATTTCATAAAATGGTTGCCTGTCAATCTTCTCTGACTCTGATTTTGTCCCCAGGGTATGCATAAGGATGAATGGACATTCAGGAGGCATTAAATCTCAGGGGACAGCATGGATATAAATCTTAACATGTCCAAAGCTCTGCAGGTTGATATTTATGGAGTGATGAGCAGATGAGATTAAAATGAGGGATGGTGGAGGTGGGTCCGTTTCCAATACCTGAAGAAAAAACCTGTGTTTAATCTTGTCTTTTCACTCAAGGAAGGGTTTTCTGGGAGAGCAGGGAGGGAAATGGCAGGAGAGGTTTGTGACAGTGGCTGTCAGGATGAGGGGAAGCCCCACAGCAGTGGTGGGAGCTGGGGCAGCCACCCTGGAGCTTCTCTCTGTGAGCTGAGGATGCACAGGGAGGTGGGAGCAGATGGAATGTGCTGCTGCAAGGGTGAGTGGCACCACAGCAAGTGACAGCCATCCCACGCAGTGCTGCAACGTGGGACACCATGAGCTGGTGGTAACTGGTTTCCCTCTGTTTCAGGTAAGGCTGATTTGTGTAAAGCATCTTCACACTGCCAGGAGCTGTGAGGACTTACCTGGGGCAGTAAAACTTTGCAAGCAGAGTGGCAGAATGAGTGACCTTGTAAAAATCACTGAATTGTTTGGGTTTAAAAAGCCCTCCAGGACTATTGAGTTCCACAGTACTGCCAAGGCCACCACTTAAACCATGTCCCCACGTGCTACATCCACACAGCTTTGTAGTTCCTCCAAGGATGGGACTCCACCACTGCCCTGGGCCACCTTGTCAGGGAAGAAATTTCCCCTAATACCCAACCTAAACCTCCCCTGGCACAATTAGAAGTCATTTCCAGCACATTTACTGTACTGTCCCTGTCCCTTCCTTTCTGCAGGATACAGTGATGAGATTCCCTGTGCTGTCAAACCCCACGTGATCAATTCAGGAATCAGACTGTTTTTTAGTCAAGGAAACTCTGACAGAGGTCAATGACTGCCTTTCACAGATACCTCTCATGCTCAACACGAGGAAAATGCTATTTCTGATCACTTACAGTAAACAACAAACTGACTGGGAAACATCGCTGGAAATACTTGAGGAAATGAATTTCCTCTCCTCCTAATTTATGGTATGCTTATGAAAAACGTTCCTTTGCTTCCTCCTTCAAACATTCAATATTTAAAGGCAATAGCATTTAGAATGAGGCTTCCAGTAGTAAAGCAAGATAACAGCTGCAACCTGTGATTCCTTTTCAACCAATTTAGGTAAGTTTAGATTAGTGAGTGGTAATCACAATGCAAATTTAATACTTCAGAGTTACATAGTAGTTTGTTCTATGTGCAAGATCACTGTAGATATGTTTGCAAACTGGAAAGCATCGTGTCCAAACAGTCAATTTAAAAATAACTGTTTGTCATACCTGTCTAGGTGTGTAATGGCCATGAACTGCACCATTCAGGCTTCTAACAAATGGTTTGGAAACTCTGGAAGTGTGCCGCAGGGTTCTTTTGGGGTTCACTTTTGGTACTTCTGTTACAGCCTGCCATGTTTATGATCTTTTTTCCTCAGTTATGAATTACCTGGTTAAGTCTAGGTCTGAATTTACAATGCTTGTTTTCACAGGTTTGAATGGGTTCTGCAGGCAATGAAAGAAATTATAGATCATATTAACAATAGAGACATTGATGGCACTTTCTGAAGGCTGACACTGGCTGTGATGCTTCACAGCCTGGCTAATGACATTGTCCTCTGAGATGAAAGATGAAGCTGAAGGAGTAGCAGTTGCAAAAGTAATTTCCTGATGTATTAAAAAAAAAAAGAAAAAAAAAAGAAAAAAAGAAAGAAAAGGAGCACCATTTTTTACCGGTGGTAGGCAGTGGTTTGTTTTTTTTTTTCATGGCCATTCTTCCACAGTTCCTCCTGTGAGCACCACAGAACCTCAGTAACTAATTCTGCTCCCTTTGGTACTGTGCACATCATGTCACTGTCTGTCCAGCAGGAAGGGTCTGGGCTATGTGCAACCCAAATTCAGAAGCAGGGATCTCATGCTGGAAAGCCATTCTGACTCATTCTGAGGCCCAGCCCTGCATTCAGAACTGCTGGGATTTGTCTTCCACTTTAACTGGTTCTCTTGTGCTGCCAGGAAATGTGTCTGCTCCTTAAGCATTCATTTCTCCATCAAATAGAAAACATGAGCATCCTCCCTGATGGAACTGGCTTAATAAACCAGTTCTTCATTTAAGAATGTCTCTTATGAAGTAATAGATTGGGTGATAAATGACTCCTTCAAATGGGTTCTCTTTTGGGTTTAACCAGTCTGGTTAGGCTATTGTATGTGAGACCATGAATGTAGAAGATTGTACCTGTTACAAAGGCAAATCAGGGTATAAGTTATGACAGCTATTCTCCTTCATGGGGTGTGGATTTCGAGGTAAAATGGCCTATTCAGGAAGATTGAAAGAACTGAGGTTAATCCAACCTGGAGAAAGACTGCACTGGGGCTGCAGGAGGAGACTAAAGTTGTGAGAGCCTCTTGTAAAAACAGTCTATGTCCATGGTGAAATGAACTCATGGAATTAAATTCCGCATTGAACACTTATTTTTTCCCTTACTAAAGTCAGGGCAGGACTAGAGCAAGAATTTCTAAGGAAAGTGCAAAAGTTGATAGACATTTAGCAGAAGGATAAAGATTCCAACTCCACCATAAGTAGGTGTTGGATTCCATCCCCCCCTCTGCTGCTGAGAGAGAATCCATTCTTGATTCTGTGCTTAAAAACTAAACATTTCTGATTCTTTAGGGATTATAAAGGCTTTCAGTGAGGTGAAATATGATGATATGAGATAGCCCTTCTACTTCATTCCATTCCCAGCTTTTTCCTTGTACCTCTCTCTTCTTCATCCAGAGTGGGATTCTGAGGAGATTTCAGGGTTTGCACACCTGGGTGCTGAGATAGCATTGTCACAAGGTGGGAGTGTGCATGGATTGGATATGTCTGAGAGCAATACTTTTCCTTTGCATTGCTGCCCTTTAGGAACTGAAATGGAGAAAAAACAATTTTTCATTAATTTCCTAGGAGGTTCTGTTTAAACAGAATCATCTCATCCTCACTTAGGTTCCTGCTGGCTGAGTGAAGTTCTAGGCTGAGCACAAGGTCACAAGGTTGGATTCTGGAGAGATGCAATTGGACCCTTGATTCCTGTTTCTTTCCTTTTTGGCATCAGTGAGCTTCAACCTAACATTCTTTATGGAGTTTTTCTTGAACTTTTAGTTTGTCTCTAAAGGTTATTGTGGCTGAAAAGCATTTGACATACGGCTCTTTTGGGACAGAGCTCATCCAAGAGCAGAGGCACGAGGAAACCTGTTTGTCACTTGAGGTGACAGTGAAGTCTAGAGAGGCAGATGGTGGCAGCTTTGCCTGAATTCTGAAAACAACCTGTTTGTTCTCTGCATCCTGGGGACATTAATCAAGGGCTACATCAAAAAAAGTGGGTCTGAGCAATGTCAGGAAACTATTGCCCAGAGAAGCTGTGGCTGCCCCATTCCTGGAAGTGCTCAAGGCCAGGTTGGATGGGGTTTAGAGCAACTTGGTCTGGTAGGTGTCCCTGACCATGAAACTAGCTGAGGTTTAAGGTTCCTTCCAACCCAAACCCGACAGTAATTCTGTGATATTTACAAAAATTTCTGTTCTGAGTGGACATGCAGTGTCCTTTTCTTGGAAGTCAAAGGAATGTTGCCTTTGTCAGCTGGTTTGTGATTTAGGGATGTTACCAGCACATCCAATACCCTGCGTGCTGTGAAAATGGCTGTGGGTGCCTGAGGTTAAAAGTGTGTGAAGCCACTGTGGTGTTACTCCTGTGTCACAGGGTCTCCCTCTGCAGACTTGGCACCAAATTCTTCGATATCTGTGACAACAAATGTGTCAGGATCTCCTCCCTTGCTGGAGGGACAGCTGTGCCAGGGCCTTGGATTATGGGTGGGATGCTGCTCCAAAGGGGTAAATGCCTCCTTTACACCAGGGCTTTGGGAGTCTGTGCCTCCCTTCTGGAAAGGGTTCCCTGAGGGAGCATTCCCTGGTGTAAACCAATTCTGGCAGCTCCTGAGAACTCTGCAAATTTCTTATGGAGTATTTCAGGTCACCACTCATTTCTCATCTGTGCTTTGCAGGTTATAAGTTTATTTAATTCTTTATTATTTTCTCCAAAATTATATGTGGAGACAATTAAATATATCTAAAATATATTTATTTTATGCAAAAATTACGTTTATCAATCATTTGTAGCTTTCTTCCAGGCTTACAGCTATGCATTTATCTCTGGCCAGGAATCAGTCTTTCACAGATTCTCTCCAAGAGCTCTGGACTTTGAAGGCCTCATGTAAGACAATGTAGCAAACTGTTATTGCGGCTGTGTCTCAAATGGGCTGTGAATCTGCTCTATAAAATTGTCCTTGGATATTTTTATTGCTCATAAGATACTGGCATACCATAAATATGGATAGCAGTGGATCAGTGGTACTCCTACTGCTCTCCTTGCCTTGTGCCTTCCCATATCAAAATGGGAATTGTACTTTGCTGCTGATGCTCCTGCACCTGCTCCTGTCCCTGGGAGATGGTGGCTGCACCCCAGGCCAGCTCTCTGGAGAGCAGGGCCTTGGTCGTGATCCTTCTGTAGCTCTGGGCTCTACCCAGTCTTGGCACTGTCCCTGGAGGCTCGTGGATCCTCACACAACCTTTGTTCTCCGGGGTGTAGTGGGGAATCCTGGGGGAATGTTGCTGCTCTCGTGGCTTTCTTCAGTGCCAGGGACGCACCTTCAGCTTCTGTCTGTCCCAAACCTCTGTATGCACAGAAATGCTGTAACTCCTCTATTCCCCTTTGGCTTTTTATTCTGTTTTTCCTTTCAGTGGTCATTCCCCTCCATTCCCTCCTGCTCTCTGCTTTCCCTCAGACTCACCTGGTACTGTTTATGTCCTGCTGGACTCTCCTGAAGAAGCAGAAGCAGTGGACTAAACCAAATGGCCTCCCCTGCCACATCCTGCCCCAAAAGCAAGGCATTGACAGGCACTGAGGCTCCAACCACAACATTGTTCTGTGTGATCCTTCCTCTTTTACACCTTGGGAACTGGTGCCGCCAGATAAAGTTCATTCCTCAGCTCGGCCTTGTCTCCTGCTCAGCCACTGATAAAATCCGTGGAGCTTCCTTTGCTCCCATTCAAATCACAGGCAGGCTCCTGCAGGACAGGATCTGTGTTTCAGATCTGGGGTTTCTCCACTGCTCAATGGAACCAGGCCATGCTGCTGGGATTTTAACATCCAAGTTAAACATTCTCATACCAAACTTTCCCGCCATTTGAATTTCCCTTTTCCATTTTTTCCCACCTCCTTTTCTTTTAAAAAAAAAAAAAAATCCAAATGCCTTGATTTTGTCTCTCTTTATTTGCATCTCATTCCTGTTTCTTACTTTTTCCCTTTCTGGCTCTGCATTTTCCCATTCCCCTTCTGTGCTGTTTTCAGCCAGCTCCCAAAAGCTGATGAGGTCCAGCAAGGAGGCAGCCCCATGGTTGCTGTTTAAGATGCTGGAAACTGCCCAAACAGGGTTCTGGATCTGGGCTGCCATAAAGTTGGGAGGCTGTGTTGTTTGTGCAGTTTTCCTTGCTGTTTCCTCTCTGTTTTCCCTCTCTGGGCTCTGCTGTTCAGCAACACAGGCTGAACAATGTGTGCCTGGGAACCGGGGGTCTCTGCAGCAGGAGTTTCTCCTGTCCAAACAGTTTTGCAATAACAAAAGATGTGAATGTAAAATCACTGCTTCCAAGAGTCCAAAATCCTGGTTGCCGGCTCCTAAATGGCTGGGTTTGATGCTGGTGGATAAGGGTAATGTTGAGTCTTCTGTGGCTTTCATGGTTTATTTATCAGTAAATTTTGTGTTATCTTACTTAAAAAATCCTTGTGGATCTTCTCTGGCATCTGGATGGATGGACTCCAGGGAAATGACATGGGCATGTGGAGGCTGCTTTGCATGTGGGCTTGTTGCCTTTCTCTCTGAAAAAGTAGTTTTTCTGTGCTGCCAACCTTGTGTTTTTTAACCCACAGCCCCTGGTGGCCCCTTGGTGTGCAGGACTGAGCTCGATGTTGGTGTAACACTGCCACTGTCTAAACCTGGCTTCTTTTACTCTGACAAATGAATTTAATGATTTTTTCTGCTTGTGGCTGTAGCAGAAGAGGATTTCCACCAGGTGGTAATGTTGGGCTTTGGTTTGTGCTCTGACCAGCCTGAGGTTTGTGTAAAGCTTTCAGTGAAGGAGCTGGGAAATGGGATTATATGGTGGGATTAACCCAGGTCATCTCTGCGGATTTTTTTGGGTTTGTTTTGTTATTTGCACATAAGCTTTGCATATGGGAGAATTTCAGCCCATGAGTGGCTTGCAAATTCTTGACTACTCACAAATATTTATAATTTGGCTGTTTATATTGTTTCTTTGGACCCCTGTTGCTGCTGTTAATATGTACTCCTGGATCCTTTCAAACCACAGGTCATTTTGGGTTTTTTAGGAGCAGAGCAAACCTGGAAGGGTGCTGCAGGGCCAGA
The DNA here is from genome assembly GCF_049639895.1 of Pseudopodoces humilis. NCBI lineage: Eukaryota > Metazoa > Chordata > Aves > Passeriformes > Paridae > Pseudopodoces > Pseudopodoces humilis. The sequence continues at coordinate 7,408,681 of NC_142218.1, read as the reverse complement.
GCTGCTCCTCAGCCACCCCCACTTTGTGCTCCATGGCAAAGGAATGGAGCAAAGGTCAAAAGAGGTGCCTCTTAGAAATGCCTTTTCTGTTTTCAAAGCAGTTTTCTCTAGTGCAAGGAGGCACTAATTTCCAGGTGTTTTGGTACATGGCTAAGGTGTGAGCTTCTTGCGTCTTCTCAAAGCCAAAATTTGATCTTGGGTTTTAATCAGTTGTCCCTGTGCTGCCTTTTTCACCTGTGCTTACAGCATTCTCTTCATTTTTCACTTGTTTTTAGCAGAAACTGTGCTTCTTCTATTAGAGTGCCAGGTGCTGCTGATCTTGAGAGCACTGCTGGGTGTCTGAGCATCCTGCTCAGGAGGTTGTCCAGGACCTGTAAACCAGAGGAATCCCCCATCCCTCCTGGCAAACAGCCTGTTTTCTCCTGGTTATTCCCATTCCTTGGCAGGTTGTGGTGAGCAGCTGCTCCACGAGGCTGGCAGGCCTCTGCAAGCACCATCACTTACACTGACAGGCTGTTATTTTTCTATTAGGACTCTCTGATTTTAGGTTGTAAATCACTGACTTGCCAGAGCCCAGGCCTGGCTGCTGTCCTGTCCAAGGGATTGCATGAAGAGCAGCTGCATTTGACTTCTGCTTCCCAGTTTTTCCTGCTTGCAGGAGGATTACATGGTGCATCCTTCTCCAGAGTGACCCTTTCCAAATCTTGTTTCTCTGCTGCCTTTTCTGTATGGATTATGGAATCATGTATCTTTGTTTTTCCTTCTTGTTGCAGTTTTTAACAGCTCCCAAAATTCTACTGCCTCCCACTGCAACAGGAGATTTCCTCTTCCTCCCATATTCCTCAGAAAAGAGTGCCAGCTCTGTGCCAGGTTTCTCTGGTCTTCCTTCTGGAAGCAGAGATTTGCACAGCATTTGGATGGAAAGAAGGCCAGGAATGGCCCTTGCTCTCTGAAATCTTGTTTAACCTAGACCTGAATCTAATTGATTGAGCTTCACAGTCTAAATCTTTTTGGGTCAGGAATTTGTCTGTGACCACTGCAGAGATTCAAAGTTTGGATATTTTTATAAATTCCTCTCCTCTATTCCTTTCTTTGCCTTGCCTTTTTTTTTTTTAATCTAACCTCTCCTCTTTAATATTCTCCGATTTTCTATCATTTTCCCTATTGTGCCCTCTTTATTTGCCCTGGAATTCCTGTCCTCCATGCAGCCTGTCAGACACAGGGACCTGTCCCACACGGGCTTGGCTGAGGATCTGCTCCTTGGCTCATGCCCTGCTGTCATTGTCATGCAGAGCTGGATATTTTCTCTGCTCATAGGCCATCAGTGATTGCTTTACAGAAAGGCATCCTCTGTTTTGATGGTTCCCCAGAGATGAATTTATTGGCAAGACACCATAAAAGTTCTTTTTTCTCCATTCTGCAGCTGAAACTGAACATGCTCATAGTGCCTATTATTTCTGGCACTTGCTGTTTTATTAGTAATATTGAGATTTGTGTCTTAATCAGTCAGTTGATGCTGGTCAGCATTCATGGCTGTACTGCTCTAGTAGGAGGGCAGAATTGTGATAAGATTGATAGAAATTTCTGCAGTGTCTGCTATATTGAGCCCATATTCTGTCAGTCTTCTCTTATAACCTTAAAAATAATTAAGCAGCCTCCATGCAATTAGTTTTTCTGCCTCCCGATTCCTTGTCTTTTTGGCCTCAGGATGTTTGTAGCATGTTAATGTGGTTTTTCCTGGGCTGTACTTGATGGATCACTTTTGTCTGCAAATAATTCCTGGCAGGAATATGTTGGATCGCTGTTGTTGATGCTGGTTCCAGTGCAGTGAGCAATTTCATGTGCCCCACCTTCCCGGTGGGAGAGGGACAGGGGTGAGAGGAGAAATCCCCAGTGTGCCTGCAAGGAGATAATGATTTAGACTCTGCATGAGCAGGATTTCTGTATGTGCTGGGCTTTGAGGATCTTTTTCTTCTCACAGACACCACAGATGGCCTTGGGGCATTCCTTCCTTTCTCCTTTAAAATTGTTACAGAGCTTCCAGTCCCAACAAGCTGCATTTATGGGTCTCCTAATCCAGTTATCGTGCCCCTGCACCTGTCTGATGGCTATCACAGCCTGTCTCCAGCAAGAGCCAGTAATGGGTTGGCTCTTTTTGTACATTAATGGATTTGTCTAATGAATAGTTCTGAGGTCGTACCTTATAAAGGGTTGGTGTGTAGCTGATGGGATCTGGATGAGCTCCCTACTCCTGGGGATGGCTCACCTGAGCCACCTGAGCTGTCAGGGATGACAAGGCATCCTTTGTCAGCCCTGGATGAGCAGTGCAAGGTGCAGGTTTTCCAGCACTGGAAGCATGAGCTGATCTCCTGATGGGATCAGGTCTGCGGTGACATCGCTCCAGTCCTGATGGCACAGGTGCCTGCTCCCTCCCTCCCTCCTGAGTGACATCACCAGCTCTGTCTGCTTGATTCAGACACTCCAGTCACACATTGTCCAGCTCATCAACACCTAAGGGATTTGAAAAATGTTAAATTTGGTTTTCATCAGTGCTGATTAACACATGGAGATGATGTTTGCTGTGTTATGCTTTATCACTGTTTTGCAGTCCAGGCTGTCTCTGGCCTTCTCTGGGCTGGGACCACAGAGAATATTTGTAGAGGTATTACAGAATCACAGAATATTTGGACCCACAAGGATCATCGAGTCCAGCTCTTAAGTGAATTGGCTGTATGGGGGATTATGGTTTTGGAGAAGTGCCCACTAGAAACTAGAGCTGAAGAGTGATAGGAAGGTATCCAAATAAAAGCAGCATGCATGTTAATAGTGTTCCAGCAGCAAAGAACAAGCAGAATAAATGGGCCGTGTTTCTAAGAAATATTTTGACTTCCAGAAGGCTGAAACTTGAGTTAAATCTACTCACTTGCACATCAAAACATAAACAGCTTGGTGTGGAACAAATCTCCTGCCACATCAATGGAACAAATTTAGATTAAAGCTCTGATCATGACTCAGTGCTCTGATGTACATGTTCAGAATCTCTTCCAGCTTCCAGAGGCATTGCCAGCACCTGAGTGGGGCTGTTGTTTGCAAATGCAAGATGCTGTTTGCCATACATTTCCCCAAACAGTTGATTTTGAGGGAAGTAGGGGGGGCAGTTCATATTCTTGGTATTTTAGTGAATATTGTTTGGATGTAGGGCTTGTCCTGTGCTGAGCTGATGGCTCTGTTCTGCTCCCTGTGGAGCCATTAGAAGCTGACTCCAATGGAAATGCTGCAGCCATCCTGCCACACATGTCCCTAAACAAGAGATTTGACTTTTCTGAGTGCTTTTAGTAGTGGATTCTGTTTCTCTTAGTGCTCTTGGAGCCAATGGGTGGTATTAAATGCAGCATACTTAAAAATAGTAGAAAAAAACAATAGAGGCTTTCATGATGAAACACAACTGATTTCCAGTGCTCATACAGTTACTGAGAATCCAGAGGAATCCATCAGAAATATTCAAAAGAAACAGAAAGTTTTTGTGTGAGCTGCAAGTGCTCTGGGATGAACACGTGCTGGGTGGGCTCTCACAGCCAGACTCCCATTTCCTGTTTTCCTTCTCAGACACTTGCCTTTCCTTGCCATGAAAAGCCCAAAGGAGGACACTGCCCAGGCCAAAAGGCATTTCCCAGCGTGGTTCTGGGCTTTGGTAAGAGCTGGAGGGAGCCAAGACAGGCTCAATCCAAACCCTGCTCAGTGTCCCAGCACTATTGCTGCTTCTCCATGAATCCTGCTCCAAAGCAACACACTTTTTCAGAAGTGAGGAAGCATCACCTCCTGGTGTCCTTGCTTCTCTCTCTGCCTTGTCTTGGACAGCAGTATAACATTCTAATTCTGGTTATTTTATATCCCTGTAAAGTTCCTGCAGAATCTGTCTTTGCATGACATTCTCTTATGCTCGAAAACCTTGAAAAGAAGTAATGCCCCTCAAGAAGTGCTGTCAGCAGACTTCAAACATGTTGAATGTACCTCAGATAAAAGCAGGACTGTGATGGTCCATGAGGTGGGATTTGAAGTGTAGGAGCTTTAGGAATGTGATGATGCTTCTGACATTTGCAGACAACCCCACCAGCAGAAGGTGAAAATGTCAAGATAAGAGCAGATTCTCTCAAGACCAAGAGAGCTGCTGCTAAAATTTTAAGTTGTAACAAAAACAAAATGAGGAAAACTGGCAGAAAAGTCTGAGGAGTGAAGTAGCAGCTGTACAAAAGGTGGGAAGTGTTGGTTCTGTGCTTCAGCCCACCTGCTGGGCACAGAGGAAGGAGAGCAGACAGTACATGAGTCACTGTGTCCTCCCTTCCAGGTGATTTTACAAAAGACATGTGAGCAAATCCTGGCATGACCATCCTCATCGTCAGCACTGAGGAAGGCTGTGGTCCTGCTCCATCAGTGGAGGGGGAAGGAGGAGATCTAATATTCTTGGTCTAATATGTGCTGTGAATTACAATCATTTGATATTGCTGTCCACTGCTGAAGTGATCAAAGTCCTCCTTTTTATTTTAATTTTTTTTCCTCCCTGCAGATCACTTTCTTGCTGTTTCTTAAAGTTGCAAAGGGTAAACTGTCAAGAACCCCCATAAATTGTTGAGCTTGTCCTTAGAGAAAGTCTTAATGAATTAATTTTATTTTATCTGTCTAGCAGATTGCCAGTGGTTGGATTTCATCCCTTCAGAGCTCCTGAGATCCTGGAGGGTCACCTGAAGAACATATCCCACATTTTGTATATAAAAAGTCTCAGGCTTATCGTTACTTCAGCAGCAGCTGTGATGTCAGGAGGTTGAAGCTCCTGGGGAGAGAAGCAGATACAACCCCATGGAATACTCACCTGTTAATAGGAGCTGGTCTTTTGTGGAGTAGAACATTGGTTCTGTGGCAGAATTATCTCACCTGAGCAGATATTTACCTTCCAGTGTTTCCTTAGCTGCTATGACCGGGTTTATAATTAACTTGTGATTTGTCTGTACTCTGTATATTCTTATTTGAAAGTGTGGGAGGATGCCTGGCTCCTACCAAATGGTGCTCTTGGTTCAGTGGTGGGAATTCAGGAGCAGGACTGGAGCCCAGCTGAGGTGCCAGCAGGCCCAGGGCTTGTGCAGACACTGAAAGAGCTGAAGTGCGGCAGGGACAGAGCAACCTGTGGCCCTTAAGGGTCTTTGACAGACCTTACAGTAGGTTAAAAAAAAAAACAACCAAAACCATAAATATTTATCTCTGCTTATTTTTAATTGCTTTGTCCCCAAAGAATTAGTTATTTTGGTCTCTAGCTTTTGATCACCTAAGATATTGCAAAGATCTGTGCTCATGAACAAACAAATCTGGGTTCAGCCTCAATTTAGAGGCAGACACATTTTGGAGTTATAGCAAATATAAATTAACTCCAGAATTGCCAAAATACAATTAAAATCAGTGTGAAAATGCCTCAGTTCTTGTCAGCTCACACTATAATTTATGACCAGGAAGACTTACAGCCAATCTTCATGTTTACAATCATTGCAGCTATAAAGACCATTCCCAGATGACACCATTGGGCAGGAGCCACTGCAGCCTTGCCCAGTCCTGGCAGGGTTTTTGGGTGCCTGGTGTGGGTGTTCCATCCTCCCAGTGAAAGCAAAGACATTTCTCAAAATAGGTGATTTAGAACCAAAACTCATTGAGAACTGGCTGAGCAGGTTGCTCAGAGCTGACGAGCTGTGCAGACATGACACTGCCTCTTGTCTGAGAAGGAATTCTGTTGAGGGCAGGTACAGGATTGCTGGAACTAGCAGAGATCTGAGAGTAAGAAAAGGATGAATGAGTGTTGTTATTTTTACCAGTGGCTAAAACATCTCTGCAGTCCTCTCTGGCTTTGTGCCCTTCTTCATTTTGGTTCTGTGGCATTGTGGGTGTTGAGGGTGGTTGTCTGCCACATCTCATGGCTCTGGAGCAGGATGGGGCCACAGGATCTGAGGGATGAGACCCAGAGGTGAAATCAGGGCAGTGGGGAGCAGACCTGGCCAGACGCATTTGTACAGGGGAGCAGCTGGTGTGAAGTGCAAATAAACCATTTGTACAGGCTCATCATCCTTCCTCTGAGCATTGATCCTTAGAATGCTGGCAGTTTGTTATTTTTATGGCCTAAAATCCCCAGCAGCCTCTCTGCTTAGAGGAAGGTGGAATGTTGGGTGCTGTTCTGCTGATGCCCGTGGGATGCTGAGGCTCTGGGATGAGGTGGCTGGCCAGGGACCTGCAGCAGAAGATGATGGGAGGGCTGGTGGCCCTTCTGTGCCATCACCCTAATTGCCAAGGATGCAGTTGTGTTCCTAGGCATTATTTGGTGATTATACTTAGTAGACCGTAGGGGACAATTAGGAAAGCTTAAACATGTGTCAGCTCCCACTTCATCATTTCTGTGGGCACCAGCAAGGCTTGGATTGCAGCTAAAAAAGGGGCAGCCCAAGGGAAGGGGGAGCAGCTCCCCCAGCAAGGCACAGAGGGGCAGCTTTTGGGGGGGCAGGTGGTCACCCTGGGAGCCCAAATCATCTCCATGGTTGTAAGGAAATAAAGGGATGCCTGTAAATGTTTTTAACAAGAAATTCATATTGCTTTTTCTAATCTAAGCCCAAGCTTTACTTGTGTTGAGCACAAAGGTAAACATCAGTGGTGGAACAATGCTGTGTACTGTGCCTTGGCTTTTTATTATTTCATGTTTATTGGCTCATTCTAGTGGGAGAGGACAGGACTTTGGCTTGCAGGTTCAGCTGGGGAGGTCTGCAGGTGACCTTGGCCTTTGCCTGGAGGAAGAGGGGCCCAAGAGGTGCCTCTGGGAAGGTGCATTTGTTCATGGGACTTACATTCTACTTCTTCTAACATTTTAGGGCATTTTTCTGATCTTTTTATGTTCCTCAGCTTTTGCACTGTGGGGGCTGTTTGTATGCAGATCTTATCACTCTTCTTCCCAGCACTAAACACACTTTTCTCATCCTTAGAGGTAAGAATAAAGCAACAGGGGCGAGGTCTGTAATATCCTATAATGGTAACTATATTATTATGAATGTTTTGTACATAATGATCTTTCCTTGATGATTTGGGGAGTTGAGAATCATAACAGCACATGATGTAACACCTGCACAGAGCAGCAGGATGGGCTGGGTTTCACAAGGCACACCCGGAGTGTCAGTTTGGGTGGCTGCTCTGGGAGCAGCTCCTGCCAGAGCTGGATTTTGGAGGAGGTGTCTCAGGGTAGGACCTCTGGCCTTCTCCCTGCATAAGGGAGTGTTCCCTGCACAGACTGGAGCGCCTTGAGTAAAAACAGAGATTCATGTGTCTATTTTTGAAGTAAAAATAGAGACTCATGTTACTTAAACATGTACCTCAAATAGCAACCCAGAGTGGCCTTGTAAACTATTTCAGTCCCTGAAATCACGGATGTTGGGTGGGTTACTCCAGAGCAAAGCTGGGATTCAGCCCAGGACCTTAGGGAACACAACCCTGGCAGTGCTGGTGGTGGGGCTGGCAGCTGGGATCTCCCTGGATCCAAGCCCTGGATCTGGGCAAGGATTTGGTGCAGATTTTTGGCTGTGACCTTGGCCGGGCACGAGGTTCCTGAACCCGAGCCCGGTGTGCTCTGTGCTCTGGGGGAGAGGAACAGGGTCCATCTGCTTGCTGAGGCTGCATTCTCCTGAGGCAGCGCCTAAAAACACTGAATTGGGCTCCAGTCGTCTCCTGACGATTTCTCTAATTGCTCTTGTCTGCTAATGGTTTGTTTTGTTCCACAGAAGTTTCTCTTTGTCTGCAGCAGTGTTGATACGAGAGTGGGAGCAGGTTAAGCATCAACATCCCGTTTAAGTTACAAAGTGAGCACAGCTCGTTTCTGATGACATCCCCTGGAGCCAAGACCAGGAGAAGAGGGATTTCTCTCACTCAGCTCCGTGATGCATCCATGGAGCATCTGCTCCTGAAACACCTTTCACAAAGCCTCCAGTGAGACAGCCAGAGGACTGGACAAAGGCCCTGGTTTGTCTCCCTGGCTGTGAGAATGTCACCTGTGGGAGCTCTGCACACCCCGAACCCTCCCCGTGTTCGAGCAGCGTGTTCCCCTCTTTGGCCCAGCTCTGCAGCAGCAGATCTGTGCTCTGTCTGTGCTGCTAATGAATAGCAGCCTCTCTGAAACCAAGTGTGACAGCCCAGGTGAGACCTTGCCACCTCGAAAAGGAAAACAATTAGGCCTGGCCTTCTTCCTGACTTACACTTAAATCTCTGAGCCTGAAATGCAATAACATTCTCATGTTTCCAGCTGCTTCTCCATTGGACATAGGAGCTGCTGAACCATAGAAATTGTAAATGCTGCTTCTTTTCAGGTGTCCTTGTGTCCCTGGTGCTTGCCTGATCTGTCGGGGTGTTTGTTGTGGGCTGCAATGCTGTGGGCACCCCGTTTGCAATGTGCCTGTTCCAGCTGCACTCACACCTGCCAGCAGCTCCAGGAGCGTGCCACGGTGGAGTGAACACCAATCCAATTACTGAACACTAATTGTTTAGACAAGTTTACTGTGTTTTGAAATGCTGCCCTAAAGTGAAAAACTTATGGGAAAGGAGGAAGGAGGGAATGGACTAAGTTCTTTATACACACACCCCCCCACCCACATATATATACAGATAAAATATATATTATACAAATATTATATAATGTATTTTATCTTATTATTTTAGATGATATATAATATATTATATTATAATATATATTATAGCTATATAATATATAATGTATAAACAATATCTATACTATAAATTACGCATTATATATAATATTACATATATAATATATATATATATATACATTCATATTATATATACACACACACATATATCCATAAAATACCCCCCGAAGTGGCTGTCACCATCCAGATATGTGAACAGCTAATTGTGGCAGTACTGAAGCTTAGGCATGTAAAGGTTCGCATTCATCCTAATCTGCCTCCTTATTTTCTCTTGAATCAGTTGGCTGATATTTCTGATTTGATTTTGTCTGTAAATTGCTGAATCTCTGTTATCTAAATATAACTTTGAGATCAGCTATAAAATGTCCGTGTCTCATGGTACATGCAGTCTTTAAAAGTTGATTGGAGGGGCTGTGTTGATTGAGAGCCAAGCTTGCTTTTTTAAACTGGACTGAGAGGTTTTTTAAACAAATATCTCTTATATATCAAGTAAACGTGTTTTGACACCTAATTAAGTTAATTTAGGTGGTTTAGTGTAGTTCAGCAGCAGCTCAAAATCATGGTCTTCCACCTGGGCTGATGTATTGATTCTTCTGGTGTTCCCTCCATAAATCTCCCTCTGTTTCTCTGCAGCTGTAATTGCGTTTCAGAAAGGGGAAAGCACATGTGTGCCCAAGCCACCCATAATTACTGCTCTGAAATGCCTGGGGAGGTAAGTGTAAGCTCGGTGTCTGAAGTTTCACAACAATTTCCTGACATTTTCTGGGAGCCACTGTGTGAGAGCAGCTCTCCGGGGCTGGGGCAGGCGGGGGACAAAGTGTGACGCTGCCAGAACTCTTTCACACCAGCTGCTGCTAACGTGGCAGTGGTGTGCAAAGCCTTTCTCCAGCAGCCCTCCCTCCCGATGGATGACACGGGGGAGGATGGCAGCGAGGTGCTCTTGTGACTGGCCTAGAAGGTCATCTTTTGTTTTTCAGATGAACCTCCTTCAACATCCCTTGGGAGCTTTTGTTCTGGAAATCAATTGCAAGTCCCCAAGGATGTTTTCTTCCCTGATTGCTCCTTATACAAAACTGAAATTATATAAGCCAAGAGGGTCTTTATTTTACTTGGGTTTTTTTTGTTTTTGTTTTTTTTTTTTTTTTGTTGTTGTTTTTCTCTTTTAAATTCCCCTTTTGGAGCAGTCCAAGTGCCTGTTCTTTGCTGGAGCAATTGCATATTGTATTTGTGTTGATTCCTAAAAGTCAAGCTGGGCATTACAAACCTTGCATATTTACAACCATCATTTTGGTTCTTAGGCTATGCTGTTCATGTGCCAAAACAATGTTTATGTATATTGTATGAAAATGTAGTTGTCTGGGGGAGTGAGCAGTAAAATTCCAAAGCTCTGATGTGTGTTTCTGCCTACACCTGACCCGGGTCTGTTTATCTCCAGATGATGCACCAAATCCATCTGTTTCTCCACATTGAAATAAGATAATTTTACTAAGAATTGACTAAAGGCAGTCTATTGTCGCTGGGGTAACAGTTCTGTCGGAACTGCACATCTGCTTTAGCAAATACAAAAGAATTTTGTGAAATATCTTCAGTGAACCTTTCTGGCTTTTCCCTTCACCCTGTGCACTTGTTCTCATGAAATCTTAATGTGAGACTGGGGAGGCCAGATGAGTGAAGTCTTTGTGTTTGTAAACTCACAGAACCTCAAAGGTGGAAAGATCCCAGCACTCAGGATCTAAGGGTATTTGCTGCCTCCCCGGCACAGGGAATCCTCTGGGATAGAGGGTGACTCCCTGCATTCTCTATCCCAGAGGAAATGGTATTCTGGGAAAGCTCATTTCCTACAGACTTTAAATCAAGTGATGGGTGGTGGGGCTCTGGGATTTAAGTGTTCTCCACCTCTGGAATGTCTGGCAAGCCCAGCTGTGCTTCCAGCTTCTGTGTGCCCGGCCAGTGCAGGACCAGCCAGACTTGGGAGCGTTTACTTGCATTTATGTGGGCTTTGAAAGGCTCCTTAAATTGTGTGAAATTAATACAATGGGAAATGGATTTTTCCTGCCCACCTGAGCAAGCCTTTAGTGATTAATGCTGTAAAATAAAAACAACAGCAACAAATTCAGTTTTATAATGCGCTGTGGATTTCAGGTCTGTGAAAAATGTGTTTCATAAAAGAATTTTTTCCTCCTCCTAGAACTGTTTCAAAAACACCTTATCTCCAAAAAAACCCCTTGCCTCCACAGCTGCATTTGGATGCTAATGGGATACATGGCTTCATAATTCTTTGTCTTCTTTCTTGAGTTTGTGCAAAGCTAAAGTCTATTGCAGGGCAGAAATGTTCTGCTGGAGAAAAGCTGAGCAGAGGAGAGGCTCTGCTCTCTGGTTGTGACATGAATTTTCTCATCTGTTTTTCTCAGAGAGATGCATTGTGTGCCATAACTACAGCCAGAAAAAGGGAATCCTGAGGTGGAGAGTGAGCTGCCACAACCTGCAAGAGGCAGCTCTGTGTCATTTGCTGTGGGCACAGCAGATCCAGGGCTCTCCCACCCTTAAGTGACAAATGTCCAGCCCAGCCAGGTGGGTCCTGCCCAACTGGGGGCTTGGCCCAGCCTTCCAGGGGTTTATCCCTAATCCACTGGGCTGGATGTTAGCCAGGACTTTGTCTGAGAGGTTTCAGAGGCTCTGTTCTGAGCTGTAGCCAAGCACACTCCGACTTGGAAATAATGGCACGCTGCGAGTCGGGATATTCTTCCCGCTTACGGAGCGATCCAGGAACGGCAGGCACAGATTATATGACTTGAATGCTGCACTATTTATGATGTGTGTTCAGCCACCTAAATCATGTTGGCAGTGTTCGAGCTTTGCCTGGATAATTGATTCAAATGTAAATTGAATGAATAAATCCTGTACAGCTAAAATATGCCCTCTCTTTATCTTGATTCTTTTTTCTTCTTTGTGCTGAATGGCATAGAAAATAGGGAGTTAGAATCTCATAAATAGATATTTGACTTCCTTTGTTGAAGGCAGGTAGAGTGAGGTTTGTATGGTCTGTTTGGAAATGCTTTACAGTTCTGTTTATTGAATTACGAACCTGTTTATAACTTGGCTTCTGTATTTCTGGTCAATAATCTGCTTGCGGCAATGTTTGTGCTGCTCTTCAATGGCAAGACCAGGTGGTTATTTATTTCAGTAAGTGCACATTAGTCAAGGGCAAAGTATCAGAGAAATTCTTTTTGTTGTTGTTTTTATAGCCTTCGAGTGAAATATTGTGGGGAATGTGTGCCCAGCTGGCATCAAAGGCTGCTTTGGTTTGGGAATCTGCTGACAGGGACTTGAACTGGCATCAGGACAAGCCTTTGTGAGCTTTTCGGGAAGGTTTTAAGCTGTTTTCCCTTAAGGCTTCCCTGTTTCATGAGACAGGACTGATGTGCTGACTAACACTAACAAAGCAGCGCTCTGGAGCTTTCCCCCAGCCTGGGTGTGTTTAATCAGTAATTCCACAGATGGGAACTCCTGGGACTGGTGTCTTCCCAGTATAGTCTGGAGGTCCTTCACTCCCTTCTCCCCAGAGACCACTGCTCCTGGTTCTGCTTCTGGAGCAAACATTCAACCAGTGAGTGGAATGAAGTGCTTGGCATTCCTCAGGCTATTGGGGCGTTTTTTCCTCTCTCAGGGCAGGAATCCCAGTGGTGCCCACACTGGGCACTTGTTGCCTGCTCGGGATTTTGCTCTGCCCTCATCAGCTTTCCCTTTGCTCTGGCATTAAAAGAATTAAAACACCCCAAGTGGATCATCTCTGTCCCTCGGGACTGTCGCTCCTCGCTGGCAGCTCTTGCTGTCAGGCCCTTCAGAGGCACCAGCACTTTTGCAGCACGTGTTCAAACACCCACCTGCCTCCCCTCACTGTCCTGGGAGCCAGAGCCCACTGCAGAGTGATATCCATGAAGTGTGATATCCATGAAATGTGTCACTGCTCCTGCAATGCTTCCCTGTGTCCTTAGTGTCCGTGTGAATGTCCGGACCTGTTTTGCATCTCATCAACTTCTTGGCTTGGGAGATGTCCTCTGGCAGAATACCCCACGTTTTAATTGCTGATGTGAACATCCATTTTCTCCTGCCAGTTTTCCAGAAGCCCCAAATCCCACTTCAGCTGCGTCTGCTGCAGTTCTGTTTGCTGGAGGGCCGGTGCCTCTGTGATTGTTTTATTTTGCTTCTCTTCCTGCTCACCTCACCGTGGTGCTGGGGCTGCTGCTCTGGGGTGATGGACCCACCACACCCTGGGGAGTCTGCAGTGCTGGGATGTGCTGCCTGTACCATTCCCAAAGGCATTCCAAGTTCCATCTTTCCATGGCCCCTCCACCTTTCCTTTCCCCCTTCCCACCCAGAACACCCAAAGCTCCCCTGACTGTGCTGGACTCTGTTGCTTCTGCAGCTGTACAGGAAGAGCTTTGTCTGTGCCCTGTATCTGCTGCCAGCTGTTGAACATCAATATTTATAGACTTTTTTTAAAAAATAAAACTTCTTGTTTGTGCATTTTTTTAATAGGGGGAAATTGAAAATAAAAGAGTTCATGTCCAGACTTGCCACTATCCAGAACCTGAACATCCCTCTCCTATTTCTGCTGGGCTGTTAGGAATGGGAGATTTTGTGGCTGGCTTCAGAGACCAGCTTTGGCTATTTAGAAAACATCCATTCAATAAATCATAAGGGGAGCAGCTGCCGTTCTCTGCTGAGCAAAGGCACATCAGATAAAATATTGCTCATTTATTCGGTTTGGTAGAAATAAAGTTGCTGTAGTGGAACATCATTACAGACTGTTCTTAATTCACCTCAGGGCTATTTCTAATAGCAGCACACAACTCTCCTGTGACAGCCTGAGTGAATGAGATGGGTGTTTTGATGTCAAGCTGAATGTAAGAAAGGTTTTAGGAATCAAAGCTTTGAGAGAGAAATAACTACTGTTTGTGCTGTGATACTGGAAGAGGTCCTTGTTTTATTATTAGCACTATAGCTATTGAAAGCCCTGACACTTGTTCCTGGGGGATTTGAAGCAATTCAAGCCGTGAAATACCGTTTCAGCTCAGCCTTTTACAAGTCACTGCGTGTCGGTGAAGCTGAAGGTGGCTTTGATCGCTGGTGGAGGCACCCAGGGCTGGCGTTAACTTAATAATATTAGTTTGATTTTCTCAGCTGTGTGGCAGCTGGGAGCCCTGAAACCTCCAAGCAGTGGTGCACAGCAGATACCTGCTGCTGGCCAAGCAGAAGGGCTGGGGAGGTGCTGTCCAATGCCTCTGAATTCAGACCTGCTGCTTTGCACAAAAGCAATCAGTGTCATGCTCAGTAATGGGGCCATGGCATCTGTAGGGATGGTTTCCACTGGTCTGAGAAGATGCTGGAGACTGTTACTTTAAAAAGAATAAAAAAATTGAGTCTCAAGATGTCTTATGTCCTCCTTTCATCAGGGCTTGGTGAAAACAAGGGAGAATCCTGTGGCTCTGATATTGCCACTGTATTACAGCGAGACAAACGTCCACTGCCATGGTGTTTGCTGTGTTGTGTCCTTAATGCCCACTCACCTGGGTGAGGCAGCAGGTGTTTCACCTTTGTTTGGTGTGGCATGCTGCAGAGGGGAGCCTTGCATCCTGCTCTGCCCTCTGGGGTGTTGCTTTGCCCTTGCTTGCCTTATTCTCTAAAAAACAGAGGCAACTTGTGGAAAATGTGTGTTTGCTCCAGCTCCCAGAAAAACAGCTTGTGTTTCTGAGAGTGTTCCAGCTCACAGTGCAGGAGCAGGGCTGGATTCCTGTGTGTGAGCTGTGCTTGGCTGCCAAACCCATGCCCTTCACTGGGGTGGAGGTGCAGGGCTGCCCTCGCTGTCGCTTGGTCAAGGCAGCACCGTCACCCCTCAGTCCTGGGGTTTCCTCAGGAGCCTCTTCACCAGTGGCTCTGGAAGGCCCTGTGGGGAATTCAGTGTGAGTGACTGGATGCTCGTGGTTCCTGGGAAGAAATGGACAACTGGAGGGAAGGATTTGCAGGGTGCTGGTGTTACCAGAGTTTCACATGCAGCATATTTCACGTGCCCATGGCCATGACACAGCTGTCCCCTGACAGACCAGCTAGCCCCTGCTTACAATAACTTCTGCTGGAAGAGAAAAAAACAATTGCATCCTGAAATAGCAAAGCTGGAGGAGCAGAGCTCTCTTGCCAACTGCTGCTGCTGACCTTGATTCTGTGTGTGAGGCCTGCAAAGTGTCATAATTCAATGAGAATATTTATACTGAGCTGCACGGCACAAGCTCAAAGATTCCCAACTCCTCATTTCCATCTGACTAATTTCACATGGCATATAAGGGAGTCAGGTTTTTTTATTCAGACTCTCTGCTCCAAGTAAACCTCCAGAGTGCTCATCTCCTATACATAAAAGTTGCTCAAAATAGTGGTGATGGAGCTGTTTAGTTCAGCTGTATTTCCGTGCTATCGGTGACTTTGTTAACAGCAGGCCCCTGCAGACGCTGTCCCTTTGATGCTGGGTGCTGTATGGCACATTAAAAATCCTTAACTTGGTTCTA
Organism: Pseudopodoces humilis; assembly: GCF_049639895.1. Taxonomy (NCBI): domain Eukaryota; kingdom Metazoa; phylum Chordata; class Aves; order Passeriformes; family Paridae; genus Pseudopodoces; species Pseudopodoces humilis. The sequence continues at coordinate 7,393,386 of NC_142218.1, read as the reverse complement.
AAGCCTCACTAAAAACCCTACTGGGACTTTGATGTTGAGAAGATTCCACTCAAAGTGCCCAAACCCTGTGAAGCTCCCCAGCCTTATCTTGAAGGCAGGCTGGCGAGCTGCTGCCTCGGGCGAGAAAATATCAGTGGCAGATTCGAAACGTGTAGTGATTATTTACGGTCTGAGCATCTGCAGTCAGGAGAGGCTCTTGGAAATTACCAGATCCCGGTGATGCTGTGAGAAATCCTGTTCTTCATTTTGAAGACAGTTTGGAGGGCTGCACGCTGTGGTTCAGTGTTTGGGTATCAGGGTGATCCAGCTGAAGCACCTTGGTGGAGCACGTGGTGATTTCACACACAAATTCCAGTTGTAAGCACCTGTGCCCCCAAATGTTTACAAAGGGTGTTCCTTGCTCAGTGATGGGAGGCTAAAAGCAATTGTGGAAGCTTATTTAGGTTTTGATTAGTATTGCAGTGAGTTTTGAACCATGACACCTTCCTTGCTGCTGTGCAGGTGAGGGACACATGGTTCTTTCCCACAGAATGTGGGGTGGCTGTGGCCTTTGGCATGGCTGTGCCAATGAGAGCGTCCCTTTGTGCACGTGAGGAGCTCTGCTGTGGAGCTTCTTAATGGATGTTGTTAACAGATCAATCTGTGCCATCAAAATTTTGCTTTTACTATGTGGGTGAAATCAGCCTTGAGCCACGTTGTTTTTGAAACTTAGAATCATAGAATGATTGGGTTGAAAGGGACCTTCCAAAGTCATCTAGTCCAACCCCCCTACCACGGGCAGGGACATCTTCCACTAGACCAGGTTGCTTCAACCTGACCTTGAGCAGTCCCGGGGATGGGGCAGCCACAGCTCCTCTGTCCTTGTGTCTTACCAGCCTCACTGTAAAAATCTTCATCCTTATCTCTAGTCTAGCTCTTCCCTCTCTTAGGGAACAGGCCCTAATAAAATATCTGTTTTCATCATTCTGAGTGTGTATCTGTGATGCTGCAGTCTGAGTTACCTGGCCCTGGCATGTGCCCCAAGTGTCTGTGCCCAGGGCTGGCATTGCACTCCTGGCCATGTGTCAAGTCGATGTCAAATTGCTCTTCTAAGTGAAAGGGGAATTAAACGTTCTCTCTCTGTGTTGTCTTTATTGCGTTTGGTGCGCAGGAATCGATCTGCCCGCACAAGGAGTCGCTTTTAGGAGCTTTACACCCTTCATCAACCATTTTCTGTGGAACAAGCAGCGCATTTTCCGTCCCAGCTCCAAAACCCCAGCGTTCCATCACCCCCCGCCGCCCTGCACTGCCCGCTGCCCCGGGGCGGGCTCCGGCTCCCCGCCCGTCCCTGCCAGCAGGGGGCGCTGCAGCCCAAGGGAGCCGCCCTGAGCTCCGGGGACCGCGGGTTCGAGTCCCGCGGGTTCCAGCCCCGCGCGGGGTGTGCGGGCCGCGCTCCCTGCTCCCGGAGTGTGCTCCGCCGCCTCTCCCTGGTGCTCCTCTGCGCTCCGTGGGTGTATTTCACCAGCCTGCGGGCGGAGACCTCCAGACGTGTCCCCAGGTTAGCACCCGCTGCGCTGCTCCTCACTCCGGTCTCTGCTTTCCCTCTCCGAGAGCCGAGGTCCTCGCCCGCCCTTTGCATTGGAACGCTTCGGTGTGGAAGCGTGGGGACCCGGGGAGGACGTGTGAGATAGGTGGCATCTCCTCGGTGCTAGGACACGCGATGGGTGCTCACAAATAGCAGCGCCAGTGTGAACGCGGATGCTGAGCCCCGCGGGGTCAGAGGCAGCACAGCCTCTTTGGTGTGACCCCGTTCTTTGCCCTCCAGCCTGCTCGGGATTTTAATGCCCCTTTGTCCTTTAATGCCTTTTTGTCTCCTCTTTTCAGAACCGCATCGGTTGCTTTGATGCTTGAGACAGGATCGACACACCACCACCAAACTGATGGAAGGGAAATGGTCCCTGGGTGAGTTAGACCTCATCCATGCTCGTCAGGCTAATTAACTCATCAGCAAGGTTTGTTTAACATGAACTCACTCTCTGGTTTCAGCTGCAATTTCTTTAGAGCAGTCGGTGTCTTCCTGGATATAAGCATTTATTTCCATAACGCTGACTCCAAACCCTGCCTGCCTGCAGGGCTGTAATTTATCCCCTGAGGAGCATCTGGACAAAGCAGGGCACTAATTCTGCCACCTGTGCTGATGATGTGTCCGAAGAGACTATGTCAAGTCTCTATTAAAAACTGTGACTAAGACAGAAAGCCTGAAATCTTTACTTCTAGAAGATGTATGAATGTAATATAAAGCTGCTGCTAATTCTTCCCAGGGATTAATGGAGACTATCAAGGACAATTTCACTCAATACTGCTTTTCTTTTTGTAGAGGAAAGCTTCCCCAAACCTCAGGCAAGGCAGAAACATGACTTTGAGTCTGTGTCGCTATCCTTCAGTCAAACAGAATTAGCTGTCTTTATTTAAAAAGTCTTTGCTGGCACCACAGTGCCAACACTTTCTGAGACAACAAAATGGACAGAAATCCATTTTCCAGCCTGAGAGGAAGGGAAAAAGTAAATTGGAAGAATGAAGAGTGAGGAGGAATTGAGGCAGCACTCGCAGTGCGAGTGATTGGAAGTGATGGGAAGAAAGCAGGAGAGGGATTCATTTGCTTAAAACACAGAACTGGAATTGACTTTGAGCTGCACGTTGCATCACTGAGGAACCATGGCTGTGCCGGGGGTGTGCTGTGCAGCAGCAGGAAGGGAGGGGTGGAGGGAGAGAGAGATGCTGGTGTAGGTCAGCTACTGCAGAAAGCAGGGATGGCTCTGGCCATGCACCCCAAACACAGGGCAGACACAGCTGATGTGTGCCCCGGGGTCCATCACTGGAGGCTCCTGGCAGTCCTTCAGGAAGGTCACAACCTCTTCTGCTCACCAAGTGTGCCTTGTGGGGGACAGCTGAGAATGGATGCCCCAGGGAAACCTGGAATGGGTGAAACCTCAAAGTCCAGATGCAAAACACCCACCCAGAAAGGTGCTCAGGGCAGCACTTTGGCTGCACCTCGTTCTTTGCAAGGACAGATACTGATAAAAAAAATTGCAAAACTTGGTGAAGCTGGGAAGGGATTTACAAGGCTGCCCAGGCTTCCCTGGGTGTCCCTGTGAGCCCTCCAGCCTGTGTTGCTGTCAGTGTGGTGCTGGGGAGCTCTGAACACAGGTCTGCAGAAGTGTCTGTGCTGCAGAGTGTCCAGTGAGTGACACTTTCAGTGCATTTCTTTTCCATCTCGCTGTGCTGCATCTGACTAATGCAGTTTGTCCCTTTTTGGGGGCTGATAACATTACGCTTCTCTTCCTCCTGTTTGTGTCTCAGAAGAAGAAAATTTCCTGTCTATAAAATTCCTGGAGACATCGATTTGTTCTTATTTCATGGCAGTGATTTTACTCGGCTTTGCTGTTTATGCTCGGCATTGCAGATGCTTCCAGAAATCAATGCTGCTGATCTGCCTCCTCCTGACAGGCAGCTCCTGGGAGCTGCTCCCCCGTGCCTCTGCGTCCTTCTCCCTGTTCTCCTTGCTTGGCCTCTCTGTGTGGCCCTTGCCTGAGATTATGTTCGTGCTTCTGCAGTTCCCCGTGTAGGAAACTGCACGGCTGGGTGATCAGACACGGGTACAGCTGCAAAGGAGGGTTCTGACGTCTGCCCACGCACACCCTGCCACAGCTCCGGGGTTTGTGCATGGAGCAGCAGCCCCGGGTCAGCGTGAGCTTGGCAAGGCTGGCTGTGCTACAGGAGTGATGGGTATTAATTAAACTTCTCTGCCCTCCTGGGCTGCTGACAATGGGAGCTGCTAAACCAGCTGTAAATCTGGCCCTGGGGATTGTGGGTTTCTGTCAATCCTGGGCTCAAGTCGAGTCAAAAAACTTTAGGAGGGTTTGAGTTCTTCAGTTCTTACTAAAACTTTCCAGGTCCTTTCTAGGAGACTCTAGTTTATGTTTTGTTTAAATCCTATTTTGTTTAAATCCTATTGCTAGAAATTAGTTTTGGAGCCTGGCTCTGGGAGGATTAATCCATCCCAAACCAACCAGAACACAGGTGACTCTATAGAGACAGTGCTGCACTAATGCCGTGTTTCTGATGCTGAATTCAGCGTGTTACACTGCATTGGGGAGCTCACAGACAGCTCCTTCCTTCCACTTCCCTGAGCAATTTCATTAACAGGATTGGGGAAAAATCTCCCCTGAGCAAGCCAGCTTGCAGTGAGGCAGAAGAAACAGAGCAGTGAGTGACACTTTTCCATGTGCCTGTTTTCCAGGCTCTGGACTGAGCTGCCCCTGGCCAAGGTGCCTGACCCCCTCCCAGGGCAGCTCTGCTATGTTGCCATATTCCCCAGTAAAATGCACAGTGGGGAAAACAACATCACCTGAACTTCAGCATTTCAGAGATCAGGCTGGGAGTTCACAGCCCAGCTGCAGTCAGCACTTAAAACTTATTTTGTTCCCCCCTGGCCCTTTCTCAGTTTCTGCTCCAGCACAGCAGTTTGCTGTGTCATTTTCCTCCCCGAGTGCTTCCTCCTTCCCCTTGAGCTGCCGACTTCTTTTTGGCTTCAGGGAGTTCCTTCCATCGACATCTTGGCTGAGCAGTTCATTAATGTTCAGGATCTGTTTGGAAGCAGTCACAGACTCACAGGTGTCCCTGAGAGGGAGAAGGCTGAACATCTGTACACCATCAGAGGCTGCAAGTCCTGCCACCAATTTTATGCTTTTCACCTCAAGAGAGAGGATTCAGTTTATGTATACTCTTAATAAGGATAAATACTCTTAATAAGGAGTTGCTATTTGCCCATTAAAGACTTTTAACACTCTGAGGTTACTCCTTTTAGTTTAATTTTCATTTTTTTATTTGTCACATAACAGTGAAGGGAAGCTGTGCTCCTGTAGCCTGCAAACCTCTGGAATGTCTCAAAACCACCATCTGTCATTAAAATATAGTGCAAAAATTCTGATTTTATTTCATTTTCAGCATTGCTCAGCACTTTAATTTGACCTGTATGGTGCAATTCTCCTAGGTTTTCCCTAGGCTTTCATGGCTCTGAATATTAGAGAAAAAAAGTCAGTTAATGTAATCATACTTAATAAATTATTACATTTAATTACTTTAATATTACTCTTCTAAAGATCCTGTTGCTGTTTAACCTGCCTTCTTGCAGAACCCCAAGCCTGGGGCAGTGCAGGATGCCAGAGGCTGCTCTGGAGCATTTCTTCTCTGTGGGTGTTGGTCTTTCCTTGAGCCCTTCTGCTTTCCAAGAGTTGTGTTGAGACAATCTCTTCTACAATTTCTTGCAATGCTTTATTTTAATATATCTTCCCTTGTCACTGCAGGACTGAATCCAGCCTCCTGGTAAGTGATATCTAAATCACTGCTGCAAGGAGAGGATGAAATATGGGCGCATGAGAGGGGAGACAGGGGATGTGACTGAGGAGGAAAAAGTCACAGAGCAAGAAGAAATATGGACAAGGTGTATGAAATGGGCCACGTTCCTCAGAGCTGCTGTCACTGCCGTGGTTCAGGTGTGGTTCAGGACGTGTGTGCATGGACACGGATCTCTGCCTCTGGCCATGGAACAGCGAGAGGCTCCGATGGGAGCGCGTGGCTCTGCTCTGTGCACGTACACGGCGACTTGGGTGCTCTTTACACACACAGGGGCACTCTGAAACCGGCTGGAAATCCACATTTGTTCCTGCTCAGCAGCTGGCTTTTGCCAGCAGTGATATTCCTGCAGCCTGTACTCGGCTGGAGCAGTCTCATCAGCACTTCACTGTGGGTGTGTTCTTGGTGACTGCTCAGCCTGGGGCATTTGGATCTTTGAAAGGGGACAAAAAAGGAGCAGCATGGATAGGTTGCCCATTAAGATCATCTAGTTCAACCCCTGGCTTTGGGACTAGACTGTCACCAGCACATCAAATACTGTCCTGGTTGAATGTTAAATAAAATAAGTTTCTGTGGCAAGCAAAAGTCTGGTCCATTGAGCCTGAGCCCAAGGCAGCACATGCTGAGGGACCCAGTGCAAGAACACACCTTGTGCAGTATTGAAGAGCATCCTGAGTATATTTTTCTGCCTTCTGTATTCCCAGGGGACAACTAGCCCTAAACTCACTGTGGTGATAGCAGCTTTCTCCTAACTTCAACCTGAATGTATCAGCTGGTGTTTGTTCCTGTGCCAACCGTGTCCCTGAGCCCAGGCAGCTCTCCTCCCTCTCTCCTCTCCCATGTTTGTGGAGAATGATTGTATCTCTGCTGCTCCATGTTCCATGAGGCTGAGCACAGCGCCCCTCTCCTCCTCCCCAGCTCTCTCAGCAGCCCTTTGCTGCCCAGCTTCCCCCCACCTCCAAACCAGCGGAACACGGGTGACCAGACCCAAACAAAGTGCCCAGATAAGATCTTCCTGGGGCCCTGCACAATGGAAACTTCTGCTATGCCCAGCCAAGGCATCTGCTGAGGGCTGAGAGCCTCATTCCTGCAGGATGAGACTTTCCTTTGAGATCCATGTTGCTGCTACCAGTGTTCAGTGTTGCTTATTCAAAGCCATGTTTATCGTTGGCTTTGTGCATTTCAATACAACTTCATTTTTTACTGTGGATTCGTGACACTTTACAGATCCATCTGAAATCAATCTAAATGCCAGCCTTTATAAGATCTCAGCAACCCTCCACATTGCTTTTTGCCAAGAAAATCTTTTCCCAGGACTCCACTTGAAATAGGAATGAGTCTTTTAAGTCTCACACCTCCTCAGGGATGGGCACAAGTAGATAGTTTCCTACTCTAATTCTCCTTGAACCCATGTTCCTGTGCTCTGTGTGCTGCCTCCCTGCATGGGCAGCCCCATCAGCCTTCTGCCAGGTTCAGATGCTCCAGCAGCTCTCACAATTTCCTAAAAAAGTTGTTTTCCTCAAAGCATAGGGATCCCAAATGGATCCACCATTGCAGGGCATCCTTTTTAAGACAGACTGGGGGTGGGGGGAAAAGCAGCATCTGAGTGATCCAGGCCACAGAGGGGAATGGCAGCCGGTCAAGTCAGGAGTGACGTTGCCTTGTATAAATCAAGAGAGGTGGCAGCTGGGTGTTGCTTGCAAGGAGCAGGAGCAAAGGGATGGCTGCTCTTGGGCCAGGGACCTGAGTGGAAAAGGTGTGTCTGCTTGGCTCAGCTTTTATATAAGGGCCACTTCTTTCATCTCGGCTCTGGGGGGGAAAAAGGGACATTGCAGAGTCTCGAGGAGTCCAGAGGAGCCTGAGCAGAGCCAAGAGCCCATCCCAGCTGGCTGCAGCTGAGTCAGGTAACATCCTCTGTGTGCTGGTTGAGTGGTGGCAGGGACCTCACTCTGGAAGTGCTTGACTGCTTTGGTTGGAGACTGGAGCTGGGCACCAAGCTCCTGATCACCTCGCTGTGTCTGCTCTGTCATAATTAAATTTATATTAGTAATTATAAAGTTATAACTTCTATCTAGCTTATTTTAATCACTTGTGCTTTCGTTTATTGCTTTTGAAAGGTAGAAAGAACACAGATAATCCTCAGATGCTTCCCTTGGCAGAGCCCCTCACCATAACATAATGTAACTTTGCATTGCAGGGATACAGAAATAACTTAAACATCAAGTTTGGCTTTATTTGTGTGAACATTTTTGGCCGGTCACAAGGGGTGAGGAAAGGGCTTTTATTGACCCACACGTGGAGCCTGTCCATGTGTGTGGACATGAAGAAGGTTCTGTTGCTCTGGGCTTGAGCTGAGTCTCCTTTGATCCGGATAACGAGTAAAGGAGGAATTCCTTTCTTGACTTCTTTCCTCATAAAGACAGTGGGGTCACTTCTGAGAGTCTTTTTCTTCACTGTCCCCTCTGATGTCTCCCTTGTCAGCAGGGGAGTCTTCTGGAGATGACGGTTTTGAAGCTTTTTGGAATCATCTTTTTCTGTGGCCTCCTCTCACCCTCGCAGGAGGTTTTGTCTGGGCTGTCCTGTGCTGTCAGCCCGCGGGCGATGCAGAACGGTAACTACAAAAGCCATGCATTGTGTTTGCTTTGAAAGCTCTGTGGGACTGTGATGGGGAGTAAAATTCCTGAGTGTCTTCATCTTTATTTCATAACTCCTCGGGGCTGCAGACTTTGCTCAGAGCCCCTGAGAGCCATCACCAGATTCACGGGTCAGGGAAATCTCTGCTCCAGAACTGGGGCATGTTTCAGCTCCAAGCAGCCACACAGAATTTCAGGGCTAGATCTGGGTTATTTCCTCTTTTTGTCTCAGTTTCTCATTTCCATATTGGAGCAGCTGATATTTGACAAACAGCTGCTGTGAAGTAGCAGACATAATCATATTTGCAATGTTCAGGCTTGTTTCAAGTTGCTTCTACTAAAAAAATCCAAAAGCCAAAAGCAAAAATAAACAGGCAAATAACAACCCTTTGACAAAGGGGAAATGAGTTGTGAGTGGAAGCCCAGCCTCTGAGTGGGGTCACTGGTGTTCCTGGGAGTGCACAGCCAAACTGATGATTGAATTGGAGTCTGGGATGCTTTCTACTTCTTCTCTTCCTGTTTACTTCACCGAGGGCAACTTTGGTTTATTGCACCAAAACTGTAAAATACCATCCCTGTGTTATTTGGCTGCATGGAGACAGCTGATGTCTCCATGAGGACTTTTGGGGAGTGGAGGGGCTTTGCTGTGGATGGATCTGCTGAAGTGGGGAGAGGTCACTGCTGCCCGTGCTGGTCCTCATGCACAGATGTTTTCCAGTTCTCTCAGATGCCATAATTCATAATGGGCTCATCCACCAGCACCTGCAGGGTCTCGTGGTTCCCAACATCATGGGTGAAGGGAGTCAGCTGAACTCTCCCACCAGCATCACGGAGTAAGTGCACCTTCAGCATCAGTTCTGAACAAGATGAGCTGAGCTGCCCCTGGCGTGATTGGCCTGGGCTCTTATCCTTGTTTTATTGAGGTACTGAAATTCTGACCTGAATAATGTTGTTTGTGGGGTTGCAGTGTGGGTGGCAAGGGACACTGCAGGTTTTGGGTGCAGGTACAGAATGAATGACAGCCCTGGTGGTGCTGTTAATGCCTCACAGCACTGAGAGAGGGAAAAGGGACCACAGAGGGAAAAAGCAGACAGCTCTCCAAAATCAGCTTCCACCCCAGTCTGCTTCTAGGTTGCCTTCTTTTAGTCAGCTGTCTCTTATCCTTGTGCCTCCAGCAGAGGTGGCTGGGGTGCTGTGGGTGCTGTAGGTTCCTCCCTGGGTACAGCTGCTCAGCTGCTGGAAGGTGTTTTTGATTTGTGCCAGCCTTTGCTGTTGTTCACAGCCTGCACCTCATCAAGGTCCGGGTGCCCAGGCTGTCGGTGATGCTGCTGCCAGGGATCGGGGTCCAGCTGACCATCGGGGCAAAGCTGCAGCTCAGAGGCAACTGGTGAGTGGGGCATTCAGGATGGATGTTGAGAGAAACCCCTACCTTGACATGTTTTGCATCTCTTAAGGATTTTGAGGTGTTTCTTACCTATAATAAAGTCACAGAGCAAAGCAGGCACCAAGAGACGACCTGTGGCATTGGTGATGGTCAGCCAGAGATGGAGGAGAAGGCTTTTTCTCCTGGCTTTGGTGAGTTTCTCTGGGTACAGGCTGAGAGATGGAATAATCCCATTTGCTTTTTCACAGCTTGGTTGGCCTGCTCTCAGAACTCATTGATATCTTCGTGGAGGTGAACATTACTGCGAACATTAAATGCACGAATTTTGAGTCTGGCACGTTCCAGGTTGTCACTGAAGACTGCCTCTGCATTCTTGGGGCTGTAAAGATCAAGGTCCTTTCTGGGTAAGTGCCTGTGAGTTTATCTTTCTGTTATGTGCAATCCTCTCCTCTTTTCCAACAGCATGGACAGTCTGCCAGGCCACAGACGGTGCTCAGCTGATACAGAGCCAGGCCTCAGGGATGGAATTTCTTTCCTGTTGCCAATGCAGTTGCTCCGGTGGAATGAGGGTTAATTTCCCCTGTTTTCTGTGGAAATTTTATGGTCTGAAGCATGATGTTTGGTACCTTTCCCAACACACTTTCTCTAGAGTTAGCTAGAGAATTGATATCCAAAGGGTAGGAGTAATAGGGCTGGGAAAATTCCAGGAAAACAGGACCATTACTTTCCCTGGTTTTGTACTCTTTGGCTGCTGTCCCAGGAGAATGCTGGGCAAGTGAAGTTTCCCTCTGACTGCTGTGGTTGTGTGTAATTCCATGCAAATGTCCCATCTCTTGCTCAGTCTTATTAAATTCTTGACAGCAAGGATTTGCTGACTTCATATATTGATGAACGCAGGAGTCAATTGATCATGGGAAATATTTTCTTCTCTTGCTTTTGAATTACTCACTCTTCAGGTTCATCAAAATTCTCCTAATTAATTTTTGCATTATGCATTATATTTCAATCAATGCAGCAGCTGCTTTGAAAAATGTTGTGTGAGTGAACAGAGGAACACGACTCACCTGCTCTGGGGGTCATGTTTTAATTTTGAGCAGGATTAAAGTGATGGTTTGCAGGAAGCACACTCCTGGGGGGGCAAGGGGAGTGTAGATACACACAAATGACTTAATGGCAGCTCCTCAGGTGCATTTGTAGGCAGAATTTGGGCATAAATAACAGGTGCTCTATGAATTCCTGCTGTCTGTGCCTTGCCAACTCAACAGTCCAGAAATATATTGATTATCAGACAAAACTGCCTCTGTGCTGCTGCAGGCATCGCACATCCTGAGCGAGTTGTTCAGCAGCAGCGTGGAAATGTCACACAGCAGATTTCTCCTCTTGTTATTCCAGATGCAAATTGTTTGTTCCCAGAAACTAACATGAAGATATTTCTTAACAGCTCCCTCTTCCCTTAACTACAGCACTGATTTAAATACCAGAGGGAGACACCAAACACAAGGTTAGACTGTGAGAGGCTCACTCCTTTCATGCAGTGAAAGCTCCCTGAGAGCTGAAGGAAGAATTTCTTCGCAGAAGGGGCTGCCAAGCATTGGAACAGACTGCCCAGGGAAGTGGTAGAGACACCACCCCTGGAAGTGCTAAAAAAATGTGGCTATGGCACTTGACGTGGTTTAGTGGTGAACATGATGGTTGGACTTGACAATTTTAGATGTCTTTTCCAACCTTAGTAATTTTGTGAGTCTCAGCAATGAGTTAAATTATCCCCTCAGTGGGGTAAGTGGCTCTTTTGTATCTCCAGCCCCTCCTCTGGTAAGCATCAGCTGCAGCCCTGAAGGGATGACTGAGGGTGTAAGAGAATGTAAAATGAAGGCTGGAGATCTTTTTGTCTCCTGTCCTGGAGCTTTGTTTGTGCTGATTTGGAGGGTCTTTTTCTTTCTTTTCCAGCTTACTCACCCTGTCAGTGAATGAGCTGGTGCTTCGCCAGCTGACAGCAACTCTGCCCGCTTTGGTACGGCTGAGGATTGTCCTCCTTTCACAGCTGAAACACAGAAATACTGGGAAAAACTGGTTACGAGGCCACAGCAAGATCCACTGTCTCTCTGTGCTGCTCTCCCACGTCACTGGCATGGGCCATGGCTCTAGGGTGTCCACAGGGCTGCTGCTTGTAGGGCGATGCCTCAGATGTTCCCCAGGTCAAAACATCCCCCTTCAGTGTGGTCCCACAGCTCCAGGGATGCTCCACTGCCCCAGGTCTTTCACAGCATCCCAGCTGTGTCTAGTGCCATGCAACTTTGTCCCTGGAGGGGAAAGGAGGGAGCCTGGGCAGGCTGTGGGTGATGGTGGCCAGGGGGGTTGAGCAGTTGCATTTCTTTGTGTTGCAGCTGTGTCCCGTGGTCGATATCGTGATGAACCTTGTGAACATCCATCTCCTGAGCACTCTCAATGGTGGGTTGCTTGTGGAGGGTGAGGCACTGCTTCCCTGTGTTTCCCACAGTGGGAACAAATCCCATTTCCCACCTCAAGTCCCTCAGTGCATCAACAGAAGTCCAGCACTTCTGCAGGGCTCTTGTTGAGTCCAGAATTCACACCCCAGCATTCCAATGAACTGCTCCCACCTTGGCCCTCCTTATTCCATTTTTATGCATCACCTTTGGATTTTTCTTATCGTATTAGATGCTCTTTTTGTGCTATATCCTAAAGGCAGATCCCAAGCTGAATTTGGGGGTGTTCTGGCTTTTGGAATAGCGGCAAGCACCCCTCAGCCCTGAGTGCTTGGACCTGTTTGTGGGGGCTGGTGGCCATTGGGGTCAGGGGTGGTTGTGTTGCTGCTGGTTTCCTGGTGCTGGAATGGTCCTTTTCCTGTGTGTAGCCGTGATCCCGGTGGGCACAGCAGGAACAATCCACTACCAGCTGGCCAGCATCCCCTACACCTCTGGCAAGTTCCTTGGGCTGGATTTAGACGTAAGTCAATGCTGGGCAGCAGGACCCTGGGAGCATGGCTATGCTTTGGCTTTCAGTGTGCTCACCTCATCCCATGGGAGCTGTAGAATCCCTCAAGAAGCTGGGCTAATGGCTTGTCCTGGAAATGCAGCTCCTAAGTGCTTAGATCTCTATCCAAATCACCACTAAGCGACTGTGCATGCATTTCTTCTTCTGCTCTGTATGCCAGATTACCCTGAGTCTGCCTGAGGCTGTGTCTTGGATGTAGCTGCTGGGATGAGCAGTTCTTCTTGTGGGATGAGCAGTTTTCCTGGTCTCTCTTGCCCTGCAGACCTGGCATTGGTGCTTTTTGCCTTTGCTGTTCAGTCTCTGTGATGGGTGAATGCTAAAACAGGCTAACGGATTTATTTTTTATTTCTGTCTCACTGCGGGGTGGGGAGGGGGGAAGCAGCAAAAAAGCAAACTACTTGCAAAGAGGAGAGCTTAAAAAAAGCAAGCAGCTGGAGAGAAGCAAGAGGGACATGTGCACTAAAGAGGAGCAGGGGCTGATAACAAACACTGCAGCCTGTGAAACCCATGCTGCTGCATTGGCTTTGGTGCAGTGACTTCATCGAGAGAAGCCTTTGCTCCCCAAGCCCCCTGGATGGTCAGAATCAGTTTCCTTAGCAAACACTTGGTGTCAATGTGTGTCTCTGTGGAGCTGGAGGGTGGCTGGGGGAAGGTCTGGGTTTCACTGCGTGCAGCACCGTCACCCGTCGGTGCTTGGAGTGAGACCTCAGGGATGAAGTGCAGCAGTGGTTTGTGATTTGGACAAAGTGTTTTATTAGCTGATATCACCTCAGTTAGGCAGGCTCAGCTTCATCAGCTCCTACCAACTATGAGACAGTGAACTGCCCCGAGTCTGGTGCTGTCCCGAAGCTCTGAGGAGAGGAGGGAGGTTCAGCTGCCCCACACTCCTGTGAGGATCTGCCTCGAAGCTTTGAGGACTTTGAGCTTTGAGGACTGATGTCTGTGTCACCTCTCTTGCAGGGCGTGGTGAAGCAGGTGGGAGGCAGCACCATCCCCCACGACTCATCCCCCTCTGCTTTGCCTCCTCTGATGGACAAACTCCTGCTCTTGGTGATGCGCCAGAGCTTCCTCAATGCAGTCCTGTCCCTCCTGCTCCAGCTGTCGCCACAGACCTTCCCCTGCACGCCAGATGTTGTGAGTACAGCAGGGCCTGGCTTTCCTGCTGGAGCCAGTGACAAGGGACAGGCATCAGCCTGCTCAGGGAGGTTTGGGCATTGTGCGTGCTCCCTGGCAGGGCTTGACCCCAGCACTCCTCCTGCACTGGCCAGCTGTGCTCCTGAGTGTAAGGACACCCCTGGGGACACCAGCAGAGACCAGCTGTGTGCTGGTTGTGCCATGGACTCCTGCAGGCTGTGATCTGTCTCAAGGAGTCTGCTAAGTGCCACTGAGAGAGGACATTGCATGTCTGCAGTGCCATTCCCTGGCTGTTTGCATTTCCCTTGCCTCTAATCTGCACTTCCAATGGGAAATGTTAGGGGTCCACGCACTGCCAGGTGTCAAAAGCCTCTGGGGGACATCACCTTCCACAGCCAGGTGCTATCACCTTAACAACCATCAGGAGTCACCCAGACAGCTGGGGAGCAATGGAGAGGGTGGGGGGCTCAGGGTGCTGTGTAATGGGGTGGCTCTGGCAGGGTTGGTGGTGTTGAAATCAGCTGGAGGGCTCATGGGGGCTGCTGGTGCTTCCGTTCCCACAGTTCTCCGGTGCCAGCCGCCTGCGTGAGGCCGTGTGGGCCATCTCTCCTGCTGGGGTGAGGAACTTGTTCTGGCACAAGGGTTTGTGTAAATCTCTCCAGGACACACCTGGATGTGCCATCATGCCCCTGCCAAAGGTCCCCAGTCTTCTGCTCTGCTCCTCTTGCACCAGCATGGCCTGAGCCTGTCCTGCTGCCTGACCAGCTGATGGGAGTGGGAGAAGGGACAGGGGGATTGCAGAGCCCCTGCCCAGTACCTCCTGTCCTGTGTGCCCTTGTCTGTTCCTGCCTTCTCCTGCTCCCTGAACAGGGGAAAGCCTTCTCAGCTTGTAGCCATTGACATGGAAAGCTGATAAATATCTCCTGTGTCCTTATCTGGTATATCCCATTTCTTGGGCACCCTCTGACACCCACAGCCCCCTCTGTGTCCCCTTTTCCTTCCTCAGCCTCTTGTGCCCTCAGCATGGAGAGCTGATCTGTGCTGCTGGACCTATTTGCTCCATGAATTTAGCTTGTCCAGGGTGTGTGTGACCTTGGGGAGGCCCTGTGGAGCTATGGGGCTGTGAGGGTCTGCCCAAGGACTGCCAGTGCCCTGCCTGGCTGGTGTGTGAGGTGCCAGCAGCCACCTCCATGCCCCCCCAATTCCCACAGTGCTCTGCCTGCAGTGGGACCAGTCCTCTGAGCATCAAACTGATGTTGAGAGGGAACCCACTCATCCTCTTGGAAGAAAACAGAGCCAGTGTCAAGCTTTCAGTCCTGATTCAGCTGTTTGGTAACAACTTGGATGGATCCATCCTCAACTTCCTGCTGCTGAAGGCAGTAAGTGTGGATGGGGCTGCCTGTGAGGGGTGCAGCAGGCTGGCTGGGATGGGAATGTTTCCATGGGCTGATCCCTTCCCTCTCTGCTTGCAGGACCTTGCTCTAAACGTCCGTGTGTCGATTGTTGGGGGCAGGCTGGTGCTGCAGCTGGCCTTGGGCAGGTGAGCTGTCCCCTCACACAGCTGGGGACATTCTGTGGGCTGCAGTGTTGGCTCTGGGGCTCCTGACTTGAGATGTTTTCCGTGTCTGTAAACCAGACATTTCAGCTCCTGAATGTGAGAATTTCATACCTGACTGATGGCATAAGGTGGATGGGGTAGTTCAGGAAGGATTACAGCAGTTGGAAAGTTTTAAGAGGCTGGAGGAAAAGTGTGTCAGTTTTATAACAAGGAGGAATGAGGTAACCTGAATAATTGTAAGACTGTCAGCTTGACTTTGATCCTGGGCAGTGGTTAGAAATGCCTGATATTGGACATGAATGATAAAGCACTAAAGGAAAGTGCTGTCATTAATGCCAGTCAAGGTATGATTAAAGATTGGAGAGCATTCCTTATAGCGGGAGGTTTGAGGATTTGGGGCCATTTAGCTTGTCAAAGAGCTGGATTTAGAAGCAAAATTGGCATAGCTTGTATGCAGCGATATAGGGGATAGAAATGTGTCAAAAGGCTTTTAATTCAATAGACAAGGGTACGACAAGATTTGATAGAAGTAGAAAAGAGAAATTGAAAGTGGAAATAAAGCATCCATTTTAGGTATGGATAGTCATACGGTTGCAGTGATAGATGAGGAGCTATAGCAAATCCACCAGGTCCTTAAATCCAGACTCTGTGCTTTTATGTAGAATCATAGAATAGGAAGGGATCTTAAAGATCATCCAGTTCCTTCCCCCCTGCCATGGGGTTCCAGAACCTCTGCTCTCAGCTGGCCAGGAGCCGCCTCCTTCCTGAAAGTGAATAATCTGGGCACGGAGAGGGAAGGTGCAGCCAGGAGCTGTGTGTGCCCTGCTGCAGTGCTGCATCATTGACAAGCAAATTAAAATTAGGTTAAGCTTTTATTTTCCTATTTTATTTTCTCTCTTGCAAGTGTGCCAGTCCCTGTTTTTTGTGTTACAATTCAGGTGTCCCTTTGTGGGTCTCTGCCCATGGGCTGAGTGTGCTTGGAGGTGGCCGGGCTCTGTCTGTGAGCTCTGGCCGCTGCCTTGTGTCTGACCTGCTGTTTGCTCTCCTTTCCCTGCAGCACTTCCCTCTCCTTGGAGTCTTCTGATGTTGGCATCAGTAATGTAAGTCTCTAACTCTGGGCTTTACTGGGCAGGGAGAGCAGCCAGGCGTGATGCCCTGTGGCTCTTGGGGAGGGAGGGAGGGAGCCAGGCAGTGCCTGTGGGATGCTGTGATGAATTACCCCTGCTGATGGTCAGAGCTGTTAGCTGCTCTGAGATGTAGGTTGTAGCAATTCCTCTGTTGCTGGGGTTTCTTTTTTCCCTTCTGCCTTCTCTAATAAAGAAAATGTAAAGCTGAAATCTGTTTGTTTATTCACCTCTGCTTGGGCAAAGCTCACATCGAGCTGCAGCAGAAGCATCACGAGGCAGAAGTTTTTCTAAAGGAAGGACTGAATACAAATTGAAGAAGAAAAGTAGATTCACTTTAAAGAGAAGAGGGACTGTTCTTTTGCTGTGTCAGTGGGCAGTGGCTCGCAGTCCCAAGGGTCCTGCTTGCTGCTGGCATGGGCCAGGTGGTGCTGCTCACATGGTTTTTCTCTAATTCAGATCTCCAGCCTGAAGCCCCACTGCAGCAGTTTGCTTGTGGAAACATTCGTGCCTGTGATCAATGGTAAGGTGACCTGGATGTCTGTAAGGTTGGGAGCACTCTGAGTTCTGGGCAAGGAGGGAAGAGGGGGTCATGTCTCTGTGCGTGCGTGTGTGTGTGTTTGGAAGATGTACTAGGTGTGCTGGAGCCATTAAAACCCTGAAGTCCCCAATTTGAGGATGTAGTTAAAAGTCCAACCTTATATTTGCACCGTCCCAGCCCAGCATCAGCTCTGGCAACAGTCAGTGATGGAGAACCCAAGGGAAGCCAAGCACACAGCGGTGGCCCTGAGAAGCTCTGCTCCCTGTGCCCTCCCTGGAGCAGCTCTGTCATGGGGTGTGAGCTGGCTCAGCATGTGAGGACCTGTCTGTCCCCTGCAGGTGCCCTGAGCATCGGGATCCCTCTGCCAAAGGTGCTGCGCATCCCCTTGGTGAATGTGGAATTTCAGATAAAGACGGTGAGTGCTCGCATGGGCTGTTCCCTCCTGCAAGGCACCAGGGCTGTTCACAGGAGCCTGCCAGTGGTGGCTGTGTGTGTAAGAGCTGTAGACTTTAATCCTTAAGAGACTGGAAGGGCTGCTCTTTCTGACCTCCCTCAGGTTGGGGAATGCTGCCTGAGGATGTGATGCCCACACGTGGTGTGGACCCAGCTGCATCAGGAGCAGTGCTCAGGCACCGGGGCAGGTCCCAGTTCCCTGTCTAGATCCTCTTTTCTTTCTGGAGAATTCACTGGGAGCAGCTCTGATGGGGATCCAGGCATTCAGACAAGGCCTCTCCAGTGGCACCATTCAAAGTCTTGAGTTGTCCCAAGTTCCAGCCCTGTTCAGTCTGGAGGGGCCCTTGAGGAGCCAGGATATTCCCCAACACCTCCCAAAGAGTTCTGCGCCCTCCTTATTGAAAACTGGACATGAGGACCTTTGCAGGAGGGTTCTGTCTTTGCTGTGTGTTGTGAACCAACATCCCTTGACAGGAGATAATGTGTTTGTGTTTCTCCCTGCTCTCCTTCAGGGCCTGATGGTGTTTCTGGTGTGAGCTCTGGAGCCTGAGGCATGGAGAGGACTGTGGGGACAGAGAGGAAGAGAGCAGCGAGGATGGAATGCCACGACCAGCATTATCTGCTTTTCTTTACTAAACTTGATTCAAGATTCTTGATAATATTTAAGACACTTTAAAGTGAATTGGCTTGTGTGAGTACAGCTTGACACTTGCATAAGCCAAACCTGACTGGCAGCTTTGTGTACAAATATTTATTTAGAGAAGTTGGTGTGATTTTGGGGTCACAGTCACAGCAGGTGCGTGTGGTGCTGCAGTGGAATTGGGAAATTTGTTCTGAGGTAAAACTTTTCCTGATAGAATGAAAAAGTGAATTTGTAGTATGTGGCTACTGAAGTGGAGCTCCCTATCCTTGTCCAGGAGGGTGTGAAGTGCTGAGTGGGAACTCAGAATGCATTTCTCATGTAACTCTTTTAATAAATGTTCCTACTTTTTTAGTGCTTGGAATGAAGTTCTGGTTTCTGATGCTTCTCAGGGCGAGCTGATCCCACTCTGGGATCTTGTTCCTTTGTGACAAATCCATATTTTGAGTTTGGGTTTGAAATCTCTTCCCACTTGAACTTCCTGAGGAAAAAACCTGAACTTTCAGTGGCTCCTCCTGGCCTGATAACCTGCTGACCAAATGCTAATCCACAAGAAGAAATCAAAATTAAATTGAATTTCCAAAGATCATGAAGCATTTCCTAATAGAATCTGGAGGGAAAACTTGCTTACCAGAGGACTGAGAGGTCTGATAGCCCTGGAGAACACTGTCTGTCTGCCAGAGCCATGTCTTCTTAGGCTGATGTCACAGCCTTTTGGTCTCTGCATGTCACAGTGACAAGAATCCCAGCATTTTGGATTTTAAAAAACCCATATTATTCTGGGTTAAAAAAAAATGACAAATCTCAGGTTTTAAATGGCCTCTCCAGCACCAGTTTTTCCCAGCACTGGATGTTATTATGAGTGTGTTACTTACTCCTTGTGTCCCCAGAGGTTGTGGCACTCTGGCACTGACCAGGCCAGGGATGGGGCAGTATTCCACTCTACATTTCTGCCTGAAGGTAGGAATAGCTCAGGATCTGTGGGGCCCAGACCTGTGGCTGCTGCATGAGCTCCCAGCATCGCTGTGAGATGATGCAGAGGAATCACTGAACACAGTGAGAGAAGGTGCTGGACCTGTTGGGGTCCCTCTTTGTGTGAACTGGCCAGAGCTCTCCTGAGCTGTGCCAAACACAAACCTGGTGTAACACACTGTCACCACATGGGCCAGCCTGCCTTGTGTCCAGCAGAAAGGTTTTGGGGGGTTAAAGTCCATGGTAACATGGAAGAAGGGTGTTCTGGTGAGTAGAAACAGCTCTTTTGGTTCCCAGCATGGCGCAGGCTGATGCTGCCTGTGGGACTGTGCTCCCCAGAGACTGCAGCTGCTGTGACACAAGCCTTGGCCTGTCCCTGGGCAGAAGTGGTGCTCCTGTGTAGTGACAGGGTGCTGCACTGAAGCAGGGGGCTGGGCACAGCTCCATCACCCTGTGGAGTGAGGTGCCCACAAGAGTGAACACTGTGGGGCATTGGAACCTGCTCAGGAGCCAGGAGCAGGGAGCTCAGATCCCATTGCTCATGTTCTCTGACACCTGCATGCCCTTGGAGCTGGCAGAGCAGGGTTTGGGGGGTCTGTGTGACCCTTTTACCTGGAGGATGGGATGAGTGACAACTCCCCAGCAACCTGTGCTGGCATCTGCTTTGTGCCACTTCAGGGCTCCTGCACTGCTGGGACTTGGTGTCTCCATCCATCCTTTTTGCCCACAGGTTGGCAGAACAGTCTGTGTTGATTCAAGGTCTTGTTCTGGTTTCTGAGCAAACACCTTCCAGACATTAAGTAAAGTTTAGGCCCTCTTTTCATTCCCGTTTGCCCATCACTTCTGTGTGTATTCTGCTCTATTGGGAGCATTCATCTCTCTGGCACATTATGTGCCATTATGGGCTCTGTGATCTGGCACTGTCCCAGCCTCTGCTTGTGCTGAGAATGAAAACAAAACATGTTGAGAACATGTGATGAGAGCTTGCTGCTGCGTGGAGCGCTGGCACAGCAAGACCAGGGTCACAGAAGAGGGAAAAGTCATCTTGTGCCCCTGGAAAAGGCTGTTCCTCTTGGGGTCTGGCCTTCATTATGCTGTTCATCACATGAGACTGAGAGGGAAGCAGCAGAGGAGCCTTTCCAAAGGAAAGGGCAGCATCTTCTCAGTGTTACTTGTCACTTCTGCAACTTGTATATCTAATGCTCTAAATGTCTAGTGGGTTCAGGAGTATATCCAGAGCATCAAACTTCAATCCAGGACCCTTAAGGGCTGGGATAATCCTGTTCAGCAAAGTTTTTTTTACACTGGGACCTTGACAGGCTGGAAAAATCTTTTTTCTGGGTGAGTAGCAGGAGGATTTCCCAGGGACTGGCTGTGCTGTCAGTGGTTTGTGGGTTTGTTGGAGTTCTCTGGCTCTTGCTCCAGCAACATCCCTGGCAAAACCTTCATCCCTCTGCTGTTTTTTGGGGGCTGGAGAAGTGGCTTGTTCCCCCTGCTCCAGGGTTTGAACCTCCTGGCTGGTGCATGCTGCTCCATGTGCCAGTAGTGAGGGAAGCTGGGGGTCACCAGGCAGCTCTTCCTGCCCAGGAAAGGGCCTGTCATTGGGGCTGATGCAAAAGATTTTTTCAGCATTCCTTTTCCCTGGCTGTGCTGAGGGTCTCAGTAAATGGGGTGCCTGGAGGGAGAAGCAGAAGACCCTCATTCTCCAACATGAGCCAGCTTTGCTCTAAGCCTGTGGCTGTTCCCAGGTGAGGCTGGCAGCTGCAGGTGCAGCTCCTGAGATTCCAGCCATGCTCTGGAGGGGCTTCACTTCATGCAGTGAAGCTTGGAGCCATAATATTCCCTGCCAAAGAAATGCATCTTTTTACTACTGTAGCTTATTCCCATTGGGAAACTGGTTTAACATATATTAGTCAAAGTATAATGGTTGCAGCTCTACCAGGAAACTTTTTATTAGGAGCTGTTCCTGCTATGGCCAACCTTGGGCATTAACATCATTAGTCAGGTCCTCTCTCTGGGCATATAAACCTTCAGGGTTCTTCACTCCTTGCAGTAAATCAACCTGGCTTATTTTGTTTGCTTTCCTATTTCTGAACCTTTGAAATACAAACACAAGGTTTTGAAGTGTTTTTCAGCAGCATCAGAGGCTAGAAATGATGGGTATAGTTGTAGCAAGTGAAAGCAGATGTAGGTGTAATTAACAAGGTTTCATGGCTGGGGTGTTACGTGAAGAATCACCATGGGAGAGCTGAGGTGGGAGCTGCATGATCAGGGATAAGGATTCTCCTCCTGGGCTGCACAGTCAGGGATGAGGATGCTCCACCTGGGCTGCGTGGTCAGGGACAAGGCTTCTCCTCCTGGGCATCAGCACAGCCACATGTTCACCCTCTCTGATGTAGATGCCAACAGTACCCAGTGACTGAGTGACCAGGGCAGCTTTTGAAGCTCTGTTGCCACCCACCCTCCCCTTTTTGGATGCCTGTGTCTGTTGTGGGTGTGTTTTACCCCCTTTATGTTCCTGAACAACTGGGAGATGTGTTTGGCCAGTAGGAAAGAGCATCCCAATGCCAACGACCACAGCGCCGGTGCAGTCTGACGTCTGCAGTCACCTCTCATTCAGCGTTTTCTCTGTGATGAGCTTTCTCAGAAGAAAAGTGTTGAAAATATAACTGCCTTCAGGTCTAAAATTAGAAACCATTTTGCAGACTGATTTCCTCCCCCTCCTCTTCTTTCTGACCCAGGAAACTCACCAGCTGTAATGTTCCCATAGTAACACAAGACATGGAGGAAAAGCAGATGAAAGATCTCTCATTGTAGGGCTATGTTGCTCTGCAGCTGAGAGGCATGAGTCTGTTTTTGCATCCTTGTAAATGAATGGAATTAATTAAATATAGAGTCGGGACTTGATGGGCAAAATTTATCTGTTTTCAGGTAAAAATTGTTGTGGGGGAAAAATGTCAATAGTCACACCAGCAAATGCAGGATTAAAGAGAAATGTTTAATTAAAGCATGGAACGTTGTTACAATCCATTCTCGGTGCAACAAAACTACCAGGAGCAGGGCTGGATGAGAAAGTTGCTAGTGCAACACCTTTATTATCCAGAATATAAAACCATGATGTTTTAGTAAGTCAAGAAAGAAGATTTTCAACATTTCAAGCAGTGGCAAACCACGGAGTGTGATGTGAGAGTCAACCGAATGATTCTGCCACTGTTTTACTCCAGACACTGGACTTCACTGCCAGGTGCTTGCCTCTCTAGTCCTTGCCTCTAGCTGGAGGTTGCAGGGGATCAAGACATAATCCTGAGCAAGGAAGGAAGGAAGGAGGACTGAGAATGGTGCCTGTGTGGCTCCATCAGCCCACAGAGAGCGTCACCATCACCACCCACAGCCCCAGCCACTGCCTGTGCCCATGGGGCTAAAGAGGGGCTCAGCCTATTTAAGGCAATGGAACTTGTTCCTGCAGGTTACCAGGGCTGGATGATCAGGCTCTGATTTATTCTGGAGCTGGGAGGTCAGCATTGCTCTCAGGCTTCCTTTAAATCAAGCACAACAGGGGGCAATGTAAATGTCTTATTTCTTACCTTGTGAATTGTGATGTTGACATCAGTGTAAGTGAAACTGGCAATGTGGGGCAGGAAAACACCTTGTCTCAGGACCCCTGAGAAAAAGAAAGAGGCAAAGTTGCCAGCTGGGTGCTGCCTGGGTCCATGGGGAGCATCCTGCATGGCAGCACCCACAGAGCTCCCATCTCCTCACCGTTTATCTGGGCTGGCACCTCCTCACGGATTGTGGGCACGAACAACTCCTCCAGCAGGGCAGCCTGTGGGGGAAAGTCAGGGTCAGCTCATGGTGTGGGGCTAAAGCAGGAGGAGAGGGACAGAGACCCGTGAGAGGGTCCTGATGTTCACTGCACCTCTTCCCACCCCACAAGAACTCAGCTGTCCCTCCCACCAGGTGCAGCAAGCACCCAAAGTCAGTATTTCCATATTTCCCTGCTGGCACCCACTGCCCAGGATGGCTGGGGCAGCTGAGAGGGACCAGGCTCTTAGAGGATGGCATCAGGAGTGGCCACAGCTGGAGGTACCTACCAGTATAGGACCCACATCAGAGGTGGCCAGGCTGAGCTCGATATCCCTGGAAAACAAAGAGCAGCAGAGGAGCCGCTGGTGCTCAGCTGTTTCCCCCGTGTCCCCAAATTCCCCATCTGGGCTCAAGGCCTTTGTGGCAATGTGGAACCTGCAGTTCCCACTTTTCTCCCTAGCCACGTTTCTGGAATTTCACTGTCTCCCTGGGGAAGAAGCTAGGTCTGCAATGCCCAAACTCTAAAAGCTGTAACCCTCCCCAGTCTCTCCTTTCCCCGCTGTGACAGGGACGTGTCCCTTTGGGCTCCTGCGGTGCAGATGGGCTCATTACTCTATGGCTGCCACAGAGATGATCATCCTGGTGTCGGCAACGCTGAGGTGGAGCCTGGCAGTCACATCCTGTGAGGGGAACAGAGGGCAGGATCAGTGAGGAAACAGCCCCACTTTGGCTTTGTGGGGTGCAAGAACCCGTGTGCCGCCTCCTGCGATGTGCTCCCTGCATCCTGCTTGGTGCCACACGGGCAAACGCCCCTGGAGAGCAGGAGCACTGTGATGGGAAAGGCTGAACTGGCCCCTGCAGTGGGGCCAGGGCTCAGAGTAAAGGGCAGTGCCTGTGGGCAGCAGGGACACACTCGCAGCACACGCTTCCCAAGCTCGGCATGCTTCCACACTCACCACGTTCACACTCAGGAAGCTCTGGAAAAGGGATGATCCTGCTCCAATCTGGGCAGTAAGGAAAAGCTCCACGATGGCTTTGTCTTCCTCCAGCACCACGTGAGGTGAGCTCCGGGTCACGGCTCGAAGCACCACTGGTAGGTCCTCTTGGAAGAGGGAGCCCATCTGCCGGGGGAGCGGGGCTGTTTCTGGGCATGACAGCCATCCCTGAGCCCCCAGGGCAGCTGGGGGACACTGCCTGAGTCAGGATTGTGTCTCTTGGGGTTCCAGTCGCAGCAACACACCTGAGTGATCCTCTCAGCCAAGGTGGCCGTGGTCAGCGAGCTCTGAAACACAAAGCACAGCTCATGATCAGACCTGTGGTCGCCTGGGGCTGCTGCTCAAGGGCTTGTGTCCAGCGTGGCCATGCAGCCCCTCTGATGAGCACCATCCCAGCCCTGGGAACGTGCAGGAGCCCTCCTCACATCAGCCCATGCCAGGAGCAGTGTGCAGGTTACTCCTCATGGCAAACTCTCCATGCTCCATTAGACCAGGGATTTTTAGGAGCTTGGGTGTGAGGGGCAGGTGCTTGGACACGCTCACATTTCTGTGTAGGGCTTGTGGTTCCTGCAAGACATCCCCAGGCCAGGGCTGTCCCTCCAAGTGTGTATCTCCCATTCCTTCCTTCCTCTCTTGTTCCACTCACCAGGAGACTCACGTTGAGGGCTCCAGACTCTTCCAAGGCAGAGAATAAGCTGGTGTAGAAGTGCTCAGAGAAAGCCAGGATGAGGTGGGAAGGGCTGGAACTCGCTGGCTCGGGCATGCTGAAAGGCACAGGGCTGACTGGCAGAGGGATCACTGTCCCTGCCACTTGGAACGTTGTCTGCAGAGCCACAGGCAAAGAGAAAATTAATTTCAAGTGTCTGAGGGCTGTAGCACTTGGTGGAAGCAGCTTTTCCAAGGACTGCAGCTGGGCTGTAAGAGCTGGAAAGTGAGGACTTACTTGCAAAGAGATGATAATTCCCTGCTCAGAGTACATGGGGGCAGCCAGGGGCAGGTACTGGACTTGGCAGTTTGGTGTGATGGGGAATGGAGCTGCAAATAGAGCAGAGGAGTGCTCAGGAAGAGGAGGGAAGGAGTGACAGGCCCTGGGAAGTGGCTGGGTTTCCAGAGTAAAAAAGACAGGGAAAGAGCTGGGCAGAGGGAACAGGTCCCTGAGGAGATGATGGCATCAGAGCCTCTGCTGCTGCAGGGTAGGAATTTGTCCCACCTCATAATCTGCTCCAAAATGCTCCTTGAAACCCTCAGTCCATAATGGGACTGAAAGCCAGCTGCCCACCTGCCAGAGACATCAGCCGTTCGTTTGGGAAAAGCAGCAATTTGGCCACTTCCAGGCAAATCTATGGAATAAAGAACAAAAAGAGAGGGGATAGATGAACATGGGGGTCTGTTGGCATTGGGTGTCCCCAGAAAGCCTCTGAGGTGGGAGCTGGGAGCAGGAGCCAGGGGAAGATGGCAGGGTCCAGTGAGCACGGAGCTGCGGGGGAAATCTGGAAAAGCACCAGGTAGACTTAAAGGTGCTCTAATCCTTACAGACCTGTACAATGCTGTCTTATGCCTTTACAAACTTTATCTTACTTTTTCTACGTTGATCTGCTTGTCCAAGTCGGATCCCGAGGACTTGCTGGGTAAAAACAGAACAGAACAGAAGTTAGGAGAAAATCAGATCAGCCAAAGGTGGGTGAGGGTCTTTTATCTGACCCAAAAGGCATCCAGAGACAGAATTATCATTGTTTTCTATCATCTATTAAGCTATGGTTACAATTCAGAATCCCAAACCACTGGAGAATTGCCACTGGACTTTCATTAAAAGCATTTCAGCTGCACAACTGTAAAGGAACCACTCCCTTCTGACAGACTGAAACTCTCTGAAAATGGGGAAACCACCCCAAAACAGAGCAAAGTTCCTCCCATGAAGATAAAGCTTTAGTCTTGGCCTTTTTTGGCTGTGAGGGCAGTGAGCAAGTCTCAATCCAATCACCCTCCTGCCTAGAATCACTTGTGCCTCAGTTTCTTCTTTCACCCATTACCCAAATCCCACAAGGAATAAAACTGTGGGGCTGACCTTTCCATCTCCTCGGTGCTCTGCACCTCCTCCAGGGTGGGTTTGCAGTCAGAGGTCACCAGCTCCAGGTTCTCTTCGGGGTTCATCTCCACGTGGAGGTCTGCCAGGATGGACAGCCTCATCTCCTTGGTGGTTGAGCTGTGCCGGGGAGGAGAGGAGGAGGCTGGAGCTGGGGGGTGCTCCTGGCCACCCTCCCCCCAGGCCACCCTTACTCCTGCAGGTGCCTTGTCACTTCAGCCAGGAGCTGGGGCTGGTTCCAGCCTGGCAGCCCTGGCACTCACGGGGCAGATGTGACGCCAAGGTCCACCTCGATGCTCAGCCGCATCCCGGTGTCGGGGATCAGCGTCAGGGAAAACTTGTCAACTTTGACAGATACAATTTGGTTCCTTCTGGAGCAGAAAGGAAGATGTTGGGAGACCAGCACAGACCCTGAGAAACCCCAAAAATTCATGAGATCTGCACAGATAAATCCGTGCCTTGAGAGCAGCATGGGTTCTGCTACCACTGGACACCAGCAAAGGAGCCAGCACCTCATTTCTAAACCTCCTGGTCTGCAGGAGGATTTTTGTTCTGGCTGGCAAAGTGCCTTCTGACAATATTCAAACACCAGTGTGAAGCAGGGCTATGGCAGCAAAGCCTGGGCAAGAGAGGGCAACTCACCTACTTGAGGAGGCAGGAGATGGGTCTGGGGCTCGCGAGGACAGGAGGTCCCTCCTGAGGACTGACTCTGCATGTGGCTTTGAAACTTCAGCAACTGTGAAAGAGCACAGATGTTTTATGAGAGCCTGCAGAGCTTGTGTCCTGACGGACAGACTGAAACCCATTTCCATCCCTTACTAGCCCCTGCTGCTGGCAATGGGCAGGGGATGGGGCAGGTAAGCTGAGTGGTGGCATGAGATTCTGGTGCCAGCGTTTGGTGTTTCACCAGCAGAGTGGAAGGTGTCACTGCCTCCTCTCCCTGCTGCCGTGCGAGATGTGGGTCTGCACTTACGGTATCTCAGCCCAGAGGGGGTGAGGATGCCGCCACAGTCGGGGGACCTGGTGGTGAGAGCTGGGACCAGGAGGCTCAGGAGGATGCTCAGGGTGCGGAGCATTGCCATGCCAGCACCTGGAGGAGGAAAAAGAAGAGGAAGAGGAGGAGAGGGTGGAGGAGGGCACCCACAGCAGCCTGGTCAGAGCAACATGGCCCTTGCCTGGCCACTGAGGCACAGAGCCACAGATCTGCTCCTTGATTGGGGCTGTGGTGTGGAGCTTGTCAGCTTTGGTGCAATAACAGCCCACAGCTCTCGTGCGGTGTCTTAAAAGCACTGACAGAAGGCTCAGCCTTGAAGAGCCTCTGCAATCTTGTGAGGTAGAACAGTGCCTGCAGCAATATCTCATTTACTGAGGAGCACAGAATGGCCACAACTGGTATAAAAACAGCAAATAAACAGTAGCTAAAATTAATAGAGGAAGGAATGGAAGTTATGGAGGAGTTATAAAGTCAAATGAAAAGGTGAAAGTGTTATCCATCTCTGAAAAACATTTAGGAATTGTTTATAATGTCTGTAATGCTCTTACAATGTTGTGAAAATAAGTAATTCAGAAAGTTTAACCTGCAGAAAACATAATATTTATCTCAGTCTTTGCAGAAAGCATCACTTCTGGTGAGTGCTGACCCTTGTGGAGACACACAAAAGTAGGAGCAATGCCTGTATTAAGTTATTCAGTTTGCAAAAGCATCTTTACCTCTCCTGGCTGGTCTTCCCGTTCTTCTAACTCAGTCTGTATCTTGCTGTGGCCACACTGATAAATTCTGCTGGTTTTATATGTCCTCCCAGCCAAAGCTGATGGGGCAGGAACTGGCAAAGGTGGCTGGGAACCAGGACACTGGGGGGAGGCTTTGTTTTCTGTACCATTTTTATTGTTTCCCCATAGAATTGATTACTTTGGCCGCTGACCTGGCGAGGTGAAGGATTGAACAGCAGGTGCTGGGGCAGCTTGTCTTGTGGTGTACCTGAGGAGCACAAAGAAAGGCCTCTGGGTGGAGGGTGCCAAGAAATCAAGCACTGTTAGAACACAAATGTGAATTTCTTTGCTCTGCAGCCACCCTTTCTTCTGAACACCACAGGGACAGCACCTCCGTGTCCACCTCTGCTATG
Organism: Pseudopodoces humilis; assembly: GCF_049639895.1. Classification (NCBI taxonomy): domain Eukaryota; kingdom Metazoa; phylum Chordata; class Aves; order Passeriformes; family Paridae; genus Pseudopodoces; species Pseudopodoces humilis. The sequence goes on along the minus strand of NC_142218.1, from coordinate 7,365,536 downwards.
GACAGCTTGGGTTGTTCAGCCTGGAGAAGAGAATGCTCCAGGGAGACCTTTGAGCCCCTTCCAGTGCCTAAAGGGGCTCCAAGAGAGCTGCAGAAGGACTTGTGACTAGGCCATGGAATGACAGGATAAGTGGCAATGGCTTTAAACTGACAGAGTGCAGGGTTATGTTAGAGATTAGGAATAAATTCTTCCCTGTCAGGGTGGTGAGGCCACCACCTCTCTGAGTACAGGTTGCCCAGAGAAGCTGTGGCTGCCCCGTCCCTGGAAGTGTTCAAGATCAGGCTGGATGGGACTTGGAAAAGTCTGGAGGATGGTGTCCTTGCCCATGGCAGGAATGTGGAACTGGATGAGCTTTAAGGTCCCTCACAACCCAGACTCTTCCAGGATTCTATGAGAGGCTGCTGTGGTTTGTGTCACTCTCCCGGCTGGGCAGCTCACACCAGAAGGGATGAGATGAGGACATGACCTGAAGGAGATCCTGGCAATTTATTAAGGACATTCTCTGGTTCCATCAGGGCTGGGTAAATCTTTTGAAGGTAACAGAAGAGTTTCTATTGGGTTCAGTGAGTTTTAGATCTGAAAAGGCTCATGTGCAATAACCCCTTCCTCTCTTAAACCTATTCCCTATCAAAAGCCACTGGCAATATTTATTACAATTGGCTGAAAATACAGTCAGTGGCATCCACACTCTTTGATAATATCTCTACAAGGAGTGAAACCCTTCATGGGAAGGAATAGGAGCTCCCCTCCTTCCTGTGCTTGATGTCCATCATGTTCTTCTGGCTTCCTTTTGGCCTGGAGGACAGAGCATGGACCACCTGCAGACACCATGTACCCACATCATGCACGGCCTTTCCAGCTCCCCTTTGTGTTCTGACTTCCCCTCAGCCCTCCCCAGTCTTGTGACCTCAGCATGACCAGTCTCCCAGAGAGGGTTGTGTTGCCCATTTTGGTGTGACTGCCTTGGCAGGGGGGTGAGGTGTTCAGGGCTTGTTGAAACACCTGCAGCCATTGTCCTTCGTGCATCGGTGACGCGAGGTAGCGGCCACTGGTTCCAGGTGCATCTTGACACGTTCAGAGCCCTTGGCTCTCCCCAGCACTGTTACTTCCCTGCTCAGCATGACAGGGAAATGCCAAGAAAGGCAGCATTCCAGCCACGCTGTGCATTTCCACCGAAGGCATCCTGGAAGCAGCGTCAAGAGAAAATATGAAGATCGAGCAGCCTGCCAAGGGAGAGCAGGATTTACACTTCTGATGTACACGCTGATGTAGGCAGCCCATTGAGAGGCAAGAAATGTGTTCAGGAAAGTAAATCCATTGAGAAGGTTGTAACCCTCAGATGAGTCCACTGCATCCAGGGGAGGTGTTTTGTGGGGTCTGACTTTGGTAGGGACATGGACACAACCTAGGGAAGACTCTGAGAGATGAGACTTTGCTGTGTTTTAGAGCAGCAGTTGGGAATTTGCCCCTGTGATTCCTTTTTCCAGTGCAGGTGATACTGCCAGCTCTCCCTGAGACAGGGGATTTTCTGGGGAGCGTTATTATCTCTTCCAGCAGTGCAAGGGTTGGGGATAAGCTGCCACCACGGTGCTTAGAGGTGGATTTTCTCCTCCTAGAAGAGCTGTTCTGGACCTGATGATGCCTGTGGAGGCTTAATTAGATGTCAACTCACAGCATAATGACTGATCAAGTTACTAGCACAAAAGTGTCTTTCTGGCATGATGTGCTCCTTGTCGGGAGTTATCCATAAATCTTACACTCCTGTTAGATAAGATGTAAATCTCCTTGTCTGGGCTTAGCAGCGGGCCACCGAGCACAGCTCTGGGAGGGAGGTAATGACGGATTAAACCTCATGACAAGTTTTATACAGAAATGAAGAGAGGAAATAAATTACTTTGTGCTGCTTTACCTCAGTGGGCTGAGCTCCCAGAGCTGGGTTCTGCTGGGTGGGGTACCCAGGAGGGAATGGGGGAGGACACAGTGGTGGCCACAAGTCTAAGGGGCAGCCAAAGGGACACCAGCAGCCTGGAGGAGGGTTCTGTGCAGCCTGTTTGCAGTCTGGTGGCATGTGTGGATCTCCCATGTAGAATTAGGACAGGGTTGGGGCTGAGGAACCCATTCTCTGGGTGGGTGAATGTTCCTCTCATTCTCACTCTAACCCTGCCTGAAATCAGTAAGAATATTATTGAGATATCACAATTTTCACTGGGTTATCCCCCAGCTGAGCCCATGTCCTTCCCCAGTGTTTGCACAACCCCATGAACCTTTGGGGAGCTGCTCCTCCAAGAGTCACAATTACATGTGTGCCCCCAAGAGCAGAATTTACCAGTGCCCATCTTGGGTTTCTTCTTGTTCCCATTTCTGTTGTAATTAAGCAGATTAGGGCATTCCTTCAGACTTGGTGCACAAGTTGGCTGGGAGCTCTCATCTGGAACCCAAGGCTGAGAGCTTACCCAGCCTTTCAGATTTATCAGTTGAATGATTTGTATTGGCAGATGTCAGAAACCCACAGGGACCAGCTCACACACACAGCAGTATCACCCAGCCCTTTAATTCTTCTGGTTCTCCTCTTTCTCAGTCAGGTTTTATAGACTGACTGTTCCTTCCCTCTCTGCAGAAGATCAGCAGGGGTCCTGGGTGTGTTGGGATGGGATACGTTAATAAAGATGTTTTATATGACACAGTGGTAGCGCTGCAACCCCTCGCCCTCCAGCACAGGCTCCTCCCTGGGGGCTTTGTGCTGAACTCCTCATATTCTGCAAATTCCTCAGCAGTCTCAGCTGCTCTCAATGGGAGTGATGTTCTGCAGAAAATGGCAGAGAAAGCTGTGAAAAAAAGGCCCAGCACCAAACCCATGAAAGGCATCTCGGGGTGAGCGATGAGCCGCAGCCTCGCGCCGCGAGCCCGGAGCCGGGGACAAGCAAATGAAAGTGGGAGGTTGGGAAGTGTCAGCCCAGAGGCAGCCACGAATCACTCCCCACTAACAAGTGGGATATTAAAGCTGGTGATTTTCTGCATGGTTGTGTCTACAAACACACGGAGAAACTGTAACTTAAAGGCAACAAAGCACAGCAGCTCCTGCCTCAGCACCCGCCAGGGCAGGTGCCATAGCTCTGCAGTGTGGGGGGACGCCCAGCTTTTGTCCATGATGCCCCAATGAAACCCCCGAACTTCTGGGGGATCAGAGCCAGCCCTCCATCCCCCAGATCCATGCTGGATGGGAGCATGGAGATGTTTTGAATGACAAAACAATTTTTTCCTGATTTTTTTTTCAAAATTAGACCATGTGATTTTTCATTGGGAAGAAACATGTTTCTAAATTTAAAGGTAGATTTAAATGGAAGGTTTGAACAAGAAGGAGAAGAAAAAGGTAATGAGAATATCAGCAAGAGGTGACTTTGCTGTAAGCATGAAATCCTGGGCTCTGACTGTTCCCCTTTACTCAGCTCTTTTCCTCTGTCTTTCTTTCAGGCTGAAGGAGAAAAGTTTCTGTTTCCTGGTGATCTTTCTGGTGTTCTCCTCTGGCTCGGGGCTCTTCCTGACAAATGAGAATCACTGGGAAAAGGTCAATGGGAGCCAGTGCCCAAAGGGAGCATGGCTGGGGGATCTGGGGGGGCTGACTGGGGTTCATCCTGTGCTGACCAAACTTTGCTCTGAGCAGCTTTACAGAAGGACACATGGAAATCAGACTGGTTGCAAACCTGAAGGTCAGAGGGTGGCTGGGGCAGGACACCAGGGACACTCCAAGGTTCAGCCCCAGGAGCTCCCACATCACCTCTGCCAGTGTTAGGCCCAGTTCCCCCAGCAGGTAAGTCCCAAAGGACACGTCGCTGTTTTCCTGGGATTGACAATTCCTCAGGGGCTGGTAACAGCACTGCTAGATGTTTCAGCCTTCAGGTTTGGATTTCTACAGCACACAAATGCTTTTTGCAGTTCTTTTTTTCTTCTAAACAAAGGTTTTATGGACAAATTCAGGCCAGCTCTAGTTGTGCTATTCCACGCAATGTGCATATTTGTCTGCTTTGTACTCTGAGACTGTCAGAGCTTCTTTTAGGGATGAAAACCTTCAGCTTAATTTAAAACCAGAAGATGGCATTCTTGAGAAAAGGTTTGCAAAGAGAGAAAACACATTTTATTAGACATGAGGCAAATTTTCCCCTAATCCTTACCAGATCAATTTCTTTAGCAAGTGACTTTCCCACCTTTTGATCTTCCATAAATAATTGTTGCTGGGTGCATGAGGGTGACATGTTCTCCCTGCCCAGTGTACAACCCCAGACATGAGCAAGGTCCTTCACAGCACCCTTCAGAAAGTGCTGCCAGCTCTGGTAAGTCCCATCCTCCTCCCATCCTTGTTTCCCAGAGATCATCTCCTCCTCCCTCTCCTCCACCTCCTTTGCCTCCCCCTTCTCAGTGCACTGTAGCAGATTTCACAGTTTTGCCACACAAAGGAGCTTTCAGACTGGTGAAAAGCAGCATTTCCAGCCATTCCTGGCTTTGTGCAGCTAATGCACTGGTGCTGCTGGAAGCCTCCTTGTCCCAGCCTGGTGGGTAGGGATGTGATGTTCAGACAGAGCTGCCCTTGGGGATGAGCACCTGATTCCCAAAGGCTTGTCAAAGGGCACACCTGCAACCCCCTAACATGTCATAAAGTCATTCCATTTTAGTCAGATACCTGTGGGGTCTGGCCCTGCTCTTTGCTCAGTTTAAGGCAGATATAATCCAGAATAACCCAGTTCAGCCAGGACCAGAGAAAACTGAGGCAAGCCCTGGTTTGTGTTACCAACAGCACAGGCTCCTGATGTTTGTGGGTAGAATCTGCACTGGTCTGGCAGCCTCAAAGCTCTGCTCCCACCAGTGTATCCTGAAAATGAAAATGTTGTTTCAAGGAATAATTTCAAGGAGTAACAAATGATAAATTAGCCTCCTAGACCATTTTCCCACAGGCACAAATGCTCAGAAGTGATCCCTGCTCCCAATGGACAATGCACACTCGTGGGAGTGTTCTGGCCACCAGTAACTCTCCCTGGTGTGGCACCTGTGGGGTGGGAACCTGGCACATTCCTCCTGTCCCCAGGACTGTCAGGGGCTCTGCCAGGACAGTCACTTGCCAGCCCTTCCATTGCAATGGACCTGGAGGGGGGAAGTGTTGGGCAGTGCCCCCAGTCAGGCTCTGTCTGCCCAGTCCTTCAGAGGCAGGAGGGCTCTCCCTGCATGCACAGAGCCACTCAAAGGATGCAGACAGCTTCTCTGAAGCCTCTTGGAACATTGTTCCTGTCCTCAGAATCAAACCCCCTTGCTATCACAGTTCTTTGCCTTTCTGAAATCTCCAAAAATCAACACATCTCCCTTAACCATGCCTAAACCCAGCTGAAATGGCAGTAAAATTCCCCACTTTGTAGCATCTATTTATTTACTTAACTCATGTGGGAAGTATGCCAAAAACAGAGACTAAACAAAAATACACAAACCCAAGAATTCCTACCCTGTCGATTTTCCCTCTGAGTATTCCCAAAATCCTTTGGTAGGGAGGGAAATGCTGGAGGTGCCAGCAGTGCCCACCACGGCTGAGGTGCCTCTGTCAGTGTCTCCTACTCATTTCAGGGGTGCTGTGTGCAAGGATCCTGTCTGACCTACAACATCAGTGGGGACAAGGTAGGGACACTGCTGTGGTGGCTTTGCCATACTCTAGGCCCCCCCTGGACTTTGTGCCATTAGTCCATCACACACAAACACAGAATCAGCTGTTAAATCCCACCCAGGTGCTTTTTGCTGTTAAATGCACAGAACATGCTGGTGCTGGACATGCCTGTCGCTGAGACCTGAGGAATGGGGATTCTGTGGCTGCAGTCCCCAATCCCCACTGTGGCCAGGACTCAGTGGGAATGGGGGGAGAGGGAGCAGCAGGGTGCTGGGCTTCTTAGGGTGTCTCTTCCTGTCTTTGGCTTGCAAGAATTTGGCTCCACAAACTGAAATAGAAAGACCTCATGACCCCATAGTGAGACTGCCCTGCCGAGCACTGTCAGATCCATGGCTGGGCAGATGCTGTGTGTCCTGAAAGAGCTGATCCCTAAATAAATCGCATTTGCATTGTCAGGATGCAGCATCCACACCTCCCACAAGACAGAGGCTCAAGAAAGTGACCCCCTGCTCCCAGGGTGCACATGCTGTGAGGGGTGGGGAGTGTGCCCAGGGATTAGGACCCCAGAAGGAGTTAGGTTTGGGCTGGTGTTGGTATTTATCAGCTGCTTCACTGATATTGATCCTGAGCGTGTAACTCACTGACTCCTGGATAATTTCTTGTCATTAGTAAGTCAATAAACAGCTTTGATCCTGACTTCATTGAGCTGACATGATTTGAACATCTTTTCCTGGTGACAGGAAACTGGCGCTGAATCAAGGACATCTTTGGAAAGACTGTTGTGTTTTTAGGAAATTACTCCCAGGAAAATCTGCTGGGGAGGCAGGCTCTGAGAACCCTGGCTGTTCACCAGAGATTTGTTCTGCATCATGTGTAAGGAATCATTCTCCCTGGGAGTTCTCAACAGTGAGGAAGGAACTGTAAAACCAGCTCCCCATGAAAACTGGGGTTTGTGATGCCTCTCTTCATGTCACTGAAAGTATGGGTCAGATTTCCCTTATTGTTTTTAGCTAACAAACAAATTAAATGGTTTGAGTCTCAATCCTTAGAGCAGAGCAAAAAAAAAATGAATCCAAATATCTGTCCACAGCTTTCCTGGAGAATTCAAGGCTGTGAATCTCAGGGAGCACCTAGTTAATTTTTCATGAAGCAGCTCTGCTGCCAAGCCGCTCTATCATGTCACTGGTACTGCTGAGCTGGGGTGGATGTGCAGCCTTGTCCAGCGCTGCTCCCTGGAGCCCTACACAGACCCAGAAGCCCTGATCCCTCAGCAGCAGGGATGTACCAGTCTCTCAGTGGTCCCAGAGGGATGGCAGGGCAAACCTTGGTTTCCTCAGGCAGACAGGCCATGTCTGAATGATGCCATCAATGGGAGAGCAGAGCAGATCCACCTCATTTTCCTACCATAGCTGGGACATTTCCCTGCTTTGACTGAAGCCTGCTAATGCCAAGGTCTCAGACTCTTCTTGGGAATATGTGCCCCTTACTGTTTGTCTGACAGCTTCATTTCAGGTGATCCAAGCACAGAGAACTGACGCAAACACGTCTGTTCACACCAGTCCTATTCTTCTCCCATTGACCAAATCCGTTCTGGTTTACTCCATGTTTCCATCCACACTCAGCAATTTGGCTTTGTGCTCTTGGGGCTTTGAGAGTCACTTTAGCGAGACCTGGACATCACCACGTCATTCTCTTTATGGGAATCTGCTTTGGTTTTTCCAAAATATCCGATGGTCAGAGACCTCTGCATTCAGCAGCTGCTGGGGAGAGGCCAAGTTGCTGTCATGGCTGAAAGGTCACTGCGCAGGAGCTATTCCCAGAGCTGCCACCCTGCCCCTTCCCTGTGCACTGACCAGTATCGAGGCTGTCTTCATGGTAATTCAGGTTTTGGACAGTGGCTGCTGGAGTATGAAGCCATTCAGGATGGATGATAACTTAATACCATCTTGTTAACACCCTCGTCCATCTTATCAAAGGTCATGATCTCACCATGACAGCCGGGCTTTGTGCTCTAGAGGTCCTGGCTGATCAGGTTGCAAGGAAAGTGACAACTCCTTCAGTGCTTGACATCTTTGCCACTCCTTCCTTGGCCTTTAACTAAGATATTTTTTCAAAGCTGGAAATAATGTGTGTCCAAAGCTGGCTAATCTGCTGGAAATATTTATTTCCAAGTTTACAGAAAGTATTAAGACTGTGCAAGCAATTTTTCTGGATTATTTTTCAGCAGAGCTGGGGAGCAGCCATTGCCATCCACGCCTGTTGTCAGTGAGGACATCAGGGAGTGAAGAGTTCACCCCAGCCCTCCCAGCTGGTGCATTCTCCCCTCAGCACAGCTTTTGCTGTGCTTGTTGGGATGCGCTCCATGCATGGGGACCACATTTGGTCTGGGGCCCATGGAGGAAGGTTTATTTTCCCTGCCCCAAAGAGCTGCTGCGGTGTCTCTCTGTCTCCTGGGCAGCAATAAGGGCAGGGCCCTGACAGGAAGGTGTCATCCCCCAGTGGGATCAACAGTCCTTCCAGAACTTCAAAAAGACACCAAACCAACATGCTCTGGCCTGGGAGCTGCCAGGTCAATGGCATCAGTGTCTCCACAGTGTCTTCCTGTTAAAACACATCCCACCTCCAGCCCTCTGGAGCACTCCAAGCAGAGGTGCTGGACTTGGAAGCAATTCCATGCTGGTTAGATAAGGACAGCATTTCCCAGTCAGGTGGTGTCTCTCCCAAGAGTCTGTCAGCTCAGGGTATCTGTTAGGCCGTGACATCTGATCAGGCTGCAGGCAAGTTGGATGGGAATGCTGGGCATGTCCTGGTGGCCTGGATAGGGAACACCTATCCAGGCTCTATTTCTATCTCCACAGTCTGTCTGTACACAGGAAAAAGTCCTTCATTTATCATAGCATGTGGCACATCCCCACACAAGGGCTTACTGCTCAGTACTGAAGCCCTGAGAACCGTAGAAGTATGAGCAACCAGGGGTGGCCAGTGTTTTGACACATTTTTTAGTCAGAACATCAATTTTATTTAGAAAAAAGTAAGAAAGAAAGGCATTTTATCAGGGCATGACATCTCAGCCACATCCACATCTTGACAGGCTGAAAGGATGATGTACCAAACCAGGCACCCAGAGCTGGCTGAGTCTGCACCTACAGGTCGTTGCTCAATGATTTACCTAACTCCTAATATCTCCAAGGAAATATTTGCAGTAGAAGTCACCAGAAACAAGACCTTGTTTGTTTTGCTCCCCACCAATTATTTTGGATGTCCCAAATGACATCACCTGCCTTTTTCCTGCTGAGAAGCTCTATATATGAAGATCCTGGATCCCGGTGATCTTCAGAAGACAGAGACATTGGCTGGAGAGAGAGCTTGGTCAGGTAAGAGCAAATTTACTCCTCAAAAAGTGTGCTCCTTGCTTCTGCTTCTGCAAACCCTCAGTGTTCCTTTGAGAGTGTTGATCTTTTAACAAAAATTGTTATTCTTGCCTGCTGCCTGCCTGAATTATGCTCTGAGAAGTAAATGGTGCCTTTCAGTGCAAGTTTCTCCAGAAGAGATGTGCGTGTTCATTGGATTTGCAGTCCTTGCAGAAGAAAGGGTATTTCAGAGTTTTAATAAACAATTATCACTTAAATTATCTTTGGTATAACTCGATTATCTGCCATAGATTTCCAGCTAAGGTGTATTAGACCTCTCACACTTGTTTTGATCCCTTTTTGATGAGTTATTTACATTTAAATAGATTTGGAGCAATGAAGTTAATTTTGGTTCTTTAAAAAAGAAAACGAAGCTACTTCTTTTTCTAGCTAGGTCCCACAGAAATATTTCAATGACACTGAAATGTTAAACTTTACTTTCTCTTTCTTACAATTCCATGCAGAGGGAAGCGCCAGATTCTGATGTTTGTGAAGAAATCGTGACATTCACCCTGGAGGTTCTTTCCTTGCTAGATATATTGGTGCATTTGTAGATGTTGTTGCTTTTCTCCTAAAGACAACCCTGTTGTCAGAAATGTCTTGTTTTCCCATTCTGTGGCATGCAGGATTTATTTCTTGGGGAAATCTCCATCCAGAATGGATGCACCCCTGATCATGCAGCTCAGCCATGCCATTGTTCACCAGCACAGGGGGGTCACAGCAGGAACATCCCAACAACCCTTTGCTTTCCCCTTGGCTGCTCTGGCCATTGGTTTTTGGGGTAACTGGTGCTGACATTCTGGTTCTGGCTGCAGGAAAGTGCCACCAGGAGGGTTACTGTCCATCATCACCAGTGTGATGAGGAGGCAGGAGAGGTGCCAGCAAGCCTTGTCCCTGATTTTGACTTCCCTTACAGGCATTCCTTCTTTCTCCTTCCTCCCTCCTTTCTCCTCCCTTCTCTTTCCTCCCTCCATGGGTTGGTGATTGCTCTCCCAGCACTGCACTCATGGCAATCCTTTCCCACAGTTATCAGGACCAAAGATGTTGGTGTTGTGGACTGTTGTCCTCCTCAACAGCCTGCTGATCCCTTCACAAGGACTTGGAATCCCATTCCTGGTTGCCAGAGCTGAAACGAATGGTAAGTCTGTATAAACACAATCTTGTAAACAGGATTTATCCCTCTTCTGAGGCCAGTTCTTCTCTCTTTGTCTCTTGGCCATGCTCAGAAAATCAGAAGATAGTTCAGATATGCCCAGAAGTAGTGGCAATGCTGGTAATTTGCATTTATAAAGCACTTTGGAGATGGCACTTCAGACACTTCACAGTGGCTGGTGCCACCACCTCATTTGTATTTGTATGAGGGACAGGGGAGGGGAAGGAAGAGCCAGGCCGGCACACCTTGTGTGCTGAGTCCATGTAGCTCACAGTGACCTCTCATCCTGTTCTTCAGGTTTCAGAGATTCACCAGCCAAAGGTGTTCCCCAGAGAGCTCCACATGGTCTCCTTGGTGGCAATCTGCTCGGCGGTCTCCTTGGCAAGAATGGAGTTGTTGGGGGTCTCCTTGGCAAAGATGGTCCTGTTGGGGGTCTCCTTGGCAAAGATGGTCCTGTTGGGGGTCTCCTTGGCAAAGATGGTCCTGTAGGCAGTCTTCTTGGCAAAGACGGACCTGTTGGCAGTCTCCTTGGCAAAGATGGACCTGTAGGCAGTCTCCTTGGCAAAGATGGACCTGTTGGCAGTCTCCTTGGCAAAGATGGACCTGTTGGCAGTCTCCTTGGCAAAGATGGACCTGTTGGCAGTCTCCTTGGCAAAGATGGACCTGTTGGCAGTCTCCTTGGCAAAGATGGTCCTGTAGGCAGTCTTCTTGGTGGAGATGGACCTGTTGGCAGTCTCCTTGGCAAAGATGGACCTGTAGGCAGTCTTCTTGGTGGAGATGGACCTGTTGGCAGTCTCCTTGGCAAAGATGGACCTGTTGGTGGTCTCCTTGGTGGAGATGGTCTCCTTGGTGGCCTCCTTGGAGGAGATGGTGCTGTTGGAGGTCTCCTTGGTGGAGATGGTCTCCTTGGTGGCCTCCTTGGTGGAGATGGTGCTGTTGGAGGTCTCCTTGGTGGAGATGGTCTCCTTGGTGGCCTCCTTGGTGGAGATGGTGCTGTTGGAGGTCTCCTTGGTGGAGATGGTCTCCTAGGTGGCCTTCTTGGCAAAGACAGTGTAGTTGGTGCTCTCCTTGACCAAGATGGTGTCCTTGGTGGTCTCCTTGGCAAAGGTGGTGTCGTTGACGGTCTCCTTGGCAAAGATGGCCTTGTTGATACTCTCCTTGACACCGTCCTTGAGCTTCTCATTGGCAAAAATGGTCTCCTTGGCAAAAATGGTCTCGTTGGCAGCCTTCTTGGTAGAAATGGTGAAGAACTCATAGGGTGAGTGAGAGTGGGAGAGCCTGAGCAGCCCGGTGTGTCTGAGCCATGCTGGGGAAAGGAGGCCCTGTTCTGGAGCCTGCACACACAGGGCCCCTCCCTCCGCTCCTGGGGTGGGCTCATAAGTGGGGTTTCATCTGCTGGGAGTTTCTGCCTGTGCCTTCTATGTGCCACAAGCTGCTCCTGGCTGGTGAGGGTGCCTGATGCCTCAGGGGGAAGAGGACCCCAGGAGCATGGCTGCAGCACTGGGCGCTGAGGGGACAGGGCTGTGCCAATGTGCTGTTCACTGCCTTTTCCTTGTTTCAACCATCCAGACTGAGAATTGTGAACAACACCCTCCCCAAAATCAGTCTGCGTTCCCTGCCGGGCTTCGGGCACCAGGTGGACTTCAACACGCAGCTGCTGGTAGAGAGCAGGTACGGCATGTCCATCAGGGGCATGGCTTGGGGCAGGGTGTCACCATCTCTTTGGAAAGAAGACAGTCAGCAAGTGTCCTGAGCTGCCTGCTGTGCTTCCCCTGGGCAGTGTGCCAGGCCAGCCACTCTGCGAGCGGGTGGAGGTAGATGCAAGGATGCTGGTCCAGGACACGTGGACGGCTCACCAGAACGCTCTGAACTGCAAGACTGTTGACATAAACACCTATGTGAGGTATGAATCTGTGTGAGCAGGTGGCCCATGGCCTGCCCGTGCTCTTGTGGCACTGGGACACCTTGGTGCTGTTGGTCATTGATGGCAGCACGTTCCTCCCTGGTGCCTTGAAGGTGATCCAGCTGTTCATCTCAGAGGGAAACAGTAGACCTTTTACTAAAATTTGGGCTAAAAAAAGAACATTTCTGAGTGTGGGGAACCTAACACTGGGCAGGATTCAGAGGGCTCAGGAATGATAATATTTCAGCACTGAGTATGGATAATGCAAATGAGGCCTCGCATTTCTCTTGTGTGAAGTCCTCTTATTTTCCAGTATTAATCTTTGTCACTTGCTATTTCCTATTTTCCTGTTACCAGACCCAGAGTGCCAGTTCTGGATGAGCCTTTGAAACGCCTCCTTAGCGGTGTCCTGCAGGATCTGGTGAGTCTGCAGAGCCACCGTTGTGTGACCCCCCAGCACAGTGCTGGGTGGGCAGGCAGCACAGGCAGGGCAGGCAGCAGGCCAGGCTGCCCCATGGATGTGGATATTTGCACAGCTGTGAGCTCAGCGGGGCGGTCAGCCTGTCCTGCTGAAAGGCACCAGCACCATCACCTGTGCCAGGCTCTGCTGGCAGATTTCTGAGCCAGGTGCTGGTTTAGCAGCCACTAACCCAGGTGAGACCCACGCTGGCTCAGAGGGGCCGCTCACTCATGCAATGCTGAGTCCTGTGTGATGGGATGTGCCCCCCAGCACTGCCTGCAGCAGCTCTGCCCACATGTGCAGCCCAGCAGAGCCCCCTGCCACTGGCTGTGTTGGTGCCACGTCACCCACTGGTGCAGCGGGTCCCAGGACCCTCTCACTCTCTGCTTCCCCAGGGCTGCAACATCATCAACGCCAAGCTCAAGGTGTTGAGCTCCCTGCTTGGCTCCAGGAACCGTAAGTGTTGACACCTATTCCCCTCCTCCCTTGTGACATCTTGCCCTCAGCATTGCTTGGCTTTTTACATTAGGTAAATACAAATATATTAGCTGTTTTCTAAAACCACAACTCCCAGCTCAAACCAAACATTCAGTTTCCCTGCCCCACCAGCAGCAGCCAGCTCTTCCTGCAGAAACACACCACAGGAATAGTTGCTTTTAGAAACATTTTTGCTGCAAAATATTGCTTTCTAGTGTCTTTTCTAGCTGGGAATGCTGTGAGCTGCAGCTGGTTCCAGTAACTCTTGGGACCATGGGATTTGGGAGAATCCCCTGCCACTGCAGCTGCAGAGCTTTCTTCCCTGTGTTCACAGAGGTGCTCCCACTCGGTGCTCTGGGGGACCTACCCTCCTTCTCCATCCTCAGTGGTGATGCCATCCAGATGGACCTGAATGTAAGTGCCTCTGTGTTCCCTGGTTCTGACCAGACCAAAACCTCTGACTTTGGGGGATTCATTGGAACACGGTGGCTGTTAGAGGCTACTCGGATTTCAGCTGCCTTCAGGCACGTGTTCCCTGGAAAGTTCTGATGGGTCTGCTCCGGCCGCGCCCCTGCTATTGCCACTGCTGGGTCTCTGCTTTATTTTTTGCCTGTTAATCCTTGATGATGGCATGAGCAAGAGTGGCTTGATGCTACTTAATTAAGCATAATTGTAGCACTCTCATAATTTTTAATCAGAAATGTTTAATTTCATTCAGGAGCAGCAGTCACTGCTTGCAGCCACGTTCTGTTTATAAGTGGTTTGTCAAAGTTTGGTAATTGACAGGGACCAGAATCATGCATAAAATATCAGCAATGTGTCTTTCCAATCAGGATATTTGTCAGTGTTTCAGTGGGGAGGGTGTAGCAGATGCAGCCCTTGCCTGTGCCAGAGCAGCCTGGAGCAGCCCTGTCATCATTTAAGTGTTGACAAACCTCGTGTGAGCCTCTCCACGAGGCCCACAGGCAGGCGGGGTGCCCAGTGCCATCCTCTGAGCCCCACCAATGTCCCCCCTGCTCTGTCCCCTGTAGCTCCTCTCTGAGAATGCCAGGGCTGGTGTGATGACCCCCGTGCAGGGACCGCCACTCACTGCCAGCCTGCAGCTGGCCACCGGCCGCCCGCCCCGGCTCAGCCTCTCCCAGGACACCCTCAGCGCCCTGCTGGAGCAGGTCCAGGAGCAGGGAGCCCTCAACCTCAGCATCACCAGCTTGATGGGTAGCAGTTCCCCTCTGCAAGGCCAGGTCAGTGTCCTGCTTGCCCTTGGGTGATCCAAGGGCACCCACTGTTGCCTGTTTGTGTTTGTGGGCTTTGCACAGCCCCTCCCGGGCAGCGATGACACCGGTGCTGTTCCCACAGGTTACCGAGAGCAGCTTGCTGACCATGTCTGCCCTTTTCCCGCTCATCCCCCAGGTCAGTCACCTTCTCCATGTGCATTGATTCCAACCCCACCACCCACCCCACCCTGACCTCCTCTGCCCCTGCAGCTCACCCGGGTGCTCCCTGGCTCTCTGCCACTGGAGCTGCGTGTCCGAGTAAGCAACGAGCCAGTGGTGACTGTGAGGGATGGAAGAGCCACCGTCACCCTCAAGGCCACTATCGACTTCATCAGTCCTGCCCTGCAGAGCCCCCAGGGGCTCCTGTTCTCCCTCGATGTGGTGAGTGAGCTCCCAGGGGATGAGATGCCTGTAACAGAGCAATGGCTGAGGCTGGCTGACTGCTGGCATCCCCTTGGCTTGTCCTAGCCTTGGCCCTGCAGCATTTGTACTTTTGTATTTACTGCATCATCAAAATGGTGATGCCCAGTCCTTTAAACAAGCTCATAACCAGGCATAAAGCGTAAGTGAAATGTTTCAGGAATAACACAAAATAAAGACAGGAAGGTGAACCCTGGGGAGAGAGATACATGGTGCCATCTGTCACAAAAATGTGGCTTCTCGGCACAGACAAGTGTTTTTTCTCAGAATGGGTAATTTACAAATACGCTTTTCAGTCTTGGGAGCTGTGCAGGGGAATAACCTCATTTCTTTCATTGTTCCATTTCCAGGACATCGTTCTGAACATCACTCCATCAGTCTCTGATGGCAAACTGCAAACCTCCCTGGCTCTTGACAGGTGAAGCCCAGCTCTGTGGGTAGAGGGGCTCTGCCTGAGGACAAATGGGGCTGGTAGGGGACATGATAAAGCTGATGTAGACATGGTAAAGACGTCAAGGGCTCCTGGAGCCTTTCTGTCTCCTTCCTGCCACAACCTCAGACCAGCTGCACAGTTAACATCATGTGAGAGTTGTAAAATGTTGTTCTTATTTTAAAATCCTGTATCTTTATGAGGGCGAGAAAACTTCCAGACCAAGAAATGGCCTGGAGGAGGCTGCACACCCCAACTCTTCCTTGTTTTTATCTTTTGTAGCATCAACCTGACACGTTTCCCCCCGAGTCTCGACGCTCCCACCGTAAGTGCATGCACTGGGTCGAGGTGCTGCAGTGAGTGATGCAGTGGCCAGAGGCTCTGTGTAAAAAAACAAAAGCTAATTCTTCAGTTTTCACCCTTCTACTTGTCTTGGCAGAAAACAATTGCCCTCTGCCCTGCAGATCCCCCATGCCCTACCACAGTGACACCTGGGTGTCTCTCCTCACTTGTTGGCAGCACAATGGGGGTGCTGGGAATGGGGGAGGAATAATTAAAAAGAAATTACCCAAAGAGCATATGCACCCTCAGTCCTGGGAGTGTTTCACTGAAGGAAGCTTCCTAGTTCTTGTATTTAATAGCAAACTGAGTAGAACTCAAGCGATAACCCTGGCATGGCCCAAAAACCATTGCTCTCTTCTGCTACTGACACATCCTCTTCCCTGCAGGCCTCCTCGCTCACAGAATGGCTCAAGAAGATCCTCACAGCTGTATATGTACCTTCTCTTAAAGGTAGGGGGGGTCAAGGGTCCCCTCTCACCTCAGATTCTGCTGGATTTAGGGCTCTCTCCCTCCCCTTGCTGCCTTCATTCCGGGTTTCATCCCTGTGATGAGATTCTTACACCTCTTTTTGCAGATGCCTTCCATGTGTCAGTCCCACTGCCCAACGTCCTCAACACCAGCCTCAGGAACGCTGAAGTTGACATCACTGATGTAAGGATTGAGTTTTTCCACTGTGCTGTGTCCTGGGGAACGGGAATGTGCCCACCCAGGGCTGGGACATGCAGATCCCACAGCCCTGCACAACCCTGGCCAACCTCATTTCCCATGGGCTGCTCCCAGTTTCCCCTCTGATGGTGTAGACCCACAGGAAAACCACACCTGGGATACAGAAAAAGGCTGGTGAAAGTCTGAACGAGAAAACTGAATAGATTTTGTTCTGCTTCTTCCAGGTGGACGAGTTTTCCGGCCAGAGCACTCTACCGAGATCCTGCTCGGGAGGAGCCTCGATGCTGTTCCCTTTCTGAGGCAGCACATACACCCCAAACCCTGCTCTGCTCCACTTTCTCCCTCTTCCTTTCTCTCCAGCTCTGCCCTGTGCTCTGGCTGTGGCCTGAGCAGGACAGGCAGCAGCCTCTGGCCAGCATCAGGGTGGGAAACCTGCTTGGCTGAGGATGTTTGGGGGTTCCTGTGGCCACTTTTAACATCCAGAGCCAGGAAGCAGAGCTCATGGGCACAAAGGTTGCCCCCATATTGCTCTTTCAATAAAATCTCTCACTGTCACAGTATTTTCCTCTCTGGATATTTATTTATATGTGTTTCTGGCTCCCCACACCTGTTTGCCTGCTCCATGCCCCTGTGCCACGTGGGGCACAGATGGGTGGGGAGGCTGTGCCTTCAGAGGACAAACTGGTACCTGGAGAGAGCATTTCTGAAGCTCAGCCTGTGGCACCAGGTGTGAAACAGCCTCTCACAGGGGCACTGGGTTGGGTGCACGTGGGTGCCCTGCTGCAGCCCATCTCTCATGCCTGACTGGTGGGGGGCAGAGGGGATGCAGTGCTGGCACAGACCTTGCTGGTATCTCCCTCTCCTTTGGAGCCCTTTGGAGCAGCTCCTGCTGGCAGCAGGTCCCACATGGAGCCTGCTGGTGCTGGTTGTGCAAGGCTCTGTCCAGAGCCAGGCACAGATAATGTGAGCACACACTCCTTAGGGATTTATTTAGGTGTGTGTTATCCCCTTGTTGTGTAAGACTCACCAGGTTACCAAAAAAAGCACATTTGATCTCACAAAGGTATTAAGTGTTGAGGGCACCAGAACAAAAGTGCCCTTATGGCCAGGAGTGGCCGTGGAGGTGTCCCAGCACAGGGGTTTTTTGGAGGAAACACCGTTTGCTGGGAAGGAGCTGGCAGCTGCAGGATGGGTGGGACAAGCCTCAGGAACCACTTCTCGAGGTTCCTCGAGCACTAAAGGAGACAAAAATCTCCTGGCACTATTCCAAAGCCTCCCCATGCACTTGCTGGAAACTTAAAAAATTCCCCCTGATCCGGTAGCGTGTGTGTGCCAGCCTGTGTGGAAGTGTCAGCAGGGGTTTCTGTGGAAGAGGCTGATTTCCCAGCACGGCTCCAAGGTCAGTGCAGCCTCACGTGCTGCAGCCACAGAGCCCCAGACACCTTTTCCTTCCCTTTTGCCCTGGGCTCTTGGGTAACAGTGCCTGGTACTGGCTGTCCATTGCTGCTCAATGCTTTTCCCTGGTTTACGAGTCCTTATTTATAGTGGAATACATGAAACTCACAAATGGTGCTTTACACCCTCAATCCACCAGCCAGCTTTGAAAATTTAAACACCTTTATACTGTCCTGCAGCACCATCACTGTGTGGGTTAAAGCAGAGGTGCCCAAGGCCTGATTTGAAATTCAGGATAAGGTCAGGAAGAGAAAAAGTTCAAGGTAATGTGAGTTTGTAGGGAAGTCACAGAGCCTCTGTTTTATCCCCAAACCTTATGATATATTCTGGTGAGCCAAGAAAAAACACAGGAATAAATCCAACAATAGTAGGAATGAAGGTGAGTAATTCTAGTTTATATTTAGTGGCTAGTCTGAAAAATCAGAAAAGAGGTTGTTATAGCAAAATGAAAACCCTTTTCTGAAAATCCATTTAACATGAAAGTTTAAGGAGGCTTTGTGTAGTGATATACTTTTGAGGTTCTGGTTATTTTTATCATTATAAGGTTAAAATGGGCCATTTTAATAAGAAAGGCCAGTGTGAGTCACTGATACAATTTCAGCCTTAGTTTGCACAACTCACCTCAGGGTGAGGTGGGCTCAGTTTGGGCTGTAAAGGAGAAAAGGAAAGGAGTTTTGAGTGATGAGGGTCACCAGTACCACTCTGGAAGACAGGAACCAGTGGATTTTTGGGATTGCCACCCTCATTCCAGCACCCGTGATCAGCCAGGAAAGGGAGAAGAATTGCCTGTGGAAGCGGAAGAGCACGATGCTCGAGAGCAAACCTCCCCCTCCAAAGTGAGCCTGGAGTAGTTTTGTTTATGCAATTAGAGTTTCACCTCTGGGAAGGAGCAAGCTCTGTGTGGGACCTGGAGGTGCCGCAGGTTTTCGGGGCAGAAGAGGCTCCTGAGCCGGCCGGGGCAGGGCGGAGGAGAAGCAGGGCACGGACCTTTGCCCGCAGAGGGTGCCCGAGCCGAGCCGCAGCTCCCGCCCGGCTCCGCCTGCGAGCCCGGCAGAAGCAGAATAAACAAGGCAAAAGCATCAAGCCCTCTGATAAAACTGGAAAGTAACTTAAACAGGAAAATAAATGAGAAAATTCGGTGTCTTTTTGCCATTTCTGGTCTGACTGGGCTCTGACTATCCCCCCGCCCCTGAGCACGGCTGTGTGCGAGCGGCGGAGCCCGGCTGGGTTTGGAGCTGTCACTGTCACTGTCATTGTCACTGTCACCCGCAGTGTCCCTCTCGCCGTCCCTGCAGGCTGAGGATGGTGGAGCTGACGCTCCCCAGGGTGTCCTGCAGCCTGGCATGGGCACTTACCTCAACCCCTACACCCGAGTGCCCTCAATGGCAAGAGGTGAGCCGGGCTGGGGCTGGGGTTGTTCTGTGGCATTAAAATCAGACTTCTGAGAGGGTGAGTGATGGAGGTTTCCTCCCCTGCTGGCATGAGCCACCTCGCCATCAGGTTCTGCCAACTCCAACCCACACCCTGCGAACGGCAAATGTATGAGGGCATTTCCCTGTTCCCTCCCACCATCCCTGCAGGTGACAGCCACCCACCGGCCATGTCACAGGGCCGGTGCTGCTGGTCTCTGTGCACCCCTCACACAGCCACAGTGAGTGATGTGCTGTCCCAGAGATCTCGGGGCACAATTCTGTCCCATGTGCCACCTTCAGAGGTTATTTTAGTGGACGTGGTGTGCGGGTCTTCTGAGACGTGAGCACGTAGTGTAGGAACCACTCAGCCTGAGATTTTCTCTGCTCATTTAAGGAGACTATACACTAGCAGATAAAAGGCAGCAATAAATTTCCCATCGGCTATTTTGGGATGCAAATTACAGTTATCTCATGCAAAATCCAAGCAGAAACGATTCACTCTGCTGCTGCAATTGCCTTGCTCCGGGAGGTCTGTGCTCCACACTATTCACAGGGAATTGTTTAACAAGACCCATTTACTTTGCAGCAGGTTGTTTTCATGGTGCTCCTTTATTTTTCCACAGCCTGCTCCCAATTGCAGATAATTTATTGGCAAGTGTCCTGAACAGACTGCTTCCTAATCTGGTAAGTCGGAAAAATAAAACATTCTGAGGTGGAGCAATGAGTCTGAAAAGATGTGGTGCAGCTCCCTGAGGCATTGCTGGTGCCTTGAGCAGAAGCAGAGCCACTGTCCCAGGGCTGCTGCATCCACCCAGTACCTTGGGATTAGTGGGAGACACATTCCATGTCTCCATCATCTTCCTTCCTTCCTTCCCTCCTTCCTTCCCTCCTTCCCTCCTTCCCTCCCTCCCTCCCTCCCTCCCTCCCTGTGCTATGGACTCATGAAATCTCTCCTCCTCCTGAAAGCTCCAAGGTGTTTCTAGCCATCCCCCACGGGCTCCTTGGTGTCCCCACATCTTTGAGGAAGGTGTCCAGACCCAGAGCTGGTGGAGTCACCAGCAGGCCTCCCATTCCAGGTGCCCAGTGCTCCCATGCCCAGGGAAAGCCTGGCAGAGCCAAGCAGGGCTGTGTGTCCTTCCCTGGCTCTGAATGTGGGTTCTCACCGACCTTCCCCAACTCTTGCAGCTCTGCCCAGTGCTTGACATCGCCCTGGGACTCGTCAGTGGCCAGCTGGGAGTCCAGAACTGTGAGCACACAGTGGGTCCCACGCCCTGTCCCTCCTTGTGTCACCCACTCCTGCTGAGTGAGGACTGGGACACCTTTCCCTCCTCTGCTCCACCCTGGCCCCAGATCTGCCAGGAGCAGGGATCCCCAGGAGCTCCCTGCCCAGAACCACCCGAAAGCCAGGCTCTTCTGGATGAAAAGGAATTTCAGGTAGGGGAAGGGGATTTGCAGCTGAGTCTAACAAGGAATCGCTGGCTCCTTCCTCTGCCCCCAGCACTGGTGCCTCTGGATTTGCTGGGCAGCATCCAGTACACCATGTCCAGCCTTCCCCTGGCCACTGGCCAGTTCTCAAGGTGGACTTGAATGTGAGTCCTGCATCTTCTCCTTCCATCTGTGCACAGGGCTTGGGATATTTCCCTTAGGTTCATCATGGTCTCCTTCAGCCATGTACAGCTGGGCAGGGGGCTGTGGAAGCTGGCAGAGGGCCTGGCTTCACACTTTGTTTTCCCCTCTGTCATGGGAGAGGACAGCAGGGTTTAGGTTTCACAAACTTTTGGAGAAGGAAGTGTCACGGGCCCTGACTTGGTGAGGCCGTGCGTGCAGCCATTTCACAGCGAGGGAACATGAAGTTGACCGTAAAGGCAAATATTGCAAACATTTTGACTTGTGTTTCCTTCCCCTGTGACTCCAGACTGTCACTGGGCGTGTGGCTGGAGGCCTGGTGGACTCCACTATCCCTGGGAAAGCCAGAGACTGTCTCCAGTCCCCCACGGGTCCCCATGTCACCCCTGCCACCCACACTGGACACCAGCTCCTCCCACTGGGCCTCTTGATGAACTTCTCCAGATGAGATACATTGTGTTTTGGACTCTTTTGTGGGTGCTCGGAAGGGTGTGGGTGTACTTTGCATTCTTGTGCTCAGGTTCAATAAAGTCCAGCCCTCTCTGCAGCCACAGCTGGTGTTCAAGCCTGTGGGGATGGCCAGCTCTGGTGAAACCCCTGGGCCCAGGACAGACCTCAGGTGGGAGAGCTGCAGCCCCCTCTGTCCACCCCCAGCTCAGGGGGTGTAGAGCTCTGCCAGCAAATGCTGTCTCAGACCCAAACATGTCAGACTCTTCAGGGCCTGGGCCCAAAGCTGTGGGGTGCCTTGTTCATGTTGAGCACCATCACACACCCTCACTTGCCCTGGGCTTCACTGGGGCTTTGTTCTGGGAGCACTTAGGGACTTGGGGGGGAAAATCACTCAGCAGTGCCCATGAACTCTGCATGAACCACATTAAACTTCTGCTAATTTAAGGCTCTAAAGCCACCTGTTGCTCCTGAGACGAGAGGGAGTAGCTGGGACAGCTGCAGCATCACTGCTTGTGAGCCTGTCCTGCCCTGGTCCAGCCCCGATCCACCCTGAAACACACATGAACATCAGAATTAGATTTTTCTTCATCTTTGATGTTCCTTTCCCCTCTATTTATTTCCCTGTTTTCTTTTATCTTTTGTCTCTCAAGCTTCCTTTAAACTGTGGAGATCTTTCTTGGACACACAGCCAGCTCCTGCTTGCCTCTGGGGCACAGGCAGTTTTCTCAGAGCAGAGGGTGTGCCACAAACCCACACACTCTTGCATTTGTTTTGCAATTTGTGAGGTTTCTGTATGTAATTAACTCCTTGGGAGGTAATTACTCACCTCTCGCTGTCCTTGGACTCATTCTGCTCCATATGATGGTGCAGAGCTCTCCTGAACCAGCCCTGGAACACTCCCCAGAGCTGGTGGGCACCACACCCAGGGTGAGGGGTGAGCTCTGGGCTGGCTGGATGCTGCTGGCCACAGCAACGTGTGGTGTTCAGGGTCAGGCTGGTGCAGGGGTCACACTTCACAGCCAGCAAAAGAGAACTGTCCCTGCTCCATCCTCTCCTTGGCTTTCCTCATTCCTGCAGCTCGGGTATATAAAAGCAGCTGCCATCAGCCGTGACCATGGGGAGCTCCACCTCGACATCAAAGGGTCCAGGTAAGTGGCACTGAAGGACCGTGGCCACCGTGCCCGCTCCATCAGGCGACCTACAGCACAGCCTAACTCAGCTTGAAAAGCAGGAATTTTAATGATGCTTTCCTTTGATTTCTGTAGCAGCATTTAATCATTTATGAAAATTAATTTTTAAAGCTAGCAGAGCTCTTGCTTGTTAAATTCCACATTTATTCCTGTTGTTGTTAAGTTTGTGATAATGACTAAGCTGGCAGAAAGGACTGGGAGTTTTTTCATGATCTTGGTGACCAGATTTCAGAGCAATTTTCAGCTCTCCAGACCTCATCTCAGCTGGTGTAAAATAAGTGTTTATCTGCAAAGCCAGACATGCCTTTTGCTTGTGCAAGATGCTCGGCTCACTGAAATGTGTGTGACCGAGGAGCAGCACCCTGGTAGATATTGTTAATAACTGCAGAGATAGGTGCCTGCATGGTCACGTATTCTTTCTAAGAGCTCTTCTGAGAGCCCTGACATCCATTTTGGTACCCTTTTGCAATGCTGCACACGTCTTTCAGAGCCCCTCCAACAAATCCCACTGATTTTATTTGACACGATTTTCAATAGAAGCTGCTCGAGCCTCTCTCCTTCTCCCCTGTTCAATAATCGCAGCTACAGGAGCTGTGCATCATTACGTGCTGATCAAAGGGAAAATGTAAAAGACAGTCGAGTGAATTAAAGTCTAATTTAATTGTGCCGAGAACTGTCATAGAGGGATTTTTTTAAAGTATCTGGAAGAGATAAAGAAGTTGTTCAGTCTGACCTAAATAATGTTATTTCTCAGTGCTGAACCTCTGCAATCTGCACCCTGTACATTGTTTTTCTCAGAAGGGACAAGCTGAGGTGTCTGTCCAGGACACGGGCTGTCCATGAAAATGTTCTTAGAGCTGGGACCCCTGGCAGTGCTGCAGAGAGACCATTTTCTCATTTCTTTGCAAACACCTTTCTGTGCATAAACAAACACTCCCCAGCCTGCGTTGTCACCCTGAGAAGCCCAGCTCGGGCAGGAACAGAAGGTCCTTGAAAGTACTTTCTTTTAGCTGGGGGCAGATCAAACACAGGAAAAACGGACTCTTTTTCACAGCTTGAGTGGAACAAGATGAGAAAAACAAACAACCTGCCCACGGGAAAGTGAGTCTGATTCCGGCCGTGCTTTGAGCTTTAATAACACAGGGTGCTCTTCACAGTGGGCAGAAGGACACGACTGTGACACTCGTCATTTTTTATTCAGCTGAGCTCCTGTGAGTGTTCCTCTTTCAGGGCCATTTCAGAGTGGTTGGAAGCCATCCGTCTCTCTCAGTACAAGGTCCTCCTGCCTCATCTCCATCCCTCTTCCTCTCTTAAAATGGCATTTTCACTTCCCTGCAGTGTCAGGTATGCAGCTCTGCAGTGGGGGAGCCCAGGCATGGAGACATCGATGGCTCTGGAGCAGAGTGGCACTGGGCTTCAGCTGCTCCCTGATAAGCAGAAATAGCAACAGGGGCTGCAGGTCTGGGCTGACCTCCTGGGATGAGGGGCCATGGGATGTGGAGTCTGTATGTCCAGGAGGAATCTCCCCACCACCCCAGGGCAGTACACACGAAGGATGGAGAGCAGGACCAGTGCTGGGCTGTCAGTGCCCATGTGGAACTGATGCTCGGGCTGATGTGGGTCTTTCCACAGGTGCTGTGCCAGGACATGCCGCCCTTCTGGTGTCTCATCTTTCTCGGGGGCCTCCTGCCCCCCTCCCAGGGCCTCCTCAACCTGCTGAACCCAGCACAAGCCAGTGGTGGTGAGTTCAGATCGTTTCTGTGTTTCCAGGGGAGAGTCATGGCACAGTCCTGTGCCATTTTGGGCTCATGGCTGTGTCCCTCTGCTCATCAGGGAGCTGCCTCCTGGCAGCTCCATCTCCATGGGGAGCCCAGCTTTGTTCAAGGATGCTCAGGGGTCCCTGTGAGACCTCACCAGCAGAGCACCCTAACGTGGCCAAACCAACCTTCCCTGTCAATGAAATCATCCCAAGAGTGGAAGTCCAGTCAGTAACTGGGACTCTCTTGGTGCAGGCCTGCTTGGGACTGGTCTCATCGGTGGAAAGGGTGGCTTGCCTGGCACAGGTGCTCTTGGTGAAGGTGGGCTGCTTGGCACTGGCCTCCTGGGCCAAGGAAGTCCAAGTGGAGCAGAAAGTGGAGGTCTCCTTGGTGCAGGAAATGAACCCAGCGGAGCTGGGGCCCTTGGCACAGGCCTCCTAGGTGAGGAAACCTGGCACAGGGCAGGCTTGGGAGGGGAGGGTTTCTGGGTGGTGAAGGACAGGAGAGTAATGGAGTTCTGGCTGTTGCAGGAGGACAACCTGGCAGCAGTGGGCTGCTTGGCACGGGCATCCTCGGTGGGAAAGGACTTGGCACAGGTGTCCTCGGCGAGAAAGGTCTTGCAACAAGCCTCCTTGGTGGGGAAGGACTTGGCACAGGCCTCCTTGGTGGGGAAGGACTTGGAAATGGTCTCCTCAGCAGTGGTCTCCTCGGCAATGGCCTCCTTGGCAATAACAGCCTTCTTGGAGAGACGGGTCTGCTTGGCACAGGGCTGCTTGGAAAAGGAGGTCTCCTAGGCAATGGAAGTCTGCTTGGACTCGATGGTCTTCTGGGTGGAGCAGGAGGACTTCTGGGTGCAGGAGGACTGTTGGGTGGTGGAGCCTCCCAGAAGATGACACGCTATGCCTGGTGAGTCAGAAGCCCCTTGGTGGGGCTCACTGCAGGGTGACCCATAAAATCCAGGGGATCAGACCCTCCCTCTCATACAAACCACCAGTCCTGGGCTTGCAGCTCACATGAGCATCTGTGGACAGGGGAAATTCCAGCCAGAAATGGGAAAAGTCTTACCCGTGGGAGTGGTGTGACACTGCCATGGGCAGCCAGGGAATCTCCACCTGTGGAGATGGCTGAGACTCATAGAGCATAAGACATAGCCTTGAGAAACCTGACCATGCTGAGAGATTGGCTGTTTGCAAGTAGGAACTGGTCCTTCCCCATCTTCACTGTTACATGGGAATATCCACAGGTCAAAATGATGAGCAGGAAGAGATGGGACTGTAGGATCTGCTCCTGCTGATCCTGCCATCTCAAGGTGGGTTTGCCTTGGTGTCAACCCCCAGGCTGAAGGTGCTGAACCTCGAGAACGCCCGAGTGTCATGGAAGGTCCTTCGTGGGACTGAGCTTGTGCTGAACCTGTACTCGAAGCTGGTGCTCCGCTTTCCAGGGTGAGTGAGGCTGGAGAGCAAGGCCACAGGGACCTGAGGGCGTTGGGGAGGATGGGACACCCCTGACTGCTGGACAAACATCCCCAAACATTGAGCAAGAGGCTGGTGAAGAAAGCTGTGCTGCTGACTCTCTCTGGAACCATTTCCAGCTGTCCTCACTCCACAGACACTCACCATCCTTGGAAGTGTTCAAAAAACATGTGGATATGGCTCTTGAGGACATGGTTAATCAAACATGGAGGTGGTGCTTGGTTTCAATTGGACTTCTTGATCTTAGAGGTCTTTTCCAACCTGAACAATTCTATGGGTCTGTGGTCAGGACAGGGAGCCTGAGAGAAGTCCCAAAACTGAATCACTGTCCCAGCCGAGGCTGTGCTCATGGCTCCACTGCTCTCCTGTGCTGCTTTCCCTTCATATCCTTCCACCCCACTTCCTTTTTTCCAGGATTTTTCAGTTTCTGAGTGGATCCTCAGTAGAAGCAAACATCACATCCCACATCGCCCTGACCCAGGACTCCCCCGGTGACCTCAAGTTGGTGCTTAAGGATTGCAACAACCTCCTTGGTGGCTTCAAAGTCAGCATGAGGAAGGGGTGAGCATGGGGGTCAGCTCCTGTAAGCTGGCAGTGGGGCAGAACTTCAGTCTCAAATCTGGGCACGGATTGACAGCATAACAAGGAGATTTTGGGATTCAGATAACAAAGCCCTGAGCATCTGTAATTCCTGCTGAAGCCTGGGGGAGCTCTGGGCTTGCAGCATCTCTTATCAGAGAAGAGGAGAGGGCTCCTCTACAGAGGAGCTCAGTTTTGAACCAAGCAGAGGGGCTCAGATTTTCTTGATGCCAAGTCCTGGGTTTTGACAACTTTCTCGGTAATTTTTTGTCTGTCTTTTCCCTCCCCAGGCTCCTCACCAATCTGGTGAGCGGCTTGCTGAACAAGTCTCTTAAGTCCCTTGTCCCTGCGCTGGTGAGTGTCTGAATATCTTTGCTGTGAAGCTGCATTTCAGCTGCAGTCAGTGCTCCTGCCACAACTGCCTGGTAGATTTACACACACACACAGAATCACAGAACAGTTTGGATTGGAAAGGACCTCAAAGGTTAGTTAGTTCCAGTCCCCCTGTCCTTGGCAGGGACAATATATGTATATATAGAGATATAGATATAGATATCTATATATAGATAAATAGATATATATAGTGCATATATATATACACACATACATACACAATATATATTTTTATATGCACAGATACATGCCTGCAGCCCATAAGTGAGTTACACAAAATTGCTTGATCTTCCTTACAGTCAGAATTTATTTGTTGGGAGTAATTTCAATTTCATCATGCAATGTTACAGGGTAATTTATATTCAGCTGTTCCCCGTGGGGGTGAGCAGAAGCAACAGAGCCATTTAGAGCGAAGTGGCCTTTTAGAGGATCTTTTACCTGGTTCAGAAGAATCTGTGCCATTTTGAGAAGGGGGCTGAACAAATCATATACCTCTATTTCCATGGAAGAACTATGCTCTAGGATGAAATCAGGATGTTTGTCCCATCCTGATTTAAATCTGTGAAGCTCAAGTGGTGCTGGGGAACATGCTGCTGCACCCCCAGTGTTCTCACTGAGACTGTGCCACTTGTTGCCATTTCAGCTCTGCCCATTAGTGAACATCTGGGTCAGCATCATCAACATTAATCTGCAATTCCTCAACCGTAAGTCATTAAATTTTCTTTCTTATATTAAGTTTTAGAATGACACTCGGGGTTTGTGTGCCTGGCCACCTCCATGGGCAGCAGATGTCCTCAGGAGAGCTGGGGCTGTGGAAGCAGGGGTCTCCACATGGAGCAGGAGCAGCTTTTCTCCGCTGGCAAAGCTGTTGTGGCTGGCACAGTCCTGTCTCTCCACCGCTGCCAGACGTCACAGTCCTGCCCTTCTTACAAGTGTTTTTCTAACCAGGGCTAGACCCAAGCTGCTGCCAAGAGTTGGCTATGCCAGGACACTCAGGTGCAGCCCCACAGAGACAGAGGGTTTCCCCTCCCCAGCTCTGTTCATGTCAAACCTCACACACAATTGCTGCTTCACTGAAAGCAGAACTGTCCATCTCCATTTATCCCCAACATTTCCCTTGTGATGGGATCTGCACCTGGGAGCTCCAGGGCAGCAGCTTTCATGAGAACATTTGAACCCCAGGGAGTCTGAGGTCCATAGGAAGGACAAGGAGATTTTCCTCCTTGCTGAGCAGGACAATGCTCTCCCAGCCTCTGCCAGATGCTCTGGGTGGGCAGAGGGCTCCAGCAGGCTCAGTGACCCACAGGCAGCTCTGCCCAGCCCTGATGGCCTCTCCCTCTCCACAGGCGTCATCTCCTTTGGGCTTCTGGGGAAAATCTACTCTGCCCTCTCCAAACTGCCAGTGACAGCTGGGCACTATGTGGAGCTGGATCTGCAGGTAGAGCCATGTCCCACCCCATTTTCCATCCCATGTCCCCACACTGCTGCCCTCCCTCCACATTCACATGCTCTAACGCCTCCTTGTTCTTTGCAGAATTCTCCATTCCCAAGCACCTTCATCGACTGGCTCCTTCAGAGTAAGTGCAGCCCCAGTGCTGCCATGGGGATCCCCACTGGTGTCTGGGAGCCAGAACGGGGCAGCTGCAATGGGGGACACAGTCCTGGGTGGTGGCCAGGAGTGGGGAGGGTTCTCATGGCTCTGGGGTGCAGCCAGAGCTGCCAGGTGCTGTGTGGCTCAGAACAGTCCCCCAGAGCACTTGTACCTCACAGGGCAGGGCAGTGCTGGGGGTGGTTGGGGTCCCTGGTCCTCAGAGACAGCCCCCAGCTCAGATGTGAGCAGCTTTGCCCCTGTGCAGTGGCAGGTCTGGCATACAGTAGCGAGAGAAAGTCTGTGCACTCTACTTGTGCCCTGCCCAGCCCTGGAAAAGTCACTTCACCTCTTATAAAAGGATTTAATAATATTTGCTTAATAAGAGTGAATAATGGTCCTCAGGATGCTGCGAGGATTAATTAATATTTGCAGAGGTGATTGGAAGAGCTTTCAGCTTCATATGCATGGAAAGTTAATATATAGGGAAGGGAAGGAAGAGTTGGAAGTCTTCCCAGCTTCCCCAGAGCCGTGTTCCTGAGGGCACTAAATCATCTCTGCCCATAAAGCTGGAGGCTCTCATCAGGCACTGCTGAGTCCAGCCCTGTGGTGGGAGATGCCAGGGGACTGTCAGGCTTTGGGGACCCTTTGGGGACCTGGAGGAGGGAATGCAATGACCTGGGTGTCTCTCCCCAGCCGCAGGTGTCAATCCCGGGATCAATCCATAGCTGCGAGATTGGCAACTCCCTGGGGTAAGGAGGATTTGCTGCCTGGGGACCTGGCTCAGAGCTCTGCTGCCGATTGTGCCGGTGCCAGGACCTGGGCTGGGTGAGAAGAGTCCTGACCCTGCTACCTAGCAGTGGGAGGTGACAGGGGTAACACAGGGCTGCCTAAAATCTCAACTCTGGTATCTCTCCAGGTCCCCCTGCAGGCGATTCCCAAGGAGGAGGAGGGAAGGGAGGAAAACGACTCAGTAGATGGAGAATAGACATGAAAATGAAGAAACCAAACCAAGAAAAGACTCTTTCTTCTGCTCTACATTTCAGCCTTCTCAGATTTTGGTGTCTCTGTCCAGCCTGGAGTTATCTGTGCCAATGATAATCTGTGCCAACAGTGAGCAATGTCAATAATTAGCCATATTGATAATTAGCTATGTCAACGATCAGTCATGTTGATGATGAGCCATGTTGCTGACACTGAGACTGTGGAGACAGGAGCCCCAGGTCTTGCCTGTGTCCCTCCTGGCTCTCATGGCCACAAACCACTTGCTATGGTACTCACTGATGAAGGGATGACCTTGATGTCCTGGTTTTCCCTCATGCCCACCCCAGCTTCACTTGGACTGGGGTTTAGGCCAGGTAATGGCTCAGCACAGAGGGGACATTCCAAGGGCTGGATGCAGTCAGGCAGGGGTTTGGTCCCCTCTGGAATTTCATGAGTTTGCACCAACTGCACAAATCCTTCTGAGAAGGGAAGAGAGAAAAGGGACGAATTCAATGAGCTGTAAACACTTTGTCTTTGCTCTGCTTCTTGATTGGCTTGCCATTTCAAAAGGGAATTTTGCTGTTTCCAGTGATTTCATACTGTTAAAAAGAGGCAAAAAAAGCCCCCAGCCTAATCCAGGCACACACTCAGCCTATTTGTTCCCAAACAGCGACGCTTTGAACTGATCAGAGTGAACGCTATCCTGCCTTGTAATCTCCAAGTGGATTTGGATGTGCTGCATTGTGGGTGAGGTGGATTTGAGGCAGATTCACACCCTTCTGTTACTCCTTACAATAAAAATGATTTTTCTTCATCTGCATTCAGCACGTGACTTGGTTCCTTTCCAAACTGCCAAAGGATTTTTGCATTTGCAAGGGTTTTGTTATTTATCTCTCCCATCAGCTACAGGAGTAACTCACATGTGAGGAATATTGAATAGGTGAGTCTGCTGGAAAGGCGGGGAGCCACAGGGGCTGCAGACCCAGAGCCAGGCCTGAATAGAGCCCAAACCCTGCCCAGGCTGCTGGACCCCCACTCTCACAGTTTAAAGTAGCTACAGAAATGTGGTCAATGTGGCAAATAAATATTCCCCTCATTTGTATTTATGCAGATTTATTCTGCCCCTGTCCCTGAGCTGCTGGTTCTTTCAGTGTGTATTCCTGCTTCTGCCTGTTGCCAGTGAGCTGGGAGCTGTTTGACATGAACAAACACATCCCTGGGGCCCCAGGGAGACAGCTCCCTCCCAGTCTGGGACCCCCCAGGACCCCAGGGAGAGCAGTGGCGGTAGCCAGCAAGCTCTTGGACACATTGGCTCTGCTGGGCATTCCTGGTGGGCAGCACCTGTACCCTTCTCTGCCTCTGTCTGGTGTGGGTCCCTCTGGTCCCCCCAGGGCCCCACCCAACAGGTACAGGGGAGTCCTGGTGCTGTTAGCCGAGAGTTTGCAGCCAGCATCCTCCTGGTGCCACGCTGCCAGGGCTCCTGCTCACATCTTCTGAGTGGCTAAATGTTCCCCTGAAAAACTTGGGAGGTTCTCACTGCTCTTTTCCCAAGGTACTGGTGTGGCTGATGTGTCACCAGTGCCACAGGACCACAGCCCAGCCTCTCCTGCTGCTCCTTTACTCCCTTTACCTCACCTTCTCCATACCCCGAGCAGCCAATGCCACCCCTGCCCTGCCAATTAATGGCAGAGGTAACAAGGCTAATGAGATGTGGGCCCTGGGCACCTCACTCTGGCTGCAGTAACACCCACACGCTGGGGGCTCTGCCAGTGGATCTTGGTGCTGATGATCTGCGTGTGCTCAGAGCATGAAGGGCAGATGCCAGGTGCCCTCTGATGACAGTGGCAGAGCTCTGTGGTCAGAGGGGAAGGACAGGATGGGTGGCAGTGCCTTGGCCCGAGCTATTGAATCCGTAACGCCTCATTGGGCACCTTCAGTTTCCAGTTCCTACGGAAACAGAAGGAAGAGGATGAAGGAACGTGCCAAGCTCCATTCTAGGCTCACTTGCTGTGAATGATTGCAGAAAGAGATGTAAATATTCCCTCAGTAATCCTAGAGCCAAAATGCCAAACCACAAACCTCTGCAGGTGGCACGGTGCCATTGGGCTGGGTCCCATCTCCACTGCCACAGAGGCAGGGGTGGGCAGCCACTGGCCCCTGTGAGCTCTGTGGGGACCTGCCCTGGTCTGACCCACCAAGAGTAATAAAAACAGTGCCATGGGGGATGTCCCTGCTGCCAGCACAACCCAGCCCCATTGTGCCAGGACAGGTGACTCTGAAACAGCTCAGATTGCCAGCTCTGGCTGCGAGGGCACTGATGGGGTTTTTCCTGAGGTTGCTCTCATCCTGCTGGGTTCTGCACCCAACAACAGCTATCTGCTGTGCAGAGCATCCCAGGGATACTGCAGCATTGCCACTGCTCCTGCCAGGCTCTGCTGTACTGGCTGCTGAGCATGGGATGGGGAAAGCTTTCCCACCACCTGTATAAAGGCTTTTCAAAATGGAGTTTGGAAAAGAAATTGTGGGAAGAATCTTTCCTTTAATGAAATGTCAGAATGTTTCCCTCTTTTAAAGGGAAACTGGTTTTGGAATTGCCTCCTGTTTGGTTCTGATAGCTTTAACTAAAGCCTCCTACTATTCTTTTTAAACTTCCTGTAATTAAATTACAAAAAGATGACATTAAAAAAAAAAAAAGGAAGAAGAAACAGATTAAAAGACACTAAATATACAAAAGAGAATGGAGCACCTTGTTTAGTCTCAAAACCCCATAATCAGCCTGACCAAAAGTGAATTTAATTTCTGTTCCCCCCCTCACTGTCCTCATGGATGCAGGAATGGGAGGAGGACAATCCTTTCTGGCTGTTCATTTTCACAGCAGTGTGCTGAATATTAATCACCCTCAAACCCTCTGCTGGAGGTGCTGCAGCCGCTCTCTAATTCCTACATGGGAGCCACAGCTGGGGAGGGCGAGGGATCCCACGGTGACCTGGCTCTGTAGTGGCAAACACAGCCCCAGCAGTGTCCCTGAACACCCTGACAGCTCCCTTTGACATGCCACTGTGCATCAGGCTGCCGTCATCCCAGGGTTTGCTCTCCAGGAATTAGACACCTTTCTCTTCCTCCTTAATGCAAGAAGTAAATGTAGGGCAGTGAGGTTGAGATTTGGGTGTTTTCAGCACTGATGGACTTTGCTTTTGCCACTTTTGAAGACATAATGAGAAATGTCCCTGTGCTGACAGTCCTGCCTGTCCCCAGGCTGGCCACCCTGCCTGTCCCCAGGCTGGCAGTACTTCCAGCTCCATGTTCCTGGTGGCAGTGGCAGCTGCCCCAGACTGGCTGCTGGGGAAGGTGGCTCAGACACAGCAGGAACAGAGACCCTGGGCAAGGGCCCCCTTGAAATAATGTGAAAAAATTCCCTTTCACATTTCCTAGTGGAAGTTCTGCTGAAGGGGAAGAGCCCCTGCCAGGCACATGAAGCACAGAAAGTAGTCCTCTGTTTTTCACAGATACAGCTGTCCAAAGGAATTGCAGCACCTTCGCCTCATGGGAGGCATTTTAATTACTCTATTGACTCGTGCTCCTGAGAGCCCCAGGCGTGTCAGAGCTCTGGGATCAGAGGGATGCAGAGAGACAGGGAGGGAATGCATGACCATCCCTGACAGCCCTAGTGCAGCCCCACTGCTGCCCCATCACAGTCCCAGTGCCCTCTCCACACACCAAGTGGTGCTGGTCCATTCCATGCTGTTTCTGACTAGAATCAGACCATCTTCATGTCTCTGATCTGTGTCTGACTGTTAAATAACTCAGCAGCAGGGAAAAAAAATACTTGAAAAAATATCTGGAAGATATAGAGCCATTAATGAAAAACATCAGAAAATAGATATCAAGTAATGACACCATGATGAGAGCTTATTTATAGGAAAGGCTAAAGATAAAACTAATTTAAACCTGATGAGACAAGACATCTCATCTTCAGGAGAATGAGAAGTCAATAGCTGTCTGTCAGTAAAGGAAATAAATTGCTCACAAGGGAGGAGAGAAAGCCACAGGACTGCAGGGCCCCAGAGAGCAGCAGTGCCTGTGACAGGCTGTGAGATACCCTCTGAATTCACAAACCCCCAAACGTGGAGCTGCCACTCACCACCGGTGCCTCTGTCATTGCCATGCAGGTCACAGCCCAGCAGTGCTCCGGGAAGGCGCACGGACACGGAGGGACGCTGGGAATAGACAATGCCAACCTGGGGGGGCTGCAGAGCAGCTTGGGGCTGCTCTGGGGGTGCAACAAGCAATGGCAATGGACAGCTCGTTGCATTTCCAGCACAGCACAGAGTTCACCATCGGCTGCAGAGGAGCCTGTAGGAGCAGCTGTACCTGCCCTGCCAGAACCACTGCCAGTTTTAGAAAGGAGTGAACTGAAGATAGAACTGGTTTCAGAAGTGGAAAACAGTTTTGAAAGTTCTTTATGTTGCATTAAATCCCTAAGCTCTGTGCAAAGAGCTGGCTTCAGAAATGGTGATGAAAAGCTGCTGAAGGAAAACTCCCTGGACCCCCAGCCCACAGCAGTCCCAGAGCAGGAAGGAGGAGGCGGCCTGGGGGAATGGGCTGGCAGGCACATGGAGCCTGTCTGCTGGAGTGAAAACCCTGAGAAAAGAGGAGGAAAGCATTTTCCCTGGCAAGCCTGTCAGGCTGCTGGCATCACTCAGAGGCAGTACCTTGTCACCTACCACCCTCTCAGCAGAGCAAGGCTCCAGCTGACCTAAAGCAAACTGCTTACAGGCTTCCATCAGGGAAAACATCCATCCTTCCCTCCACCAGCACCATGACATGCAGAGGGAAAACAGACTGCAGATCTCGAGGGGTTCTGGGGGAGCACATGATACACCATGGCCAGCTCTGGCACTGGGAAAAAGTTCTGCCCAAGCTGCTTCAAAAGTCTTGGAGAAGGGAACAAGTTTGGGCAGGTGAGAATAGGCAATGATGGGCATCAATTTTGAGGATGTCCTTAGTTCAATAAAAGCCAGCGTGGAGCAGGGAACAGGGCATGTGAGTGCCTGCTGCTGGTGTCTGTCCCTCCAGTCCCTGAGCACAGCCAAGACTTGAGGACAAACAAGTTTGTTCTCTGATGGGGGTCCGGGGAACAAATGGGCTCTTGTTCTCCCTGACAGCGACCTTTCTGCCAGGTGAAGCTATTTGTGTGTGCAGGTGATGTCCAGCCTCGCCCACACACCCTGCCAGCAGAAAGAAAAGCGCAGGCTGTGTGTTACGAAATTCCGGTGTTAGGAGACACCCTCAGGGCACGGCTGCTGTTGGAAAGTAAATGTCATCCCAGCACTTCAGGTCTGTTCTGGGAAACCTGAGCTGCCAAACGCCTCCTTAGGTGTTTGCCCATGGGCGTAACTGGGGCACGACTGACTGGAAGGGCACTACTTGGACCTGCAGAAGGCACAGGGGTACATCAGGGAGATGGGAGGTTCAGGGCTCTCATCCCTGCTCAGGGTGGGAACTGAAACGTGCAAGAAAGAACACGAGGTACGAGTTCATCTTTCCCAACAGCTGGGTTTAGGCAGCAAACCTGACAAGCGACACAGAACCTGCATCCCACCTCCAGGCCTCAAGGAAAACAACACATTCCTTCTTCCACACAGTGCCAAAGGACTGACACAGCCTCCAAGGTCACCGTATGCACTTCCTAATGGATGCTTTGCTGCCTTAAAACTTCGGTCTTCATTCCCGAGGCCTATAAAAACTAAGGAGGTGAAGCAAATGGTGAGTGCTATGGCTCCCCCGGGAGCTCGTGCAGTGAGCATTATCACCTCCTCATCAAAATGTAAAACCCAGCTCTCCTCCTCATTGGTCTCCTGCTCTTAAAATAATGATTGTAAAACGGCCACAGCTGGCCTCAAAGCAGGATGGAGGGGGGAGGACACACAGTGGTCTGCATTTCCCACTTGGAATAGGCGCTCTTGGGGAGGTCAAAATGAGCAGGGAAAGGTGGGTGTCAGTCCTTTCCAGGGTGCTCTGGCTTGAGTCCTGGTCCCAAAACGCCTGGGAATCATGGGCTGAAAGATTTAGTTAAATCTGGCCACTGCCCAGTGGGCTTGATAAGCCAAGCATGTTGGCCTCAGCGCCCATCACCTCTGAGGGCTGTTGCTTACACATGCTGCTGCTTCCTTTGGGATTTCATCCCAATCTGCTGCCTCTTCCTGAATACCCCCTGGACCACAGGCTCACCCTCACTGGGCAGCACAGGTTCAGGCCATGGTTTGTGAATTTGGGCCAAAGACACTTTCCCATGTGGAAGCAGGAGGGCAGAGCAGCCCTGTGTGCCCATCAGCACCTCCGAGCCCTCACGGACTGTGCTGACTGTGCAGTCACTTCTAGGAGAAGGGACTCAGCTCTGAGATAATAAGCAAAATGTATTTGTTTCTTGAAGCCTAATGAATATTCAGTGAACCATGCTGTTTTCAAAGAGATACAATTATAGCCCAGAAAGAACTGAGCAGGAGAGGAGGTTTATTTTAAAATTCTGCAAATTCACGTTGTGACTGCCCTGCTACCAGCTGTTCCTTCAAAACTGGTCACTGGCTAGAGCCTTTTACAAGGATTTATTTTAATGACATTATTATCTGCATGAAAAGGGGTGATCCTTTCTCACATCTCAGTTTACTCACAAGTGCAGGTCACAGGTCCTTGTTTGAATTTCACAGAGCAGGCTGGAATGTGACACTGTGCAGCCAGGGTCAGCTGCAGGCTGATGAAAACAAGGAACTGTCAGGTGCACTTGAAGCACTTTCTGACCATTTAAATCAATACAACCCCTTTTCTTATTAAGCAAAGGGAAGGACACCCATAAATGTTTGGATTACAAAACTGCACCTGAGGTTTTAAGAGGCCAGAGATGACCCTCAACTAGCAACCATCTCTTCCCATGGACCCCCAGGCCTGGAAACAAGGAAATCTCCAAAGATCCAATCCTCCCCAGTACCAGGGCAAGGCTGCATTCCTTCAGCCCCAGACAACAGATTAACTGGTGCACATTAAACACCATTTTTCATTCCACAGTCCAGTGACACATTCCAACACACAAGCAAAGTTTGGATGGGGAGGTTTGCTCCCCTTTCAAAGCATTTTGCCAATGTTTGGAAATAATTAATCCATCTTCTGTTATTTCAGCTCTTTCTACCCTTAGATGGTACTTCTGCCATTCTCCAGCAGCTCCTGGGGCTGTTTTGTAGGTACTGCCAGCTTTTGCAGCTCCTAAATTCAGCTGAGTTCCTTCCTGGGAAGAAACTGCTCTGCACATCCATCTTTCAGGCTGGGCTGTGCCAGAGGATGTGACCACAGTGGACAGACCTGAAGCACTGTGAGGGTGGAACAAGCCTCAAGGCAAGTCAAAATACACAATCTCACAGTACTTGGATTTTAAAAGTTTACATGCAGCTTTGAACCTTTTTGAAAATTCACACATCCCTTTGAACCTGCACACATCTATGAGGGGTAAGATGGCACCAAAGCATAAATATATATGTATTTTATTATTTCACAAATAAATTTTAATATACATATATATCTCCCTGGTTCTACCATATCTCCACCTGACCACACTTCCTTGTTTCTTCATGGAGAATATGTGCTGCTTCCATCCAGGGGCAGCAGGGATCCCTCAGTGAGAAGCAGCAGCACGGGACAGGGTGGTCCTGCAGAGCGGAACTCCTCGCAGGGTCTGTGAGCTGGCAGAGGTTACCTGAAAGAAACAGCACAGGTCCTCAGGCACAGAAAGGCTGGGGAATATCTATTCTAATTTCAGGCTCTTCTAGCAGCAGCTGCCCTAGAGAACAGCACTGTGCAAGGAAATGAGCACTGCAGGTAGGTCACCTTCACCATCACATAGTCCCCTGGCTGGGCTCTGCCTGGAGCCCTGCACTCGGCAGCATCCTCCAGCTCGGCGTCGGGGAAGATCACCTTGATGTTGCCATCGTTCCTCCCACACAGCTCCGAGGCAGAGCGTTTGCTGGGCTGGAAAGAGGATAGGGAACATTACCTGCATGGCAATTGCTCTGATTCACTGCTGGGCTTTATTGCCTCAGGAATTAATTGAGCACTATTGATGGTATTAAACCCACATTAACCAAGCCCTGGAACAGAGCACTGTGGCCAGAGCTGATGGGTGACACTCACACACCAAAGCACAAATTCTGTGCTTGGCCAGAGATGCATCCCTAACTGATCCCATCCTCTGTGCTCAGTGCTCTGGGAAAGTCAGGCTGTCTGCTTTAAGTGTGAAGAAATGGTCTTGGGAGTCCTGGGATTACAAGGGGAAAGTGAGAAGGGAAGCCAGAAGCGGTGACTGCTGTGCACAGCCTCAGAGCCAGCAAGAAAGGAGGAGGACAATTCCATTCCAGGCCCACTCACCCCTTCCACCAGCACCAGCTGGGCCTGTCCCACCAGCGCTGCGTTGGCCCTCGCAGCCTCCTCCCGGAAGGTGGCAATGAGCTGCTCCAGCCGCCGCTTCTTCACATCTGTGGGGACATCGTCCTGCAGCCGGTGATGCGCCCGCGTCTTCTGCACACACAGAGCCAGTGCAGCCCCTCAGCACCCAGCCTGACCCCAGAGCCTTGTCTGACCCCAGCCACCTCCATCTCCAGCAACAGCTTCCCACATTCCAATAGCATTTCAGTTTGTATCACAAAGGAACTATTCCAGTGCCAGCCACATCCTCATGCTCCTCACATCTTTCTTCTCCACCTTTTAAGGCAGAAGGTCTGATGCAGGGCACTGAGTACCAGTGGCTGTGAAACAGTTTTGCAGCTCCTGTGTGGGATGTGCCTGTCTGTCCACAGGCAACAGATTCTACTACTTCTAATCTATGCACTGAATGGTGATCCAAATCCCTTTGCTTCCTTATGTTTCCCAGTCCTCTGTCCTCTTCCCCAACAGTATCATACACTCTGGAGAGCATTCTAATGGAGACTTACCAACTACCCACTCTTCTCAAAAATTCACCACTTCCCTCCAGACTTGACTGACAGACCCCTATAGCTGGGCTCCAGCCCAGCTCCATCAGCACATTCCTCATCAGCAAATAATGTATTTGCAGCTTCTGCTGAAACAGTTTCTTCCCTGCAATGACCCTGGAACATCCGCAGAGCCAGGTCACTGAGCAGTTACCAACCCTGACACTCCTACAGAGAAGCTGGAAGCTGCCCAGACACAACAGCCCTTGCAGAAGCACATACCCTACAAGTGCTGCCTGGGAAATACAACATCTACCAGTATGCTAAGTCTTTGTGTATGATTTTCAACAAAAAATGTGTTATTGTGAGAAATAGCCCTGAGGAGCTAGGGGACACCCAGAGATAACTTCAGCCTTCAGTCTTCTCCACCAGGGCCTGCACTCACCTGTCTCATGCTGTAAGCAAACAGGAAGCCGATGTTGTAGCGGACTTCCCGCAGCAAGGACAACGTCTGCTGGTGATCCTCCTCTGTCTCTCCACAGAACCCAGTGATGAAATCACTGCTCAAGCTCACTCCTGTAACAGACACAGAGCAGTACACTTCCCTCACTGAAGACAGGAATTCTGCACTCAGGAAAGGACAGTGAGATGCAGCTGTGCAGAGTTCAGACCAAACCAAAGGAACACACACCTGGAATAGAGTCACGCACGTGGTGCACGAGCTCTAAATATGCTTCTCTTGTGTATCTGAAATGAACAGCACATGGACTTCCTAACTGGAAACCCACAACATCAGTGAGGATAAACCAGCAGCCCAAATCAGAGGGCAGGACACAGGGCTCCTTGTGGGGTGACCCACCCTCGCCGCATGGCCTCCAGGACTCGTGTGCTCCCACTCTGGGCTGGGAGGTGCAGCTGTTTGCAGATGTTGTGTCGCTCCTGGATGAGCTGCAGGACCTGTGGTAAGTGATCAGGAGATGTCTCAGACAGCTTAACTGTAACAGAGTGCCAAGGGAAGAGTCTTCCCTGGGTAAAATCCAACACACTGTAAACCAGTAAACTGGGGCCAGCTTCAGCCCCAGCATCCAACTCCCAGGAGCTGCTGTTCCCAGTTTGGGAAGGCAGTACAGCCCATACCTCACATTTCAGAGCTGCCTCTCTGCCTGCAAGCAGAGGCCAAGGTGTTTATTCTACACTTGCCTCATCAGGAAAATCCTTAGGGTGTGGAGAGGTGAAACGGATCCTCATTTCTGGATCAATCCTAGAGACCTGGTCCAGCAGGTGTGAGAAGCGCAAACCTCCCTGTTTGGCTTTGTAGACTGTGCTAAAGCCACGGCTGAGGCCTGGGGCAGCCACTGACTGAAACTGCACCTCAGACAGGTCTCGAAAGCTGTTGACATTCTGACCCAATAGGGTCACTTCTTTCACTCCCTACAAAATAAACAGAAAAGAAGAAATCTAACCTGGGCAGAATGGCTGAGCTGCAAAGGCGGCCATGGTTTTACTCCAAGGAGTTTCCAACAGAAGCCGTCCCTCCCTTGTGTCATGGAGTATTACAAGGGGAATCAAAAAGCCACTGGTGGAACCCCACCACAACCTCATCTCTATAGATAAAGGCAGTGACAGTGGTTACAAGTACCACTGAAAACATTATTACCACCCTTCCTCCCATGGTTTGGGACAGGCAGGAGGAGGCTCTGCCTCACCTGATCCGACAGCATCCTCACTTCCTGCAGGATGGAGGCGATGGGGCGGCTCCTTTCCCGGCCTCGGGTGAAGGGCACAATGCAGTAACTGCACATGTTGTCACAGCCCCGCATGATGGACCTGCCGAGAGGTAAAGCACGGGTCACACCCCACTCCTCCAGAACCATCCATGCTGCATCCTGCCCAGGATGAGCCCAGTAGTGCTGCCTGCAGCCAGCTCCACACACACACCATCCACACTGCATTCAGCTTGCCCTGAGCTAACACCTCCTGATTTTTCATGCACATTTCCAAGAAAGCTGGAAAGAA
Source organism: Pseudopodoces humilis (assembly GCF_049639895.1). Lineage (NCBI taxonomy): Eukaryota > Metazoa > Chordata > Aves > Passeriformes > Paridae > Pseudopodoces > Pseudopodoces humilis. Next base: position 7,325,484 of record NC_142218.1, on the reverse strand, counting down.
CTAATGAGGCACAGACTGCCACTGCAGCCTGGCACTGATCAAAGATCCTTCTACACCCCACTCCTGCAGAGAGCAATACTGTCCTTCCATATGCAATGGCCACACTGAGCAGTCCGATTCATGTCTGACAATGTTATCACCAAATCTAAACAATCAGAAATTATAATGTGTAGAGGATTAGAAGAATAAATAGCAGAACCTGGGGCACGGCACCACAGAAGGCAGGGGATGTGAGAGGTATGGACTTCAGGAAGGGACAGTAGCACAGAAATCACTCAATGCAGCATCAGGCTGAGAGTCAGCATTCTCAAAAGAGAGGGAGAGAAGTCCACAACAGCCTGAGCTCAGGGCACATTCTCCAGGGTTCAGTCACACAGCAAAGCAAAGCAGCAGCAAATATACACACACACACACTCTGGGAGACTCAATGCAGCCAGACACTGCATCTCCTGGGCAGCTGCTGTCACTGACACATCTGCTCTGCACAGCAGATTTCCAAACTGGAGCCGCAGAAACAAGGACTAGGAAAAGGTACTCACACAAATGCTGTCGTGCCACCTGCACTAGTCTGGACAGGCAGAATGTCAGCATAAGTCTCATCTAGGGACAGCAGGACATTGGCAGCTTGCTGGCCAGACTCTGCCACTGCCAGCAGCCGGGGAAGATCACGGTAGGCATCAGGGCCAGCCACGACATCAACCAGCTTCTCCCAGTGCAGAATCTCCTCCTTAAGCCTCTCAGCCATGCATCCTGCCAACAAAGAAGGGTCCTCATGAGGCAGGGCCTGCCCTCCGTTACTCCTGCAGCCCTTCCCAGCTGCTTTCACCCCAGGGAAGGGCAGGTGCTGCCAGTGGGATACAGGAGACCCAGCACGGCCGTACCCAGGATCCCGATGCGGAGTGGAGCGTGAGCCTGCGGCCGCCGGGCCTTCAGTGCCTTCAGGTGCTGCAGACGGTTCCAGATGGCCTGCTCGGCCTTCTCCCTGGGGAGCCAGGACAACTGGGTATTCCAGCTGCTGCTCTTGAGCACAGCCCCAGCCTTAAGCGGCCCAAGCCCTTTGTGAGGAGAATTCAGCTACAGGCAGGGAATCCAATGGCACCTGAAAGTGCCGTTTGTGGTGTGGGGATTATGTCTTGACTTTATCTTATCTGCTATCACTTTGCTTGCTTGAGAGCATCCCCACTACAGAAACACTGCAGGGACTAAGCTCTTGGGGAGAAAAACTGCCTTGGCCACAGTACAAGGTACCCTGCAAGTGACAATGAGCATTTGGTGTCTTCTGCATTCATAAAAACCAAGCATATTCCCTTTATATCAAGTTGCTCCTAAACACATTTCTCACATTTTTAAAGTACAGACACTGTACTAGAGAGTCACTTCAAGAGAAGACAGAATATTTAAAAATAAAATCATTAATTGTGTGGGTCTCTCGCTGCCAATGACATATACACAGAACTTACACTACCAAAGAACTTTTCACTACCCAGATAAGCCATTCATAACCCAATTAATGTTGTAAATTAATTAATATCCAGCCCTACTCTCAACTAAACAGCCATTTTCACACCTGCACACTCCCTCATGCAACACCTTTACTGCCTTGTTTTCAAATGGTAATTCCTTAAAAACTGTCCCAAACCAGTGACAAACATTTCCTTACCTCACGGAACAGGTGACAAGAAGAACCACATCTGCCTAAATCAAAAGCAACAAAAGGAGAAGAATCTGTAAAAGCCGAACAGTAAGTTCTCATGCCCTGCCCAGGAAACCTGAAGAGGTAGACTATAAAACTCAACTCAGGGAAAAAGACCTGTCTGAGTACACAGCAGGTTTCAATAAACAGAGTTGCAAGAAAGAAAGAGAAGACAAGCAGAGTCTTCACTAAATGGTAGAAGTAACCTCTACCAAAGATGAGACAGGAGGATCCCGCTGTGTCCAATCCCTCTCCAACTGAGCCCAGTAGTTTAAAGAAAAAAGACAACCCACAGCTTTCTACCGCACTTGTTAAGTAGTTTCCTTCACTGCACAGAACTCAGACTGCAAAACTCCTAACATCTCACAGGGTTCCAGTCCAGAGAAAAGCTGGGACTTGCAGGCACAGCCAGGGCATGAGGGTTGTGCTCCAGGAGAGCTACCAAGGTGCTTCCTTACCTCATCCAGCTCCTTTGTCCTGGCATAGCCATTCTTCTGCAGGATGGCCCAGGCAATCTCAGTGTCACTGACATTCATCTGGCAGCCGTAGGTCTCCAGGTACACTGCAACAAAGGGCGTGTGACACAGGAGCCTGCTCAGCTCCCACCCACAACCTGTCCTATCCCCTGCTCTATGGGAAGAAGCCTTCAATCCCACCACTGGAGTCAGGGAAGCAGCACAAAAGCTGACTGAACCTGCAGCCCACAGAGGATAAACCAAAGGACAGACTCTGGGAAACCTGTGTGTTCTGCAGCACAGCAGGGCTGGGCCGTGACTGCAGAGCAGCAGCAGCTGAGTCCTTACGAGATAAAACACTCATGGCCACGAAAACCATTCCTGCCATGGCACCACAGCCCCACAGGGGCTGCCACAGCCCCACTGACAGCCCAGCACACACTGCGGGTAGGTACCAGAGCAATCTGCTCTCTGCTCAACTCCATGGTGGAAGAACACACACGACTTTGCAGCCAAGGACTAAACTCCTTTCAGCGTCAAAACCCGCTCAGGGCCCCCAAAACTCCCAAACAACCCATTTCCCCCACTCTGCTCCAGCTGTGGAGCACCACTGTCTGCACCGGCCTTACGGCTGCCCCTGACCCGGCAGAGAGGCTACAGCAGCGGGGTTCTGCTGAGCCAAACAGCTCCTGCCCCGAAGACCCACAGACCTTTCGGGCCCCCTGGAGTAGAGCCCGGCTCAGGCGGCAGCTCCGGTGACGGCCCCGACTGCCCCGCAGCAGCTGCCCTCAGGAAGTGCCGCAGGTCGGGCCCCGCGGGCAGCGCGACGCCGCGCCCCAGCGGCCGCTGTCCCGGCCCGCAGCGCTCTCTGCGGGCGGCCCCGGAGCGGGGGGCGGCCCGAGGCGGGCGGAGCAGCCCCGCCGCCCGGAGCGCTCGTGCCGCGGGCAGCATGGCCGCGTCTGGGGGATGCTTTGGGGGACGGAGAGACCGGCCGGAACGGGGCGGCCCCGCCGTGCGCCGACTAACTGGCCCCGCCGCTGCCTCCGCCCCTCGGCGCCGCGTTCCGCCCCTCTCACGTTCCGGGCTCGCCCCGCGGCTGGGCGGCACCGCTGCGGGAATCACAAAATCACGGAATTAATTCAGTTGGAAAAGACCTCGAAGACCATCGAATTCAACTTGTGACCAGAATCATCATGTCAACTACAGCAGGGCACTGAGCGCCATGTCCAGTCTTCCCTTAAATACCTTCAGGGATCATGACTCCACCACCTCCCTGGGCAGCCCATTCCAAGGTCCAATGACCCCTTCTGTGAAAGAATTTTTCCTGATATCCAACCTAAAAGTCCCCTGGTGCAGCATGTCCCCTTGTCCTATTGCTGTGTCTGGAAGCAGAGCCTGACCCGCACCTGGCTGCCCCTCCTGTCAGGGAGTTGTGAGGGTGTGAAGGTCCCCCCTGAGCCTCCTCTTCTCCAGGCTGAGCCCCCCCAGCTCCCTCAGCCTCTCCTGGTGCTCCAGCTTCTTCCCTGGTTCCCATGCCCTTCTCTGGACATGTTCCAGCACTTCCATGTCCATTTTGAAGTGAGGGACCCAGAACTGGACAAAGGTCTTGAGATGTGGGCCTCACCCACGCCAGGGGGACAGTCCCTTCCCTGGTTTGGTTACAGGCCATGTTGATACAGGCCAGGATGCCCCTGGCCTTCTTGGCCACCTGGTGCTCATGTTCAGCTGCTGTTGGACAGCAGGGCAGGGCCTTTTCCACTGTGCTCTTTCCAACCATGCTGCTCCAAGGTGGAGTGAAGGGACAGGCCAGTGGGACACAGGTGTTCCATGGTGCCTCACCATGGCCATGGAAACAGCCAAACCAGGTGGTCCCCACCCAGCTCCAGCTCCAGCTCCAGCTCCAGCTCCAGCTCCAGCTCCAGCTCCAGCTCCCATCTGTCCCAGTGCAGCGCCAAGCACAGACAGTGACACTGACATTCAGGCCCCATCAACAAGACCTTTATTGCTGCTCAGAGGAAGGAGGGGGGGAGTGGCTTGGGACAGGGCACCCCCAGCTCATGGTAGCACCAGGTGAGGCCCCAGCAGGAGGTATGAGGGTCCAGGCCAAGGCAGCAGTGCAGAGCACTGTCAGGAGCAGTAATCTTTGGCACTGGGATCAGGGCAGGGAAGGGCAAGTGGAGAATGGAGCATGTTTTGTGCTGAAGGGCTCTCATCACCTTATTTTCATGCCTGGGGTTGGAAGTGAACATCTGCTCCAAGCAGCAGGAAATTCTGGGAGAAAAAGAGACAGCACTAGGCTGCTATGGGACCAGGCAGCTGCATTTCCCAGCACCCACCACATCCCTGAACAGAGAATGGATTGGCACATGCGTGCTCTGTTTTGCCGATGGGCCACTCGGATCTCAGTGAAGAGCACCCTTCCATCTGTCACTTCCCAGCACAGCTTGGGGAACAGGATTTGGAGGCTGTGCTGGTAGGCAGGGCTTTAGGGACAGCAGGATGGGCTCCAGCTCATGGCCAGGTGCTCCCCCTCACTCACCTGGTAGAACTTCACGAGGGTATTGGAGAGCTGGATCCTGTCCAGAAGTGGCAGAGGGAAACCCTCATCTAAACGGGCTGGAAAAGACAGCACATGTGTCTACATTGGGGTGGGAATGGGAGTCAAGGGAGCACAGCGCACACAGAGGAGGCAGCCACCTCCTTCCCCCAGCCCTTTCCTCTCCTCCACTGCTCCTGGGGCAGGCAGAGGAAACTCCCCCCAAGATCCACAGAAGGGCTGTGTGTTGTGCCATGAGAACCCCCTTGGCCCCTGCAGCCACCAGCCCCGCTCTGGTCTGAACTGCTGGCGGGGCAGGAGAAGCAGGGATTTGGGGAGAGGGTCTGGAAAGCATTAGAATATGCACAGGGCTCATTTTTTCCATTGTGTTTGCTGCTGGGAGCCTGTCAGAGCAGCAAGAGGCTCCCACTGCTGCACTGCCGCCTCCTGCACGCACTTTTCCCTGGATCAGCCTTGGTAATGAGGATTTAATTAGTGAGCTGGGACCACTTGGGTGGAGCAACCCAAGTGGAGGGTGCTCCAGCACCCCCATTACCCCAATAAATTCTCACCATTGAGATGTGGGATCAGGGTACTGGAAATCAAGTTGTTCATTACAGTCTGCAGGAGTTGCACCTAGGGATTGGGGAGAAGGGGGGAAAAGCTTTAGCCTGTGGGCCAGGAGACATGCAGGCACTAGAAGATAATTAGGAAAAGGAGATGAGGAGCTGGGAAGGGCACACATTTTGCCAGAGACCAGCAGATTTGTCTGGCTGCACTGGCAGGGCAGGAAATGTTGGGGTGAGAGCAGCAACAGATCCTTTCCCTGCCTTGCAGGCTGAGGCAGGAGGTGGCTGCAGGGTCAATGTGGGGTTCCATGTTGGGAAGCAGTGTGGAATTGCCCCCAGCAGGCTGCCAGCTCCATGCTGGGGGCTCTGGTCATGATCAAGGCTAGCTTACCTGGAAAGTGCCAACAGTTGAATCCTTCAGAGAGAGCCTGATCCTGTGCAGGGGCAGAAGTGGAGGATGTCCCAACAGAGGGAGCAATTCCACCCATTGATGGCCATGCACATCCCACTCCCTCCAGGCCCAGCTCATTCCCTCCACAGCAAGCCCACATCTCTAGGACCTTGCCATCCCCTCTCTGTTCCTGGGCACCCACACAGAGGTACCCCCAGCCACCCCCTGCCCAGTCAATGGCTGCTCCCCTCTGTACCTGCCCACATCCAGGCTCCCAACTATGCGGCCGGATCTCACGTTGACGACAGCGGACACGTTCCCCGTCTGTGGAGAGAGCACAGAGCTCTGGCAGTGCTCATCCCACCTCACCCCAAAGCAGACACCCGAGGGAACGGCTCTGACCAGCTGAAACACACCACTGCCCATCCAGGGGTGTGTTTGCACCTGGTATTAAACCTGGCATTTGCCAGCTCAGGAATTGTTCACTTGGGGACACTCCCACTGTGCCTGGACAGAAACCTGGCACCTCCCCTGGCAGGATCTGGGCAACAGGGCCGGGCACAGCTCAAACTCCCTCCTGTCCCATTGCCACAGGCTGTGTCTGAACTCACCAGGCTGAGGAGGAAGAGAGGAGCCAGGCTGGAGTTGGGAAGGATGGCATAAGCCTGGGCATCCACAATGGGCTGGAATGAGATTCCTCCTGGTCCAATAGTCAGGAATGGAGCAGTGGGAGCAGACAGCCTGAACTTCATTGGCATGTCTGGGTACATCTCCTCCAGCTGTGTGGGAGCAGGGAGGGGATGGGAATGATGGCACAACCCCCCAGTCATGAGGGAGAACACCTGGCACAGAGCAAAGCCTGTGTGTGCAAGAGCTCTGGGCAGGCAGGTTGGGCCACACTGCTCACCTGGGGAATGAAGGCTGAGAAGACAGAGGTGTCCAATTTGAATCCCACATCCTTTGGGATCTGCAGGGAGAGGACTGTCACACTGGGGCAATGTGGCACAGAGGAGCCCATGGTGAACCCTCCTGTCCCCAGATACTGCCATGTCTGACAGCCCAGCCCCATCCCACAGCCTCCAGCTCTCCCACTGCGGCTTCTCCCGGAGCACCTCAGCAAATGGAACCTCTTTCCTGGCCCTGTCCTGCTCGTGCCACTCACCATGGCCTCTGTGATTTCAAAGACCAGTGCCCCAGCCTTGTGGTAGGCAATGCAGGCTGTGTTGAAGAAGTAGCTGGAGGCTCCAAAGTAAACCATGCGGTCGTGATCCGGGGGGAAGACCAGTGGCGGTGGTGAGAAGGGGACGGTGGAGCGATGGGCCAGGGAGTAGAATTCACCCTGGGAGGACGAAGAGACATGGAGAAGGGGAGCAAATAGCAGTGGGACTCACCTGCTGACTCAGGATTTGCAGCTGGTACCAAAACCTTGGTTCCCACCTGCCTGTGGCAGGGCATTGGCCAAATCAAGTGTTTGCAGGGCCACCTCTCACCTTCAGGTATAGGTCCAGGGACTGGGCAGTAGCTCTTGGGGGTGCCACCAAGGCATAATCAAGCCCAATCTTGGCATCTATCCTGGCTGTGACTGAAAACACGAGGAAGAGAGATGAATAAGAATGGCATGGTCAGGAAAGCTGGGAGCAGATGGCCTCTGCTGCTGTCTGGACAGTGCCATGCCTGGGATTCCTGGGCCTCAGCTCACTACCAACTACCCCTATGCTTGCTTCTGTTTAAAAGCAAAAACCTCCATTTTTCTCCTCACTTTTTCACAACCATCTCCTGGACCTGAGGATGGCCTGGATCCCCCAGCTAAAGCAGCCTGAGCCCCTGCCTGTCCTTGGGCACAGATCCCAAAGGGATCTCCACAGCCAGACAGGACACAGAGTGATTTGTCTCTGCTGAGAAGATGCTCTCCAGCTCCCAGCTTGGGTACCTGAATACCAGGAGATGGGGAGTGGACACAAGGTAAAATGTTTCTCATGACTGGGAAAAGCTAGGAGGAGCTGCTCCTAAAGCCACTTGCAGCTCCCCAGTACCTGGCAGGGTCTGGATGTGCTTCTGGACTTGGTTTTGTACATATTGGTCCACGTTGTCACAGACCTGTGGGACAGAAAGGCAGCAGAGATGAGCGAGGGCAGCAGGGTCACAGCCCCAGCTCAGAGCCTCAGCCCCGCTCCCTGCTCCATGACAAAGTCTGCTTAAGTGAAAGAGCACACAGTGATGATTGTCTCCATTCATCAGGCAGCACGTTAAATGTCCAAGATACAAGCAGGGTTTATACCGACAAGCATCTGCTTGCAGCAATTTCCCCTCAGCACAGTTCAGCTCTGGGAAGACCCCTGGAAGGAATCTCATGTGGCCCATGCAGGAATGAACCATGCTGAGCAGCCAGGACATGGCCAAAGCAGAGCAACTGAGAGGATTAACCCACCCCACAGTCATGTGTTCTGGATGTAGTTACATCCCTACATCTGATCCTTCCAGCACATCACCTACAAGTGAGGGCTAAAGACCACCAGAAAACCCAGGGCCCTGCTCTCCACTGTTCACATACCTTGCTCTCTAAATTCTTCCGCATCTTGGACTCAATAACGCTGTGGAACAGGTTGTAAAGCCACCTGCAGAGAGACACAGAGGGAAGCCCTATCTAGCTCAGATCCATACTGCAGAAGCATGTGCCCAGGAAAGGGAGACCCTAGAGATGCAAGACCCTGGGAACATCATTCCCACACCAATTTGGCATCTGGCTTTGCCCCAGGGTTTCCATTTGCAGACTCACTGGTAAACCACAGAAGTCTGGTGTCTGCCTTAACCACACCCATCCCCTTTAAATGTGCAGCCACAGCAGGAGAAATTCAGGGCAGATTTAAGATCAGGCAACCTCAGATTTGCCAACGGCCTACTCCTTGCACCAGGGCCACATTCCCATGGCAGAGTCACATTCCCATGGCAGAGTCACATTCCCATGGCAGGTGGGTGAACACACAGAGTTTCCAGACCCTGCAGTGAAGTTACATACCCAAGCCTGCCTGAAAAGTGCACTCGGATTTTGGAGATGCGGGCACTGCAGTCGGAGGTGCTGATGGTGGGCTTCCCAGTGGTGTCACTGCCCAGCCTCAGGATGATTTTGATGTAGACATTTTCCACCTTCAGGTTAAAAGATCCGTGGCCCCGCCTGCAGGGAGAGAGGTATGAAAAAGGGATGTTTGTTAAAGCCAGGGCCTGGTGAAGACACCTCAAATCAGCTTCAGGATTAATCTATGTGGATCAGTCTCCCCCTTGTACAGTGCATCCAGAGGAGACTGGGAAAGTGTTTAAACTCAGGGGAAACAAATTTCACTGGCACATTAACTAGGAGACGGATCCTTTAAATAGAGAGGAGTGAAGGCAAGTAGGGGTGGTGGAAGAGAGACCTGAGGGTCCATGTATAGCGCCTCCATCACATGTGCCTTGTTCTTGCCTCCCACCCTATTTTATCCATCATATCTGGGTGAGCAAAAGTGACAGCTGCCCAAAACACAAGGGAGAGCGAGAGAAGAAAAAACCTGTCCAGATCCAGAGAGGGAGACACAGAGTGGGTGCCTGAACAGGGTGAGGAAAAGCTGGGAACTCACACAAAGAGGAATTTCACCCACCAGTCCCCAGACAGCTCAGCAAAGGCGTTGGAGATGGAGACTTGCAGGCCCACGTTGGAGATTGGGGTAATCTGTGATTCTGGCAAACGAAAATCACGAAGGCGCAGTCTAAAAATATATGAATTAAAAGAAAAGTCATGTTACAGTGGTTCCTTGCTCCCAAGTGCAAGACTAGGGAGGGAGGGAGAACAGGAGAGAGTGGAGTCACTACACTGGCAGCATCCCCAGCTGCAGTTCTGCTGCTGCAAAGCTATGCCTGGCAGGGACACACAGAGCAGAGTGGCACCTTTGGGAACGTGGCACCTTTGGGAATGTGGCCCTTGCAGCCACCCACAGCAGCTCCAAACGCTGCGCTGCAGGAGCAGAGAGGCACCCAGGGCAGCAGGGAGCTTGCATTTCCACACGGGCTGGGCTCCTGCTCCACGTGGGAACGTGTGCCCTGGTCCCACAGGCAAGGCTATCTCCACTACCCCGGCTTTGATTGCACACAATCCACCCATACTCAGGGGGCTGTGACCCCAGTTCCCTTTCTCCCCATGGGTAATGAGTGAAACAGGAACATACCTGCCTGCACCAAGGACAGGGCAAACATCTCAGGGAGCTGAGGAAGGGACAGGATGGTCCTCACTGCTCCAGGGGCTCCCCACCCTCCCCACCCTTCCTGCCCCTTGCCTGGGTTGAGGGGCAGTGGGTGGCTCCAAGGCACTGGCAGGGCTCACCTGGAGATCTCATAGTGCTTATTCCCATATTTAACCGATATGTCTGGCAGCTTCATCTGGGCCAGTTCCTTCTTCATCATCGCAATCCCCTCCTGCTTAGCTGCAGGGACACAGGGAGAGCATCACCCCCATTGCCACAAGAGCTGGAGCACACACTGGGAACGGAGCAGAAGGATCAAAGGAAAGATCCAGGTGATGCTGCCTCCCAGGCTGGCTTTAAAGCAAACCTCTATGCATGGAGCCCTGTGAGCACACAGGCAATGCTGCCTGGTGCCCTGCTTGCAGCCCCAGGGGAAGGTGGTGGCTACAGAAAGGAGAATGTCCCAGTCCTCACCATCCAGGCAGTGCACTCTGTGAGAGCTGCAGGAGGTCCAAGGCACTAGGCTGCTGTGTGTTTCTCACACAGTGTATTTCAATCCATAACTGCGCTCTGCTGGAGCCAGGGCTCTGCCTGCTTCGATAAAACCAGCACGGGGCCCATCCATCTCTGTCACTGCCCCACCCCAGAACTCCCCAGCTCCTTTCTTCTCTGCAGCTCCCTCCTCCAGGGTTCTCAGCTCAGCTGCCTGGACGTGCTGTGGGACCAGCACTCTCCTGCTATGCCGGCCCCCAACACTGCCTGGCTGCAGCTCCCTGAGACTCCACAGTGCTGACCCCTCTGCAGATCCTCCATCAAGTTGTGGGGTGGGGGGCATGCAGGTGCAACAGGGGAAGCCATGGAAAATGGTGCATTTGGCACCCCTGTCCTAGGATTTCCCCATCCTGCCCCTGTGCTCCTCACATGGGCACCCACAGCCAAGGATCCCCCATCCTGCCCTGGCACCCTGCACTTCTCCCAGGGTACCTGGCTCCACACCTCTGCCAGCAGTACATCTGTGAGGAGAGAAATCAGAAGCACAACCCACCGTAGTCCAAGCCTGCCTGGGTGATCCTCACCACGAAGCCGGGGTTGGTGGCTGTGGTGAGTGCCAGGCACAAGGCCAGTGCCCCACAAGCCACTGCCAGGCTCTGCACTCCCATCCTGGCTTCCCGCAATGCTGGGCTGGGCTGGGCTCTCCCTGCCCACACCACCTTTATATCCCTGCCAAAACAGGAACCACGGGCAGAGGTGATGTGTGGACCCAGGGGGCCACACAGCCAGGAAGCCCCAGGACTTCCTGCTTGGCCACTGCCCTGCTCCGCTGTGCTGCTGGCACCATGGCATGGCCCAGTACAGAGGCACACCTGGTGCCTCTCACCAAAGGCAGGGAAGGGGCACTGGAAACTGGGGGGCAACAGCCCGGTTTCCAGCTCTCTGTCAGTGCCAGCAATCCCTGCCTGTGGCATCCTCAGTGGAGCAGAGCTGGGTTTGGCACTGCCAGCTGAGCCTGACAGAGCCATATTCCTGCAGCCTGTACCTGGCAAAAGCTGGGAACAGCCCAGGCTGCCCAGGAGCAGCGTCCCAGCCCTGCTGCTCTCCATCTCTGTCCCATGGCTCTCCTGGCTACTCTGTGAGCTGCTTCTGTCACACCACAGACCTGCCAATGGCACCAGAGCAGCCTTGGGGCACAGCAGTGGCCAAAGAAGGCAGGTCACAGCTTGTCACCTCATGTGAGCAGACCCCAGGGACCCCCTCACCCAGCAGGGCTGGCAAAGGAGCACCTGCCTGGGCTGGGCAGATGCACCAGGGCAACTTCAGTGGGGTGCCCTGCACCTCCAGACCCTGTCATAGGGCTCTTGCACAGAGCAACCATGCACAGGAGGAGACATCCATCAGCCCAGGATCAAGCTCCAAAGACAGCACTTTCTGAGGCCTGATATGTCACAGCTCTTGTCACGATGGCTGGAGATAGGGGCAGGAGCTGGGTGCAGCCAGGCAGGTGTGAGGGGAGAACACCCCTGAGCCCCTCCAGCCAGGAGAGCTGGGCTGGCTGATCTCTCCTTGCAGGACAAAAGTGAGGGAAGAAATGCTTGAGTTACTTTCATTTCCTTTTGGGGTCCAGCCTGACCTGCCTGACCCCACCCTTTGGACTGGTAAAGGCTTCGGCTGCCGAGCTGCTCTGCCTCTTCTGGGAATGTGGGGTCTGTTCCACTGGGGAAAGGCTGGCTCCCCCAGGCTGCTGGAGAAGGAATGGGAATGGTCAGATGGGAACCACGAGCCCAGGAGAACAGGAACTTGCAGGAGTCCTGTGCTGTTGCTGTCCTTTGCCCAGCACTGCAGGTCAAGACCCCTCTCTCCACTGTCCGTAAGCCACCCCCTGCTCCCCAGGGCAGGAGTCCCTCTGGCCCCACACGCTCCTCAGCACGTGTGGACAGTTCCCCATCCTGTCCCAGCTCTTTCCACATGTCTCTCATGATGCCATGGCTCAAGCCACCCTGCAGCCACGTGCTGGGGCTACCCAGGGACAACAGGAGCTGGACTGGGGCTGCGAGCAAGCACACCAGATATTTTTGCTATCTGCAAGGAAATCCGGACACATCTGTGTTCCCTGGTGGCACTACCAGCCTGGGAATTCCCCGGGCAGCTTGTGCCAGTGCCACAGGAATGATTGCTGCGGCTCTCCAGCTTTCCACCGGCAGGTGTATGTGTGCTGGGGAAGTACCGGGAAAACCTATGGACTCAGCAAGAAAAGTGAGAGCAGCGTGGCTGGGTTTGGAGAGAACTTGGAAAGAGAAGTTGTCAGCCCAAAATAAAACATCCCTTACCCATTTCCACACAGGACAAGTCTATTGTCACCCACAGGACTGGGCTGTGGTCAGGACCAGTGGCAACTGTGGTTGGCCCTAGACCAACAGGGACTTCAGCACAGAGAGGTCATGGTAGGCATGCCTGCCAAGATATCAACCAGCTTCTCCCTGTGCAGAATCTCCTCCTTAAACCTCTCGGCCATAACAAAAGAGAAGGGTCCTCATGAGGCAGGGCCTGCCCTCCGTTACTCCTGCAGCCCTTCCCAGCCGCTTTCACCCCAGGGAAGGGCAGGTGCTGCCAGTGGGATACAGGAGACCCAGCACGGCCGTACCCAGGATCCCGATGCGGAGTGGAGCGTGAGCCTGCGGCCGCCGGGCCTTCAGTGCCTTGAGGTGCTGCAGACGGTTCCAGATGGCCTGCTCGGCCTTCTCCCTGGGGAGCCAGGACAACTGGGTATTCCAGCTGCTGCTCTTGAGCACAGCCCCAGCCTTAAGCGGCCCAAGCCCTTTGTGAGGAGAATTCAGCTACAGGCAGGGAATCCAATGGCACCTGAAAGTGCCGTTTGTGGTGTGGGGATTATGTCTTGACTTTATCTTATCTGCTATCACTTTGCTTGCCTGAGAGCATCCCCACTACAGAAACACCGCAGGGACTAAGCTCTTGGGGAGAAAAACTGCCTTGGCCACAGCACCCAGAGGCGCTTTGGGCGAAGGACGGGCCGCGGACTCGGCGGCCCCGCCGCTGCCTCCGCCCCTCGGCGCCGCGTTCCGCCCCTCTCACGTTCCGGGCTCGCCCCGCGGCTGGGCGGCACCGCTGCGGGAATCACAAAATCACGGAATTAATTCAGTTGGAAAAGACCTCGAAGACCATCGAATTCAACTTGTGACCAGAATCATCTTGTCAACTACAGCAGGGCACTGAGCGCCATGTCCAGTCTTCCCTTAAATACCTTCAGGGACCATGACTCCACCACCTCCCTGGGCAGCCCATTCCAAGGTCCAATGACCCCTTCTGTGAAAGAATTTTTCCTGATATCCAACCTAAAAGTCCCCTGGTGCAGCATGTCCCCTTGTCCTATTGCTGTGTCTGGAAGCAGAGCCTGACCCGCACCTGGCTGCCCCTCCTGTCAGGGAGTTGTGAGGGTGTGAAGGTCCCCCCTGAGCCTCCTCTTCTCCAGGCTGAGCCCCCCCAGCTCCCTCAGCCTCTCCTGGTGCTCCAGCTTCTTCCCTGGTTCCCATGCCCTTCTCTGGACATGTTCCAGCACTTCCATGTCCATTTTGAAGTGAGGGACCCAGAACTGGACAAAAGTCTTGAGATGTGGGCCTCACCCACGCCAGGGGGACAATCCCTTCCCTGGTTTGGTTACAGGCCATGTTGATACAGGCCAGGATGCCCCTGGCCTTCTTGGCCACCTGGTGCTCATGTTCAGCTGCTGTTGGACAGCAGGGCAGGGCCTTTTCCACTGTGCTCTTTCCAACCATGCTGCTCCAAGGCTGGAGTGAAGGGACAGGCCAGTGGGACACAGGTGTTCCATGGTGCCTCACCATGGCCATGGAAACAGCCAAACCAGGTGGTCCCCACCCAGCTCCAGCTCCCATCTAGCCCTGTATGGCCAGAGATGCAGATAGTGACACCAGCACGATAGCCCATCACCAACACCTTTATTGCTGCTCACAGGGAGGTGGGGATGGCTTGGCCCAGGGCAGAGCACCGCAGCTCATGGTAGCACCTTGTGAGGCCCCATCCAAGTGTCTGAGCCAAGGCAGCAGTGCAATGCAGTGGCAGGACTCGTGGTCTTTGGCTCAGGCAGGGGAGCATGGAAGGGCAAGTGTTGAATGGGGCATATTCTGTGCTGAAGGGCTCTCATCACCTTATTTTCATGCCTGGGGCTGGAAGTGAACATCTGCTCCAAGCAGCATGAAATTCTGGGAGAAAGAGAGAAAGCACTAGGCTGCTATGGGCCCTGGCAGCTGCATTTCCCAGCACCCACCACTTCCCTCAAGGGAAAATGTGCCTACCCCTGTGCCTATTTTGCCCCATGGCTGGCTCTGGAGATATTTCAGAGCCACACCTCTCTACAGCTATTCAGCATCCCCATGGTGACCCCATTATGGGGCTTCCCCACCATAGGGACTCTCTCGGATCCCCTAGACGTGGTACAGCTCCTTCCATCAGGACAAGCAGGGTCTGCATCCTACCAAGCACCACATCATCCATCCAGGCAATGACATCTGGGGAGAGTAGGGATTTGGGGCTGACACTGCTATAAAAAGTGTCGTGGGAAATTCAGACCCCCCCCATTTAAGAACTGGAGAAGGATGTGGTGCCATCCCAGAATCCCACCATGCAGCCAGAAAAAGCAGAGCACTGGTTTGCAGCTGAGAGCACCTTTTCATCCATCACTTCCCAGCACAGCTTGGGGAACAGGATTTGGAGGCTGTGCTGGTAGGCAGGGCTTTAGGGACAGCAGGATGGGCTCCAGCTCATGGCCAGGTGCTCCCCCTCACTCACCTGGTAGAACTTCACGAGGGTATTGGAGAGCTGGATCCTGTCCAGAAGTGGCAGAGGGAAACCCTCATCTAAACGGGCTGGAAAAGACAGCACATGTGTCTACATTGGGGTGGGAATGGGAGTCAAGGGAGCACAGCGCACACAGAGGAGGCAGCCACCTCCTTCCCCCAGCCCTTTCCTCTCCTCCACTGCTCCTGGGGCAGGCAGAGGAAACTCCCCCCAAGATCCACAGAAGGGCTGTGTGTTGTGCCATGAGAACCCCCTTGGCCCCTGCAGCCACCAGCCCCGCTCTGGTCTGAACTGCTGGCGAGGCAGGAGAAGCAGGGATTTGGGGAGAGGGTCTGGAAAGCATTAGAATATGCACAGGGCTCATTTTTTCCATTGTGTTTGCTGCTGGGAGCCTGTCAGAGCAGCAAGAGGCTCCCACTGCTGCACTGCCGCCTCCTGCATGCACTTTTCCCTGGATCAGCCTTGGCAATGAGGATTTAATTAGTGAGCTGGGACCACTTGGGTGGAGCAACCCAAGTGGAGGGTGCTCCAGCACCCCCATTACCCCAATAAATTCTCACCATTGAGACGTGGGATCAGGGTACTGGAAGTCAAGGCATTCATTAAGGACTGCATCATTCGCACCTGGGGATTGGGGAGAAGGGGGGAAAAGCTTTAGCCTGTGGGCCAGGAGACATGCAGGCACTAGAAGATAATTAGGAAAAGAAGATGAGGAGCTGGGAAGGGCACACATTTTGCCAGAGACCAGCAGATTTGTCTGGCTGCACTGGCAGGGCAGGAAATGTTGGGGTGAGAGCAGCAACAGATCCTTTCCCTGCCTTGCAGGCTGAGGCAGGAGGTGGCTGCAGGGTCAATGTGGGGTTCCATGTTGGGAAGCAGTGTGGAATTGCCCCCAGCAGGCTGCCAGCTCCATGCTGGGGGCTCTGGTCATGATCAAGGCTAGCTTACCTGGAAAGTGCCAACAGTTGAATCCTTCAGAGAGAGCCTGATCCTGTGCAGGGGCAGAAGTGGAGGATGTCCCAACAGAGGGAGCAATTCCACCCATTGATGGCCATGCACATCCCACTCCCTCCAGGCCCAGCTCATTCCCTCCACAGCAAGCCCACATCTCTAGGACCTTGCCATCCCCTCTCTGTTCCTGGGCACCCACACAGAGGTACCCCCAGCCACCCCCTGCCCAGTCAATGGCTGCTCCCCTCTGTACCTGCCCACATCCAGGCTCCCAACTATGCGGCCGGATCTCACGTTGACGACAGCGGACACGTTCCCCGTCTGTGGAGAGAGCACAGAGCTCTGGCAGTGCTCATCCCACCTCACCCCAAAGCAGACACCCGAGGGAACGGCTCTGACCAGCTGAAACACACCACTGCCCATCCAGGGGTGTGTTTGCACCTGGTATTAAACCTGGCATTTGCCAGCTCAGGAATTGTTCACTTGGGGACACTCCCACTGTGCCTGGACAGAAACCTGGCACCTCCCCTGGCAGGATCTGGGCAACAGGGCCGGGCACAGCTCAAACTCCCTCCTGTCCCATTGCCACAGGCTGTGTCTGAACTCACCAGGCTGAGGAGGAAGAGAGGAGCCAGGCTGGAGTTGGGAAGGATGGCATAAGCCTGGGCATCCACAACGGGCTGGAACGAGATTCCTCCTGGTCCAATAGTCAGGAATGGAGCAGTGGGAGCAGACAGCCTGAACTTCATTGGCATGTCTGGGTACATCTCCTCCAGCTGTGTGGGAGCAGGGAGGGGATGGGAATGATGGCACAACCCCCCAGTCATGAGGGAGAACACCTGGCACAGAGCAAAGCCTGTGTGTGCAAGAGCTCTGGGCAGGCAGGTTGGGCCACACTGCTCACCTGGGGAATGAAGGCTGAGAAGACAGAGGTGTCCAATTTGAATCCCACATCCTTTGGGATCTGCAGGGAGAGGACTGTCACACTGGGGCAATGTGGCACAGAGGAGCCCATGGTGAACCCTCCTGTCCCCAGATGCTGCCATGTCTGACAGCCCAGCCCCATCCCACAGCCTCCAGCTCTCCCACTGCGGCTTCTCCCGGAGCACCTCAGCAAATGGAACCTCTTTCCTGGCCCTGTCCTGCTCGTGCCACTCACCATGGCCTCTGTGATTTCAAAGACCAGTGCCCCAGCCTTGTGGTAGGCAATGCAGGCTGTGTTGAAGAAGTAGCTGGAGGCTCCAAAGTAAACCATGCGGTCGTGATCCGGGGGGAAGACCAGTGGCGGTGGTGAGAAGGGGACAGTGGAGCGATGGGCCAGGGAGTAGAATTCACCCTGGGAGGACGAAGAGACATGGAGAAGGGGAGCAAATAGCAGTGGGACTCACCTGCTGACTCAGGATTTGCAGCTGGTACCAAAACCTTGGTTCCCACCTGCCTGTGGCAGGGCATTGGCCAAATCAAGTGTTTGCAGGGCCACCTCTCACCTTCAGGCCTGCATCCAGGGACTGGGCAGTAGCTCTTGGGGGTGCCACCAAGGCATAATCAAGCCCAATCTTGGCATCTATCCTGGCTGTGACTGAAAACACGAGGAAGAGAGATGAATAAGAATGGCATGGTCAGGAAAGCTGGGAGCAGATGGCCTCTGCTGCTGTCTGGACAGTGCCATGCCTGGGATTCCTGGGCCTCAGCTCACTACCAACTACCCCTATGCTTGCTTCTGTTTAAAAGCAAAAACCTCCATTTTTCTCCTCACTTTTTCACAACCATCTCCTGGACCTGAGGATGGCCTGGATCCCCCAGCTAAAGCAGCCTGAGCCCCTGCCTGTCCTTGGGCACAGATCCCAAAGGGATCTCCACAGCCAGACAGGATACAGAGTGATTTGTCTCTGCTGAGAAGATGCTCTCCAGCTCCCAGCTTGGGTACCTGAATACCAGGAGATGGGGAGTGGACACAAGGTAAAATGTTTCTCATGACTGGGAAAAGCTAGGAAGTGCTGCTCCTAAAGCCACTTGCAGCTCCCCAGTACCTGGCAGGGTCTGGATGTACGTCTGGAGCTCGTTTTGTACTGACTTGGCCACGTTGTCACAGACCTGTGGGACAGAAAGGCAGCAGAGATGAGCGAGGGCAGCAGGGTCACAGCCCCAGCTCAGAGCCTCAGCCCCGCTCCCTGCTCCATGACAAAGTCTGCTTAAGTGAAAGAGCACACAGTGATGATTGTCTCCATTCATCAGGCAGCACGTTAAATGTCCAAGATACAAGCAGGGTTTATACCGACAAGCATCTGCTTGCAGCAATTTCCCCTCAGCACAGTTCAGCTCTGGGAAGACCCCTGGAAGGAATCTCATGTGGCCCATGCAGGAATGAACCATGCTGAGCAGCCAGGACATGGCCAAAGCAGAGCAACTGAGAGGATTAACCCACCCTGCAGGGGCAGGAGCACTGGCTGCACTGAGGCTGAGCTTTGCTGAGCTCCTACAGCTTTGTGTGCCAGGACAGAAGTATGCATCCCTCTGCCTCTGTCATCCACAAGTGAAGCCCTGGCATTCGTGGGGATTTTGTTGCAGGCTCACCGCTAGCCTGGGAAATTTACTGCAGGGCACCTTCTTGCAGATGGCTAAGGAAATCTGCACAAGCTCCTTTCAATATTTTCACTGTAACATCACAGCAACCATGGGCAGGATCTGTCCATCATCTGTCTGACTGGGCATGCAGCCCACAGAGCTGATGGTGAGATGCAGCGCTGCGGAGGGGCAGTGACCACACTGACAGAGATGAGGAGGAGGAGTAACAGAGCTTTGGGCATGGCCTTAATGACAGCAGGTTGCAGCTCTTCGGTGTCCCCAGTGATATTTTTCTGTCTGTGCTGGAAATGCCCCATCGCTGCCTGTGAGGATGTTACTGCAGGCAGAAAAATGCGGCCCTTGTCCTTGTGACTGGGATTTCTCCATGACCTACATTTCCCTGTGACTGGGATCTCCCTGTGAATGGAGTCCAAGAACTGGGGGGGTACAAGAACTTCCCAAGCATTGTAGGAACAGCAAGAGGCAGACACAGGCTGCCTGGCCTGGCTTGGGGCCCAGCTGTGGCCAGTGTGGTGTTCAATCCCTGCCCCTGCCCTCTCCTGTCCATTGCCCCTCACACCATCACTCCACAAAGACAATGAAGAACGTGTGTGGGGCAGAGGGAATTTGGAGGAGGACCAGAGGGCAGTGGGGTCCCTTTGCAGTCCTAGAGCTGTTCTCCTTCCAGGGGATAAAACAGCAGAAAAAGCTTCTGAGCCCTGGTATCGCTCCTGCCACCAGACCATCTGCTGCCACAGACCCCAAGGGGACTTGGGAAAGTTGTTGCATAGAATTGGGAATAGTGCCTGGGCAGGATGGGATCTAGTGCAGGAATGGGATTTGCCTGTTCTCCAACTGTCTCCTTCCCAAGCAAGGTTCACATCCAGAGAGGCTGTAACTCATGCCAGTTATCCTTGTAGTAATTATTGCTAACAGCTTGTTTCCATGCCTTGTTGTGGGTCTCCTGCATGTCAGTGTCTGTACCAGGCAGTGGTACCACAGCTCCCTGATCCCCCACAGTAAAACAAAACACCAAATGTCTGAAAATCAGGAATAAGAGTTTCCCCTCCAGTGCTCCCCAAAGCCCTCCAGAATATGGCAGGTTAAAGGACAGCTCTGATCAGGTTACAATGAGTTTGGCTGAGACATAAGATCTAATTAACTGACCACATGGAAAGAAAAGTCTTTGTTAATTAGGAACCACTTATGCTGGGCTTTGGCAAAGGCTCCAGGTTTTAAATTCAGTCTGACTCACACTATGCTATGGAGCCTGCAACGCCCATTCATTTGGTTTTTTTACTGAATTGGCAACACAGCTGTGTGCTCTGGCTGTAGTCTATCCCTACATCTGATCCTTCTAGCACATCACCTACAAGTGAGGGCTAAAGACCACCAGAAAACCCAGGGCCCTGCCCTCCACTGTTCACATACCTTGCTCTCTAAAATCTTCCGCATCTTGGACTCAATAACGCTGTGGAACAGGTTGTAAAGCCACCTGCAGAGAGACACAGAGGGAAGCCCTATCTAGCTCAGATCCATACTGCAGAAGCATGTGCCCAGGAAAGGGAGACCCTAGAGATGCAAGACCCTGGGAACATCATTCCCACACCAATTTGGCATCTGGCTTTGCCCCAGGGTTTCCATTTGCAGACTCACTGGTAAACCACAGAAGTCTGGTGTCTGCCTTAACCACACCCATCCCCTTTAAATGTACAGCCACAGCAGGAGAAATTCAGGGCAGATTTAAGATCAGGCAACCTCAGATTTGCCAAAGGCCTACTCCTTGCACCAGGGCCACATTCCCATGGCAGAGTCACATTCCCATGGCAGAGTCACATTCCCATGGCAGGTGGGTGAACACACAGAGTTTCCAGACCCTGCAGTGAAGTTACATACCCAAGCCTGCCCGAAAAAAGAACTCGGACTTTGGAGATGCGGGCACTGCAGTCGGAGGTGCTGATGGTGGGCTTCCCAGTGGTGTCACTGCCCAGCCTCAGGATGATTTTGATGTAGACATTTTCCACCTTCAGGTTAAAAGACCCGTGGTCCCGGCTGCTGGAAGAGGGGTACAAAAAAGGGATGTTTGTTGATGCTGAGGCCTGGTGAAGACACCTCAAATCAGCTTCAGGATTAATCTATGTGGATCAGTCTCCCCCTTGTACAGTGCATCCAGAGGAGACTGGGAAAGTGTTTAAACTCAGGGGAAACAAATTTCACTGGCACATTAACTAGGAGACGGATCCTTTAAATAGAGGGGAGTGAAGGCAAGTAGGGGTGGTGGAAGAGAGACCTGAGGGTCCATGTATAGCACCCCCAACATGTGCCTTGTTCCTGCCTCCCACCCTATTTATCCATCATATCTGGGTGAGCAAAGTGACAGCTGCCCAAAACACAAGGGAGAGCGAGAGAAGAAAAAACCTGTCCAGATCCAGAGAGGGAGACACAGAGTGGGTGCCTGAACAGGGTGAGGAAGACCTGAGCACTTACACAAAGAGAAATTTCACCCGCCAATCCCCATCCAGCTCGGCAAAGGCGTTGGAGATGGAGACCTGCAGGCCCACGTTGGAGATTGGGGTAATCCGTGTGTATGGCAAGTGGAAATCACGAAGGCGCAGTCTAAAAATATATGAATTAAAAGAAAAGTCATGTTACAGTGGTTCCTTGCTCCCAAGTGCAAGACTAGGGAGGGAGGGAGAACAGGACAGAGTGGAGTCACTACACTGGCAGCATCCCCAGCTGCAGTTCTGCTGCTGCAAAGCTATGCCTGGCAGGGACACACAGAGCAGAGTGGCACCTTTGGGAACGTGGCACCTTTGGGAATGTGGCCCTTGCAGCCACCCACAGCAGCTCCAAACGCTGCGCTGCAGGAGCAGAGAGGCACCCAGGGCAGCAGGGAGCTTGCATTTCCACACGGGCTGGGCTCCTGCTCCACGTGGGAACGTGTGCCCTGGTCCCACAGGCAAGGCTATCTCCACTACCCCGGCTTTGATTGCACACAATCCACCCATACTCAGGGGGCTGTGACCCCAGTTCCCTTTCTCCCCATGGGTAAGGAGTGAAACAGGAACATACCTGCCTGCACCAAGGACAGGGCAAACATCTCAGGGAGCTGAGGAAGGGACAGGATGGTCCTCACTGCTCCAGGGGCTCCCCACCCTTCCTGCCCCTTGCCTGGGTTGAGGGGCAGTGGGTGGCTCCAAGGCACTGGCAGGGCTCACCTGGAGATCTCATAGTGCACCTTCCCCACGCGCAAGACACGAGAGTCACCCGAGATGTCTGGCAGCTTCAGCTGGGCCAGCTGCTTCTCCAGGACTGTGATTCCGTGCTCGTGGGCTGCAGGGACACAGGGAGAGCATCACCCCCATTGCCACAAGAGCTGGAGCACACACTGGGAACGCAGCAGAAGGATCAAAGGAAAGATCCAGGTGATGCTGCCTCCCAGGCTGGCTTTAAAGCAAACCTCTATGCATGGAGCCCTGTGAGCACACAGGCAATACTGCCTGGTGCCCTTCTTGCAGCCCCAGGGGAAGGTGGTGGCTACAGAAAGGAGAATGTCCCAGTCCTCACTCTCCAGGCTGCCAACCGGGTGAGGTGTGTGGGAGGTCCGAGGCACTGGGCCCTCCATGCCCATTGTCTGCAGGCAGAAGTCGAGGGAGTTAAGGTCCCAGGGAGCAGCACGGCACCAGTGGGTGCTGCACGCTTGCCTCCATCTGAGAAGGGGAGTCACGTTCTCTCCCACACGGCTGGCAGAGCTGCCTGGTAAATGAGCTGTTTCTCACACAGTGTATTTCAATCCATAACTGCGCTCTGCTGGAGCCAGGGCTCTGCCTGCTTCGATAAAACCAGCACGGGGCCCATCCATCTCTGTCACTGCCCCACCCCAGAACTCCCCAGCTCCTTTCTCCTCTGCAGCTCCCTCCTCCAGGGTTCTCAGCTCAGCTGCCTGGACGTGCTGTGGGACCAGCACTCTCCTGCTATGCCGGCCCCCAACACTGCCTGGCTGCAGCTCCCTGAGACTCCACAGTGCTGACCCCTCTGCAGATCCTCCATCAAGTTGTGGGGTGGGGGGCATGCAGGTGCAACAGGGGAAGCCATGGAAAATGGTGCATTTGGCACCCCTGTCCTAGGATTTCCCCATCCTGCCCCTGTGCTCCTCACATGGGCACCCACAGCCAAGGATCCCCCATCCTGCCCTGGCACCCTGCACTTCTCCCAGGGTACCTGGCTCCACACCTCTGCCACCAGCACATCTGTGAGGAGAGAAATCAGAAGCACAACCCACCGTAGTCCAAGCCTGCCTGGGTGATCCTCACCACGAAGCCAGGGTTGGTGGCTGTGGTGAGTGCCAGGCACAAGGCCAGTGCCCCACAAGCCACTGCCAGGCTCTGCACTCCCATCCTGGCTTCCCGCAATGCTGGGCTGGGCTGGGCTCTCCCTGCCCACACCACCTTTATATCCCTGCCAAAACAGGAACTGCAAGTTAGGGTGGTGTGTGGAGCCATGGGGGGCGTCCCCAGGACTTCCTGCTTGGCCACTGCCCTGCTCCGCTGTGCTGCTGGCACCATGGCATGGCCCAGTACAGAGGCACACCTGGTGCCTCTCACCAAAGGCAGGGAAGGGGCACTGGAAACTGGGGGGCAACAGCCCGGTTTCCAGCTCTCTGTCAGTGCCAGCAATCCCTGCCTGTGGCATCCTCAGTGGAGCAGAGCTGGGTTTGGCACTGCCAGCTGAGCCTGACAGAGCCATATTCCTGCAGCCTGTACCTGGCAAAAGCTGGGAACAGCCCAGGCTGCCCAGGAGCAGTGTCCCAGCCCTGCTGCTCTCCATCTCTGTCCCATGGCTCTCCTGGCTACTCTGTGAGCTGCTTCTGTCACACCACAGACCTGCCAATGGCACCAGAGCAGCCTTGGGGCACAGCAGTGGCCAAAGAAGGCAGGTCACAGCTTGTCACCTCATGTGAGCAGACCCCAGGGACCCCCTCACCCAACAGGGCTGGCAAAGGAGCACCTGCCTGGGCTGGGCAGATGCACCAGGGCAACTTCAGTGGGGTGCCCTGCACCTCCAGACCCTGTCATAGGGCTCTTGCACAGAGCAACCATGCACAGGAGGAGACATCCATCAGCCCAGGATCAAGCTCCAAAGACAGCACTTTCTGAGGCCTGATATGTCACAGCTCTTGTCACGATGGCTGGAGATAGGGGCAGGAGCTGGGTGCAGCCAGGCAGGTGTGAGGGGAGAACACCCCTGAGCCCCTCCAGCCAGGAGAGCTGGGCTGGCTGGTCTCTCCTCGCAGGACAAAAGTGAGGGAAGAAGAAATGCTTGAGTTACTTTCATTTCCTGTTGGGGTCCAGGCACAGGAAACCCACAGCTGCTGATGCAGGCAGATCTCATGCAGGATCCAGGGAAGTCCTGACTGCCAGAGGCAACGTCCTTGAGCCAAACAAAAATGTTGTGAAATGCTGCTGTTGCTCAAGCACAGCAATCCCTCCATGCTGCAGCCTCAGGAGACCCCAAGGGATGAGATCATGGAGTCCATACTGGAGGAACTCAGCACGTGGAGATTGAAGATGGAGAGATCAAGGCATTCTGTTCCCCTTTGCCTTTTGTCCCACGAGTTTTCAGCAGGGTCACTTGCAGGCTGCCTGGCAGATGCCGAGGAAATGCTCACTGGGCTTTTATGAGTGGTTACAGCCTTGGAAAGAGGCACTGCATTCACTGTCAGCTCTGGGACTTGGGAAACAGGGATGTGGCAAGGATGGTGCCAGCAGAGAGGGACAAATGACCCAGGGCAGAGCTGTGTCCCAGAGGCACCCACCATCACCACCCACAGGCTGTGACTCCATCAGTGCCAACCCAATCCATTGCTGGGAGCTAGAGGCCCATGGGCTGAGCTCCTTTTGCTCAGAGCTCCTTTTGCCCAGAAAGAAACATCCAAGAGCAGAGGAGAAAGGCAGAAGGCCAAATCCACACTCACAGCCTCCTTGGTATTGTGACTCTCCCTGTCACCCATCATCAGCCCTTAGCTCGGTCGGGCTCAGTTTGCAGCAGGAGCTCCCAAACCTCCCATGTTGACAATCCCATCTCTCTGAAGACCTGTGTCAAAACAACATTCAAGAAGTTCAGGAGGAGCGTGGGGGAACCAGAACTGTTCCATAAGGAGAAATGAAATTTTATAGGGAATAATGCAGAGAGGAAGCAAAACCAGGAAGTCTTGCCCCTGGCTTTGAGCAAATTTTGAAGTGAAAAAAAGCCTTCAAAGAGCTGAACTCTGACCAAACACTACCGTGTTTAGCAAGGAACAGCCAAAACCACATCTAAAGCTCAACATATGTGCCGGTCCCAGGAGTGCTTCCTGCAAGTGGTGACAGAGAGGATGGAACATGAAACCCTGCCCTGCCTGACCCCACCCTTTGGACTGGTAAAGGCTTCTGCTGCCGAGCTGCTCTGCCTCTTCTGGGAATGTGGGGTCTGTTCCACTGGGGAAAGGCTGGCTCCCCCAGGCTGCTGGAGAAGGAATGGGAATGGTCAGATGGGAACCACGAGCCCAGGAGAACAGGAACTTGCAGGAGTCCTGTGCTGTTGCTGTCCTTTGCCCAGCACTGCAGGTCAAGACCCCTCTCTCCACTGTCCGTAAGCCACCCCCTGCTCCCCAGGGCAGGAGTCCCTCTGGCCCCACACGCTCCTCAGCACGTGTGGACAGTTCCCCATCCTGTCCCAGCTCTTTCCACATGTTTCTCATGATGCCATGGCTCAAGCCACCCTGCAGCCACGTGCTGGGGCTACCCAGGGACAACAGGAGCTGGACTGGGGCTGCGAGCAAGCACACCAGATATTTTTGCTATCTGCAAGGAAATCCGGACACATCTGTGTTCCCTGGTGGCACTACCAGCCTGGGAATTCCCCGGGCAGCTTGTGCCAGTGCCACAGAAATGATTGCTGCGGCTCTCCAGCTTTCCACCGGCAGGTGTATGTGTGCTGGGGAAGTACCAGGAAAACCTATGGACTCAGCAAGAAAAGTGAGAGCAGCGTGGCTGGGTTTGGAGAGAACTTGGAAAGAGAAGTTGTCAGCCCAAAATAAAACATCCCTTACCCATTTCCACACAGGACAAGTCTATTGTCACCCACAGGACTGGGCTGTGGTCAGGACCAGTGGCAACTGTGGTTGGCCCTAGACCAACAGGGACTTGACCAGAGCTTGGAGAAACCCTGTCATCAAGGTGTGGGGAGCTGCGGCTCCTGCCCACTCCACCACGTGTGGTGCCAAAGCCTGATGCTGTCCACTGCCACCTCCACATCTCTGACAGCCGCTGACCCAGCAGCAACTAAAAATACAGCTGAAGAACATGTGGGGGCTCCTCCACGTTTGTTTTTCCAGCTGCAGGCTCAGCATGACCCAGCCTCAGCTGCTCCTGGAGCTGGGAGGGCTCTGGGCCAGCATGGGGTCACTGCTGACGCCAGCCCTGACCACTTCATCCAACAGGCAGCGGGGACACCAGGGGACCCCAGAGCTCACACAGCCAGAGCCCCGTGGGGCACAGCCAGCAGCAGATGTGGGGATGGCCCCTGGATGTGGGCAGGAGCCTCCAGCGTTCCCACAAGCACCAGCTCCAGAGACCAACCCTGATGCTGGGCTCACTGCTCTCACCCTCCCTCTACCCCAACATCTCAGTGACATCCCAGGGGACCCTTGGGAGCAGCACTGCACTCAGTGTGTCTCCCCCTGCCAAGGGCTGCGTTCCCCCAGACAGGCGGGCTCCTCTCGCAGCACGCCAGCTTGTGACAGTCTGGGGGCCTCATGGGAGACAAAAGGGGACACAGAGAGCTGAGGGGTTGATTTTGCAGAAAAGTAAAAATAAAAATGCAAGAATGGTGACCTCGGGCAGAGCCTTGGGGGATCTGAATGGTGGCTCTGTGCCGGCAGAGGGGCAGGGCAAGAGGCCCTTGCAGCCTGTCCCAGCAGCTGCTCGGGACAAACAGGACATGGAGAACAGGAGCAGCAGAGGAGGGTGAGCTCATGGGGTGAGGAGCCCCAGGGGCACCCGGGTGGCCTCCAGAAGCTCTGCCTTTTGCTAGACTTTCTCCCCAGCGCCCTGACTCCCACTCTTGCTGTCTGAGACTGGCTGGAGGGCATGGGAAACTGCTCTGGGGAATGTGGAGATGCAAAGCTGGACCTGCTGGTTACCTTTGCAGGTTGGCTCGGCTGAGCACAGATGGCAAGAGACACCTCAAGGTGCAGATGAGGAGGTGCTACTCTGGGTGCAGGGTGGTGGGGTCCCTCTGGCCTCAGTTCCACATCTGTCCCTTCCTGCTCACCAGTATCACAGAGGAATTGATCCATTGTGCTGATGCCAGGACACAGTCACACTGTCCTCCTCCCTGCCCTCAACGCCCTCTCCTGGCCCTGGTGTCCATTAAGAGATGCAAGAGCCACAACTCTTGGGTGCATTTCAGAGGTGACCATGCAATTAAAAAAGGTCACAGCCTTGAGCTCACCTTCCCCTGCACCCAGGGGAGCTGTGAAAAACCTGAAGCTGGTAGGTGAACTAACACAATTACAGGAGCAATTGGCTGCTGGTTGGGATAGGGGGCTGCCCAGCTGGTCCCAGCTGGCACTGGGATGGTGGCTTGGAGCCAAGGGCCAGTCCTGCGGTGGGTTCCGCTGGGCACCCCAGCCTGGTACCCACGACCAAGCCTCTGCCCACCCGCACGACCTCTGATGCCTGAGCCCTTGCAATACTCGTGATCCATGCGGGCAGCGGGAGGGCTCTCACCAGCTCCCGAGGAAATGGGAAGCAAATGCAGAGGCCTCGCTGGCGCCGTCCTCCCTCCCACACGCCAGCAGCCCAGCTGCACCTCCTCCCGTCTCGGCTTGTTTTCACAGCGTGTCCTTTGGCCGCTCGCTGATCCCTGGACAAATGTTCACTAGCGAGTCTGCCCCGGCAGCCTGCAGCCCACGCTGTGGCCGTCCCACCCGCCCTGGTTCTTTCCCAGCCCCGGCCTTGAGCCCATTCCCACGAATGCAACAGTGGAAATGACTCCAGCCTGAGCAAGGCGCAGAGAGGCTGAGAGTGCTGGATGTTATGCAGGGCTGGCAGAGCCGGTGATGCTGTGCCCACAGTGCCTGGGGCTGGGAGAGCTGTGCCCAGCATGCCCGGCGTTGGGAGAGGTGTCTGTGCCCAGGACTGGCAGGGCTGTATGAAGCAGCACTTTGCCTTAGGAGAGACCAAATCTGTGGCTTTGGCTCTTATGCTGGTTGTTTTTGTACTATTCTGGTTGCCGAATCCCATTATCCTGCCCCTCAGTAGGTCCTTCCCATCCCTGGAACAGCTCAAAGTCCCCAGAGGGGTGCTCACTGTCCTGCTGCTGCACTTTTGGGGCAACTCAGGAATAGGAGCCACGAGATCCATCCATGGATGGATCGTATGGACCACTGCGGGGGGCTCACACTGACCCTGGGTGGATTGGAAAAGAGGGGCACCCGCACAAAACGCGTGTATGAGCACATCTGCACACACGTACACACACACGCACAAGCAGCTCTGCGTGTTCCCGGTGTGTTCCAGGACCCTCTGCCTGGAGCTGCTCCGGAGGGACGGCGGGGGCTGGGGGAGGACGCCCGGTACAGCCGCCCCCTGCCACCCGTTCGGGATTTCTTTCTCCCTCTACTCCCATCCGATCCCATCCCGCCGGGGGCCGCCCCCCGCCCGCGGGGACACACAGGGTACTGTCCCCGGGGGGGCCGCACCTCGGGAGCCTACGGGGGGCTCCCGCCGGCGGCCACAGGAAAGCGGCCCCCCGCCCCCCCGGCTTTCTCCGGGCCACCCCCGCCAGCCCTCTCCCGCCCCGCCCCGCCCCGCTCCCGCTTTCTTCGCCTTTTCTTTCTTTCTTTCTTTCTTTCTTTCCCTTCTACTTTTTTTTTTTTTCTTTTCTTCTTTTTTCCCCCAGAAGAGGCGCGGCGGGCGGAGGGGGCCGGGGGGGCCGGGGCTGTCCGTCCCCGCCCGCGGCTCCGGAGGCGCCGGCGCCGGGAAGAGCCGGCGGCGGAACGGGGACCGGCCGGGAGCCCCGGGCCGGGGAGAGCCGGCGAGGAGGAGGAGGGACGGGACGGTCTGTGCCGCGGCCCCCGGCCCCTCTGCCACTTCCTGGGAAACATGGTAATTCCTGGGGCATCCCTCTCCCTGCCGCTGCCCCTCCCCTGGCTGCCGGTCCCGCGGGCACCGGGTGGGCACGGGGTGGGCAGCGGCAGCGACAGCAGAGGAGAGGGAGGTCGGGAGCGAAGGTGGAAGGAGGCGCAAAGGCAGAGGTGGGTGTGGAGGTGGGTGTCAGGGCAGAGGTGGGGTGGGGAGGCAGAGACAGATGTGAAGGTGGAGGTCAGTGCGAGGTTGGGGGATCAGGTGTGGAGGAGGACGTGGCCGCGTGGGCAGCTGTGTGCGGGGCTGCATCCCGCCATGCTTAAACTTCCCTGCAAAGTTTGTCAGGGGGATGCGTGCAGCGAGCGGGAGCTGCTGTGCGAGCCGTGCCAGCGCAGGGGATGCTCGGCAGAGCCATTGCACCGCAGCCCGCACGTGCCGTTGCCCCGGGCTCTGCTGAGCGCGGCCTCCCGCTCCGGGCCAGGCTGAGCGCTTGCATCGTGTCCTGCCAAAGCTGGGGACAGCCAGGGCTGCGGAGAGGCAGAGGAATTGGTATTCAGGACTGGTCCCAGGCTCAAACCTCGCTCCTTCCTGAGCAGGCGGGAGAAAGGAGCGGGAGCTGAGTCACCCTGTGGCTTTGGGCATGGGTTAAACGACTTTACCACACAAAACCCCCAAAGCCCAGCCCGTCTTGTTGATGTAAACCAATTTAAAAATATGGGTATTTGGGGAGAAATATCAATCTCTATTTAACAGCACTTTGGCTTATTAAAATGGAAATAGCTTTGCACATGTAAATCTCCTTATGCTCCCTAATGCCTTTGTTCCGGCTCCCTCCCAGCGGGTGGAGAGAGACTGGGATAACTGGCTGCTTTTGGATTCCGATGGGCTCCTGGCCGGCCCGGATGTGGCTTCGCCTATGAACTCAGAGCTGCTGCACCATGGTTACCCCAAAAGCCTCCCCCAGTGATGAAGTGCTTTGTGAGACTCCATGAAAACATTTTTAATCAGTCATTCCAGGCCAAAATATTCCCCAGCACAACTTGGGCTGTGTCTGGTGCCTCCATCAGTCCCTGGTTCTCTCCTGACTTTGGCTCATGCTGTCCCTGCCACTGGATGAAGTCCTGGGTGATAGGGCGACAGGAAACAGCCTCAAGTGGTGCCAGGGGAGGGTTAGACTGGATACTAGAAAAAAATTTCTTCACTGAATGGGTTTGTCAAGCCCTGGCGCAGGCTGCCCAGGCAATGGTGGAGTCACCACCCCTGGGAGGATTTAAAAGACTGTTGGAGGCAAGACAGGCGATTCTGGCTCATCTCTCATGGCAGCATTCGGAGCTGGATGGATCCTCCTGTGCTGTTGTGGCTGCTGGCCTCAGTGTTGGGATGGGGATGAAGTCAAGCTCGGCAGTGTTGGGCATGGAGGTGGTGGGCACCCACCTGGGTTCAGCACTGGGGACCAGGTGGCTGCACCAGGGCCTCACTGGAGCAACATGGAATGGGGTGCTGGACTTTGCCCTTCATCAGGGATTTTCCAGGGTCTCAGCCCATTCTAGGAACTGTACACAGTAAGACAAAGCTTGGGGAGAAAGGTCCAAGGACGAAAAGCCTGGACAGGAAACAGTGGCAGATGAGGGCCCTGAGAAGGGACTGGCTTGCCTCCTCTTCTGCCCAGCTCTGTGGCTTCTCCTTTCAGGTGCAAGGGCAGGAGATTCCTGTGCTAAGACGGAATAAAAGACATGAAGAATTAACCAGAGCATGACTGCAAAGTGCTTTAGCTAAAGCGCATTAAAACTAATTAAGCTGAATTAACCGTGGCCCTTTTGTCTCTGCATGGGCTCCTGGACCAGGGATTAGCTGCCTGAAACTAATGCTCACCTTGAGCTAATCCCACCAGACTTCCTGGGTGCTCTTATGGGAGAAGGACCCAGCTGCTTGGAGGATGCTCCTCTTCCCCACTCACACATGGGGTCCTCTTGACAGCTGTGCCAGACTCATCCCTGGAGCACAGCCCGGGCATCACGGGAGCCGTGGGATGGCTTCTCTCCATGTACCAGGCGTGCCACACAGCAGACAGCTCCTGCAGCACTGAGAGGATGAACTGGGAACTGCTGGTTCACATGTGGCACAGATCCAGTGTCCTCACCCCACTCTGGGGCAGTGCAGGGAGGTGCAATGCAGCAGAATGCTTCCCAGAAAAATACAGGAATAATTTTGAGTTTGGCAAATTCAGCAATGAGTCTGGACCAAAACACCCTATCCATCTTCAGATGTTTGTCCTTCCTCCCATCTGCTGCATTCCTGCAGCGAGCTGCAGAGCCCGGCACAGCCCCACGATCTGTCTGGTCTGACTCCGCTTAACCCCTCGGCTGCTGCGGCTCCTCCACCTCCACACGGCTGGCGGCCGAGCAAGGCGGCTGCTGTCTCGGGGCTTATCCCAGGCTCCTTAGCCACAGCCCGGGGCTGGGAACGGGACACACCGTGCCGCACTCCCTGCCTATGCCGTGCTTGCTGTGCTGCACTCCCGGCTCGCCCCGTTTCCAGCCCAGGAGGGTTTGGAGCCCCTGAGCTCAGCAGCATTGCCAGTGTGGGCATCCCAGGGCCCCGACAGTGGCACAGTGCAGCGTGGGATGGTGGGCAGGAGCACCGGCTCAGGGGGTGTGGTGTCCCCGCTGCGGGGCCACTGTTCCACCAGCAACACTTGTCTCCCTCCCGCAGGATGCCGGGTCGCTGGATGCGGCAGTGCAAAGCGCTCTCCAGGCCCTGTACCCGCCCTTCGAAGCCACTGCTCCCACCGTCCTGGGCCAGGTGTTTCGGCTGCTGGAGACCAGCTACCAGGGGGATGGGCTCTGCTGCCTGCTCCAGTTCCTCATCCCAGCCAAGCGGCTCTTCGAGCGCCTGCGGCAGGCAGCCTGCGTAAGCCCCCGTGCCCCACAGCAGTGCCCCCACGAGCCACGCTTGGACACCAGGGGTTTGCCCTAAGGAGTCCTGCCCGCGTGGGCATGCTGATCTGTGGGGTCACTCCCTGAACGTCCACTCCTCCCATCTGCTCCCTGCAGAGGGGACAATGGCACACCCAGCTCCCTGGGATTTGTCCAGCATATGTGGTCCCTGCAATAAGGTCGGGGGGGATTCTGGGGTCATCTTGTCTTGATCCTTAGATCCTAGAGAGGCTTAAGCAGGGGTTTTCCCTCTGTAAACATGTGGGAAATAGCCACTGCTCAGTGTGGGCTTGCAGGGCTGTGCTGCAAAGGTTTGGCTCAGGGATGTGCATGGGGTCACCAGGCTCTTTCATCCTTATCATGGGAAGCACAGGGCCGGGCAGCAGGAGTGTGTGGGGGTGGCTGGGAGGCACAGAGCTGGCAGGGCTCTCTCATGCGCTGTGTTCTTCCTCCCTCCCAGGCTCCCTACTTTAACCGCATCTTTCTCCATGAAGGCTGGCCCTTATGTCTGCACGAGAAGGTGGTTGTGCACCTCGCACCACTCAACCCCCTCCTGCTGCGCCCCGGGGACTTCTACCTGCAAGCAGAGCCCTGTGAGGAGCACACAGCACGTGTCACCATCAAGCACCTCTCCTTGGACCTGCGCTCGGTGGAGAAGACACTTGTCCCCGAAGCCACTCATGCACTGCTCTTCACCAATGCGTGGCTGGAGGAGGTGAACAGCAGCTGGGCCGGAGCTCCCCTGCACACCTGCCTGGTGGCCACCGAGAACGGCGTCACCCCACTGCCGTGGAGCCGGATTGCCACCCCTGAGTTCACCGACAAGCCCAGGGCTGGAGCTGACAGTGTGCCCGCTGGTGCCCGGCAGGAACCTGCTCCTGACACCGCACCTGAGCCTGCAGAACCTGGCACACCTGTGCCCCATGGCACAGTGAATGTCCCCACACCCTACAACAACATTATGGGCACCATCCCAGGCTGCAAGGCCACCTCTCGGAAGTCAAGCCAGGGACGATATCCAGGACTGATCAAGGTGGAGCAGGCAGGTCTGCGGAAGAAGCCAGCCATGCTGGCTGTGCCCAGCCTCAGTGAAATCATCAGCCAGAACCCGGAAGGGGAGTATGTGGACCTGCTGGAGCAATCCCAGGAGGACCTGGATGTCCTGACCAGATGCCTGTTGCCCACCTGCCCTCCAGGGAGAATAAGGGCCGGGGCCGAGGAGATGCTCCCCCAGGCGAATGGGGGAGCGGGAGCAGACGCCTGGCCCTGTGGGGGAGCACTGAGCTCAGAGGACAGTCCCTGCAGCCCGTGCCTGGGGAGGAAGCTGAGCCAGGAGCCAGGGCCACATGGCCCAAAGTGCCGCCAGCGTGACTCCTACATGGCTGCACTGCAGAACCCGGTGAGCTTCGGCTCTGGGCTGATGGCAGCCATCCTGGAGGAGCCAGACAGCCCCGGCTCCGAGCTGCCCCCTGCCACCCGCCGTGAGACCCCTGCACAGCAGAGGAAGGGGGCTGGCAGCCCCACGCTCCTCACCCGCCAGTCCCGCCGAGCCACTCCCGGGGTGCCGGGACAAGGGGGATTGGTGCAGCGGGGGAGCCCCCGGCTCCCCCCAAGTTCCAGCCACAGGTTCTCCTTCCTGAAGGGCACGTGGCTCGGGACAGCCTCCGAGGATGAAAGAGTCACCAGCCAGCACGAGGGGGCCTGGAAGAAGATGTCAGCCATCTATTCGCCCAGGATGAGCAGAGCCAGGGCAGCAGGGAAAGGTAGCATCCTGTGAGGCTGCAGCACCTTACTGGGTGCACTGCTGGGGCTTTGCTATTCCTCTTCCTCGTTGAGTGTCGCCAGCTTCTCTCTCCTCTATCCCCATGCACAGGTACAAATGCAGCCACTGCTGCTCCCGTGGAGGAACGGTCCCTGGAAAGTGCCAGCTGCAAGAATGGTCCCTCTGTGCCCAGCACTGGCACTGCTGGTCGGGAGCCTCCAGCCTGGCAGGACCTGCATGCTGGGCTGCTGCGCTCAGGCATCATCTGCCTGCCAGGTACTGCTGGCACCACGAGCCCAGGGAATGGGCAGGAGAGGCCTCTGGATGGAAACACAGGCTGCTGGAAAGGGTGTTTTGGAGGAAGGTTTCAGGGCTTTGCTGAAGGCCAGAAATACTCCAAGCAGAAAATTTCCTTTCAGCCGGGCAAAAACATTAAAAACATAAATGCAGGCAGCCTGTGCAGAGCAGCTGCCCCAGTCCCAGCCGCCCCAAGCCCTCCCACACCATTCCTCTCCAGTGAAGCTGTTCAGCTTTAGCTGCCAAACACTAAACATTTGGCTCCTTCTTTTTCCCAAGAACCAAAAAGCAGTAACAAAACCCATCTTTTTCTCAGGAAAAATGTCCCTAGCAGCTCTGGAATTCCAGACGTTCATGCCAAGAGCCCCCCTGGGCTGGCTCTCCCCCTCCAGAAGGGCCAGAGAGGCTGCACCATGGGGGGCCCTGAGCTGAGGCAGCACTGATGGTTACCCCAGCCTGTTTTGGGGTGCTCAGATCTGGCAGGTGGCTGCCAGAGGGGTCACTCACCCTCTCCCCACAGGGAGCTCAGACAGGCTGGGCAGGGCCCTTCTCCTGGTGACTACCAGCGGCAGTGCCTGGCGGGCTGCATGGTGCTCAGCTGCCGAGCTGACGAGGCTCATCCTCTACCTCTGCTCCCTCCCCAGGTAAGGGCCAGCAGGTCCTGCCAGTGACCCCCAACTGCTGCCTGACTCAGGGCTCCCAGGCAGCTCCCAGGCTAAGTTGGGATGGATGCCCAGCATCCCGCACACTCTGGTTTGGGCACATCCCCGGGACCCTGGGCCGTGCCCCTGCCAGAGGCACACACTCTGAATCTTTGGCAGGGGCATCCCACAGGGGCGAGGCCATTGCCTGTGGCTGTGGGTGAAGAATGTGGGAGGGGGCTTTGAGAGGGTCCTGCCCCAGGGAAGGACCCCCACTCCTGCTGTGTCTGCCCTCGCCAGGCAAGAAGTGAAGAATGGTGAGAGGCGAGAAGCGAAAGATGTTGGGCTGACGGTTGTGGTGGATGCCAGGAAGCAGCCGCCCGCTCCCGTCCTATTCTCAGCCCTCCGCTCTGTCCAGGTATGCTGGGCTCTGTGTGCTTGTGCCATAGACATGCCAGGGGTGCCCCTGTCTGGGAGGGAGTGCTGCCACCCTTTGGGGGTCCCTCAGAGCCTCTCTTGTGCCCACTCTCCATGCAATCCCCAAAGGTCCCTTCTGAGCCCTGCCATCACCTGGCAGGTGTCACCAAGAGCCCTCCAGCATCCTGCTATGTGAATTCACCAGGAAATGGGCTCTGCAGTGACAATCTACTCTTGTGGCAAAGTCCTTATGCCAGTGTCCAGGTAGTGCCACAGGAGTGCCCTGTGCTGCCCAGGGGCTATGGGGTCCCCCCTGCCACAGCACCCTTTTCCTTTGCATGCCCGATAAAACCCACATTGGTCCTGATGCTCCCCACATGGAGAAGTGTCACTGGTGTGAGAGAAGGTGTTCACTCATGAGGCTCTTCCCAAGGCTCTTTGCCAGGGAGCTGGTGGCTGGGACAAGGTCATGGCCTGAGTGACATGTTTGCATCTTCCACACCAGTGAGAGTGGGAGCCTTTTCCTTTGCAATGAGCTCACCAGCCTCAGCCAACCCAGGAAAGCCCAGCAGTGCCGTGGGTGACCTGAGGGCTGCGTGTGGGGTTTGCCCTGGTGATTCTCCCCTGCCTCCCACAGAGTGTCTCTCCAGGCTGCATCCACAGCATGCTGCTCCTGGCTGAGAAGGAACTCGTCTCCCACCGTGAGAGGCTGTCTGGGGTGCAGGTGAGCCTGTCCCTGTCCCCTGGGCTGGTGCAATGGGGGTGATTCCCTGCTCCAGGCAGCTTTACAGGCCCTGTGCCCTGCAGGTGGAGACCCTGACATCGCTGAAGGCTCTGGGCCGCCACGTCGACAGCTCCCAGCTGCCCCCAGAGCTGGACGGTGCCTTCCCCTACTGCCACGGCGAGTGGGTTCAATTCTTCCAGGTGTCTGTTACCACACCATGAGCCATTGCCTCACCTCCCCCGTGTCTCTCTGTCCCCACTGCATCTTACATGTCCCGTACACGTGTCCCTGGAAAAGCAACAGGAAGGGTTGGGAGAGGGGAATGAAAGGGACAGCTTTGAGCACAGGAGGGTCAAGCTCCTTCCTACCTGCTCCTGCCTGCAGCTGCCCATCCACCTCCACAATCCCTTCTTCATCACCTTTAACCCAATGCCTCACAGTATTTCCTGCTCTGTCCTGGCACTTCTCTTCCTCCTCCTCCTCCTCATGGTAGGCTGCCCCCGCTGACCCACCGTGTGTGTCCCCCACAGAAGCTGCAGCCCTTCACAGCCAACCTCAGGCGGGCATCGGAGCTGCTGCAGCGCTGCATCCAGGAGCTGCGGAACACCGACACGCTGGCAGGGACACAGGTAACAGGAGTGGCAGCACCACAGGTTGGTGACATTCCCAAAGTGCCCATCTGCAGTGCAGCCACAGCAACATTTCACTCCAGTTGCCCAAAACTTGTGATAACTGCTCCCAGACTGGTTGCTCCTGGCCGTGGGGCTGTTCCCTGTCCCCTCTGCTCCTGCCTGGGGTGCAGCCCCAGGTACCCATCCTGTGCTGGCTGAGACCGCAGATGAGGCCCCAGGTAAGACACTTGTCTGACCCTCCCTTCCTCCACAGGATGCAGCTGCGGGCATCAGGAGGCACCAGGAGCTGATGCAGAAGGTGCTGAGTGAGCCTCAGCTGGTGCGGGTGCAGCGCGAGGGTGGGTTCGTGCTGGCCAGGCTGCGCAGGGAGGCCGCCCGCCTCTGCGCCTCCGACCACATCAGGTAGGATGGGACAGTTCTGCTGCTCAAGGGGTGCCAATGCCAGGGACCCCCGGCTCCTGCTGGCTGACAGAGCCACCAGGACAAGCCTGCTCCCCATGAACCTGAGCTATTGCCATGCTTGGTCCTGCTCTGGAAGCACGGACCACAGGTCTGGGACAGCCCATTGCAGGAGTCCCCTTATCCTCACTAGTGCCAGATGCCTGAGAGGGTCTCCTGTCCCAGGCCAGGCCAGATCTGTCACTGTAATGCCGGCAGCAATGCTTTGGGCTGGGCTCGGGAGAAGCCACTAGATGGGGCCAAGTCCCGGCCATGCCGCACCCGGCGAGCTGTGCTGTGCTCGTGATCGTCCAGTGATGTCGCACTTGTCTGGCCACGCCACACTCATCCTGTGATGCCATAATCCGGCTGTGCATGGCTCCAATGGCTGTGCTGTAGTCATCCAGCAATGTCACCCCCACCTGGCTGTGCCATACTCATCCAGTGATGCTGTAATCTGGCCATGCTGTTACTCATCCAGCCATGCTGTAATTGGGCCAGTCCATTCTCACCCAGTGATGATGTTCTTGGCCAGTAATGCTGCACCCATCTGGTGATGCTGCACTGGTCCAGCCATGCCACGCTGCTCCATAGTCCATGCATCCAGGCAGCACTGCTCCTTCCTGCTCCCTTCTCTCAGCGGGGCTGGCCTGCACCTTCCTATCCCGTGGTCCCTGCCATCCATTTGTTCCATGGGTTGGGGAGATGTCCAGGTGCCTGAAGGGCTGGGGTCAGGAGCTGAGCAAGAAAACTGCTCTCTTCCACCTTGTGCATCCATGAGCTCACCTGGCAACACCTGGCACTGATGGCCCCTCTCCTCCCAACCCGCAGGACCGGTATGGAGTTGGCTGAGGGGCTGTATAGTCAGCTGGAGGAAGAACTTCACAACCTCGTGTCCCAATCCAACAGCTGCCTGGAGCATCTGGAGTTCCTCCGCAAGGTTCGGGGGCTCGAGACTGAGTTTAGCAAGGTGAGCTGGGTGTCCTAGGGTGCCACAAGTTGAAGTTTCCCTCAGTGGTGTTCCATGGTTGAGTGTTTTGGTCACGTTTCCTTTGCTTTTGATGATGACGAAAGCCTGGAGGCATTCCTGGAGCTGAGGATTGCCTGAGCTTTGACTTTCATTAGGGGAGACTGTGTGTGACTGAGCCTGGGCTGGGATGCCCGGCAGGGGCAGGAAGGGGAGGTGCTGTGGACACGCTGCTGCCGTGGCCGGTCCCGCCTGATCCCTGCTCCGCTCTCTCACAGCTGGGGTCCTGGCTGGATGGGGAGGCAGCGGCTCGGCTGCAGGAGATGGGCACCGAGGACTGGAGTCCCGACAGCTGCCAGGGCTCCACTGAGCACTTCAAGGAGTTCTTCACCCAGGCCACGGTACGTCTGGAGGGGCTTTTCTGTGACAGACACCCCTTGGGTTTGGAAAGAGGCTTCTGGACAGAACTGGGTGTCCCCAAGCTGTCGAGTCACACTGCAGTTGTCAAGCTCAGCATTGCGGGGACTCCGGGCAGTCCTGCTCCAGTGAGGGGGTGGCTGCACTGTTCCTTGATGTGTGCTGGGCTGGGGCTGCTATCCCCAACCCCTGCTGCACTCCATCCATGCAGCTCCTTTTTCCTACAAAGCCTGAGCATCCATCAGACAACAAATAACATTGTGATGAGGATCTTCTGGTTCCCCTGGATGTGTAGGCCCTTGAGTCACAGACACTGCAGGGAGGATGAGGCACGGTGACCCCACCTGGGACGGGAAGTGCATTTGCTGCATTTTGAACAAGGCAAGGGCAGAGCAGAGATTTGGAGAATCCCATTGCTTTGTTTCTTGTCACTTGCCCAGAAGTGTTTCCCATCCATCTGTAATGGCAATGTCAAGTGCTACCTGCAGCACATCCCCCTGTGCACATGTTCCAAGTCAGCACCATTCCCAAGTGTGGAGCTGTTCCTTCCTCTTGTCCCTGCAGGCTCGGTACCAGCATGGCCTGACCCTCTGCCAGGAGGCGGCTGAGGTCCAAGACACGACGTTCCCTGAGGCAGATGCCTTCCAAGTGGCTGCAGCCCTTTTCCAGTCAAAGCTGATGAGCTTCTCCAAGCAGCTGGAGCGGCGGCAGGCAGAACGGGAGCTGCTGCAGGAGCTCATCCAGTTCTCCAACAAGGTGGGTGGAGGGAATCTTCCCCTGCAGAACATGGTGCTGCTGGTGGCCACAAAACCAGCCACTCTCACCTCTTGTAGGTGGCGGGGCTGAAGCTGGACTGCCGGCAGTGCTCGGCCCGGGCGCAGCGCGGGGAGGGCCAGGCACTGCGGTGCCTGCAGACGTCCTTCCAAAAGCTCTCGGTGGAGTTCGCCCGGGAGAAGCTGCAGGAGATGAAGGCTCAGGTGTGCAGGATGCAGAGCAGCCAAGGGTTGGCAGCCTGGACAGAGGCACAGCACAGGTACCAGGAGACCCGGCAGATCCTGGAGGAGATGCTGGCGGAACTGCAGGAGGCCTGGGGAGCACAAGCTGATGGGCAGGGAGACTCCTCCAAGCCAGCAGTGTTGGGGGACAGAGGGTTGGTAGAGCAGCCAGAGACCAGCACTGAGGGGCCAGGACAGCCCCAGGGGCCAGAACAGTCCCAGCCCAGCACCACTCCTGACTCCACGCTGGGTGTGGAGCAGAGGTCTCTGCAGCCCCACTGCTGGCTGGGGCCTCAGGGTGCCCAATCCTCTCATCACCACATCTCTGCTGACACCCTCCATCCCAAACCCAAGAGCAAAGTCGGCCTGGGAGTGGAAGGACACCTCGCCCAGGAGCACAGCCGGTCCCCTCGGAGGCGTCCCTTCACCCTGCCTCCCTGGATACGCTTTCCAGGTGCTGACCCACCATGTCCTACTGCTGTGCCCCATGGGACTGCCTCAGATCCCAGCACACCTGGTGCACCAGCAGGGCCACGGGCAGAAGCTGCCCAGTACTTCCAGATTTCCAGCCAGAGCAGTTTTTCCTCTGAAGACTCAGATTCACAGAACTCTGTGGAAGAAGCCCCAGCAGCAAGCCTGGCTTTGCCCAGGGACCTCCAGAGTCCCAGACCACGCTGCTCACCTGAAAAGGCCCACCAGATCATTTACATGGAGAACCACCACACTGATCGTTCAGCTAAAGCAAATGCCAAGTAACCAGTTCCTCCATGGGGCTGTTTCTGTCCAGCTGCATAAGTCTCGATCACAGACTGGATGAGACTTCCTGTGCTCAAAGGTGAGATGCTGGAACTTCTTACCCCACCCTCAGTCCCAGAATCTTTGTCTCCCTGTCCTTAGTGCTCTCCCTGCCATGGGTCAGCAGTAATTCCATCACCACCTCACAGGGTTCATTCACAATCTACCAAATGTGTAGCAATCCTCCCATAAAGTGCCTTTATCCCTACCAGTACCAGCCTTGTCTCAGGCAGTGGGGAGGGTTCCCACATTAGAAGCTGTGTCTGGAGCATGCCAGGGCAGTGCAGACCTGTGAGATGTTCCTGTCACTGGCTGTGTCTCTGCTCCACTGGATGGTTTTACCATCCCTATGCTGCATCCCTGGCTGAGCCCCAGCAGCCCTGGGTTTGTGTGCACTCATTAAGACGGGACTAACTCCATTAACATTAATAAACCTGAAGAGAAGTACCTGGATGGTCCTCATGGAGGAGAGTGAGAAGTTGTGTCCCACTGAGACCCAGCTGCTGGGCTTCTCACCCAGGTTCCAGCTGCTCCCACCACCCCAGCACAGTGCCCACAGGCAGCTGGTGCCACCAAGAATGCCCCCTGTGCCCCCTACATGGGCTGTGCTCCTCTTTGCTGCCAGCACCTTGTTCCTGCTCAAAGGAGCCTTTTGTAAGGGTTAAGTGCCTCAGTCTCTTGTTCTCCCTCCCAGTACATGAGCAGAGTGGTGTCATCCTGCCCAACCTTCCCACTCTGTTTTGGGAACGCGCTGTCCTGAAGCCTTTGGGACCCGTTTGGCCTGGGTGCAACCTTGCTGATCCCAGTCCAAAGCTGCCTGAGGTCCCCAGAGACCCTGTCCCTGCAGGCGTGTCCCTGCACTGCCCGTTTGGGCATCCGGGAGCGGGTGACGGCGGGACCCTGACTGCCGGGGCCAGGCACTGGCCAGCCACCCCCTGGGCAGCCACAGCATGAGCTAATCAAGAGACATCAGAGGAGAAGCAATCTCTGCCTTGGAGGCCGTTCCAGAAAAATACACTCCTCCTCCCAGCCCAGCGCGGTCATGGCTCGCACCCTGCGGGATGCTGCGCCTCGGCAAAGGGCAGCACCCATCCCAGTCTGGCTGAGCATCACTCATACCCCCCTCAGCCTTGTTTTTGCCAGATCCTCGAGCCAAGCCCCGCTGAGCTCCTTACAGCCCCAGCTGCCCCCCGTGGGCGCCACGCTCCCCCTGTCTGGGTCATTACTGAAGCATTAATGGGACCGACCCCGGCCCTGCCCTGTCACAGAACCTCTGCCTGTCACCACTCATAGTCCTACCCAATTGTCTGCTCTTTACTTCTCCCTACAATTTTTTTTAGCCTCCATCTTCCCCAGCTCAACATGGGTTTCCCTACTGACAATTCTGTCCCCTGCTCCACTGAAATCCTGGTCACTGACTCCATCCCATTCCTTTTGGTTTAAAAGTCATTGTCCTAGAGAACCCAGACAAGTCAGCCCAGCCTGTCCTGTGCAAGCCTAGAGTTCATTCCATTCTCCAGTAATGCCACGTCCTGAATGGCACCAAGGTCACCAAGCCAGGACATTCCTACCTCTTCATGATATATCCCTGCTCCCCATCCCCGTGACCTACAGCTGAGTGTGCCCACTCCCCATCCCATGTGGCCAGTGCAAGCCATGCCCACCTGCATGGGGCCCAGCCCACTGTGAGAGCCAAAAATCTTTCCTCCCTCCAGCATCATTCCAAGCCAAGCCTGGCAGTTCCCTTGCTCAATTTTCTGCTCTGTTGAGAGCTGATCTGCTGTATCCCCCCATTACAGCTTTTAGGTTGGAGAAGTAGCACTTTCCAGCGAGAAAGAGAGTCATTTTTCAAACCAGATGGAATTAATGCTTCTTCTGAATAAAGTAAACAGTGGCTTTCCTGTTGTTTTCTTTTTCCATAAGTAAAATAAAAGAGGATATTTTGCAAATCCTGAGTTTAACTGATCACAGAAAAGGGAATTTCCAGCCCGTCTGGAGGGTGAATCGTTTCCCTGGAAGAGTCCTGGGCACTGAAGAGCTGACAGCCCCCACAGCTGGGTGGGCACACCCAGATCCCTCCTTCCCTCCTACCAAAAAGTGTTTTGCAACATTCTGCAAAAATTTTCTTATCTCTGCTGATCCTTTAGCACATGATTTATTACTCCCAAGTTTGACCAATTAAGCCATAACCTTTCCAGAAAGGCAAGTACAGGAGTTAATCAATGTCTCCTTTCCCTCGTGAAATGGCAAAATCATTTGTCAGGGGTTGGCAAGGATCCAGCAGTGTGGTCTGGTCGGGGTCTGGCAGTGGTCTGGAGGGTGCAGAGCATCCTCCAGCCTTGGAGAGAAGCTCCCACAAGAGCCCAGGAAATACTTTTTTCCAAAGGAAAAAAGGTCTATAATGTTGGATACAGCAGACGACAAAACCAGCTCAGAGAAGTGGAGGGCCCGTGGATCAGGCACAGATCCCAGCTCCAGGGAATGACCTTCTCTTCCCCATGGCAGTTCCTGGGTCAGCCATTCCCCCTGTGGTTCCTGAGCCCTGCTCCAGCACAGCAGACAGTACATGGGCTGGTACAGAGCAGGAAGCTCCGACTGGAGACAGCCACAGCACTCTTCATCCTCCTCCTTCTCCT
Organism: Pseudopodoces humilis; assembly: GCF_049639895.1. NCBI lineage: Eukaryota > Metazoa > Chordata > Aves > Passeriformes > Paridae > Pseudopodoces > Pseudopodoces humilis. The sequence continues at coordinate 7,282,998 of NC_142218.1, read as the reverse complement.
CACCACCAGATTCCCATCAAGCTCTGCCCTAGCAGGGGCTGGATGGTCGCTGCGTTCAATTGTGACAAGACAGAGGGAAGAGGAAAAAAAGAAGAGGAAGAGCAAGCAGCACTGGGGCTCCCACGCTCCCAGCCACTGCCACAGCTGTGCCCTGTCCCTGTCAAGGAGGAAGTGTGGGAAATAGGTGACAAGGCAGAGATGCAGTGACAACAGCATGTGGGAAGATTCAGAGCTCCCCAGATGGGCTCCCCAGCAGCTCTGGTGCCAGCAGAGCCACCACAGGCCCATTCCTGCCCTGGAATCCCCTGGAACTGGGGCTCAGTCACAAACAGCCATGAGAGTTCAGAAGCACAAGTCGGGGGTTTGGCCCGTGCCACAATAGGAACACTGTCTTGCCTGGATTTGTCCTCCTGGGTGACAGCCAGGGCAGTGGGTCTGGTTTCAGCAGGTAAACACAGAGGCAGCTCTGGGTGCAAGAGGGAGCTGAGCTGTGGGACAAGGACACCAGTTCAGTCCTGGCTTTGGGACGTGGCTGCAAGAAGAGGTATCCCAGAGAAGCTTTATTATCTCCAATGAATTATCTCTGGCAGAGCAAATGGAGGTCTTGCCTGTCACTGAGCTGGGGTTGCTGATGCTCTGGGGAGCTGCAGGATAGCAGTAAGAAACAGAAAACCAAAGAAACCAGTGATACCAGAGGAAAACAGGAAGGGTGAAGGGTAATGCCAAAGGGTAGACCTCCAAGGGCTGGACATAACTCAATCTGATCTGAGCTGGCCAGGGAAAGGCCAACCCAGCTGCTTTCCAAACTCCCAGCTGTGCTGCATCCCGAGGGATGGGTGGAAAACGCTTTTGCCAGTGCTTGCTCAGGGGCCCTGTGGATTCCCACCCTGGGAAGATGATGACAGGACAGTCGGGCACAGGTGACCTGCATGGGGGACACACACAGCTCATGTGTTAGCCCTGGGGGAACCACCCAGCTTCAGGCATTAAATTTGGACATGTGAACTCACTGAGGAGCACAGGCACCCTATGGACCAACTGGGGAGCACAGACCCTTCCTGTTTCCTCCTGCAGACCCGTTGGAGCCTGCAAGCCATTGTCTCAGGTGGTGAGGGATTACCGGGAAGCAGCACCCTGTGGGAACAGGTGCCCTGGGGAGGGAGGGCTGGAGGGGGTCCAACAAACTGCAGGGAAATGACAGGCAGAGGATGGAATTCAGTTTGCACCAGGTACAGCCAGATCAGTTTGCAAAACGTTGTGTTTGGCTCATGACTATCCTGGCAGGGGATGAGAGCCCATCCTGCAGCACTGCAGCCCACTCTCAAGTGCTGTGGGACCCTGCCACAGTGGGACTGGCATTGCGGCCATCCTGGGGCCACCAGCAAGGAAAGGTTTGACACAGCTGGACAAGCCATGGCCCCTGCATGCATTGCTGCTGTCCAACACAGGACCCACCTCCCAGGGGCTTGCACGGGAGCCTTGCCAGGGAAGCCCCGAGCTTTCCTGCCCTCACTGTGCTTGCAGACCCAATAAATGCAGACTTTAGACAGGGTTTTTTCTCTCATTTCTTTTAAATAAAAATACAGACTCTGCCTAAAAACAAGGAGAGTTACATAATGAATTCCTCCCGATCCTCCCCTGGAAGCGGGAGGGGGTGCCTTGCACCAGGACTCCCAAGAGAAGCTGGTTATCAGCTGCTGGCCGATCCTTCCAGGCCACGCTGGTTCAGGCTCCACATTTTTCGGGAACAGCCTCTGGCTCAGCCTGTGCCGTGAGCTGGGAGCCAGAGCCCCGGACTGCGACCGACACCACGGCACATCCCCGGGCCGGCCCCGTGAGCAGCGCACGCCGCGGCTCCAGGGGGACACCGGAGCGCACCACGCCTGCCTGGGGGCCAGGTGGAAAAACAAGCCGCTTTTCCTTAAAAAGCCGCTTCTTCTCCCAAAGGAAAGTCTGCAGTGCTTGGCCCGGCAGGCAGCCGCTCACAGCTGGGAACAAGCCCCGCTTTATGCCGGCTCTAAAGCCCACCACCTCGGGAGCCCCGCGCTGCACTGAGCCCGTCTTGCCCAGCCGCTGGCCCAGCGCCAGAGCCGCCTGTGGCAACCAAAGCCCCAAACCGAGCGGGATGCGGTCACCAGCCCCATCCTCCCTCACCCCAGCCTCCGTGCCCTGATGGACCCTTGTCTGCGGCTGCTGCCGAGCCCCTCGGCTCTGCCGACCACGTTTGGAGCAGCTGCAGCTCTTCCATCCCAGCCTCGGGAAGTTCTTTCCCACGCTCACAGATCAGAGGTGCGAGAGGGGCAGTTCCTGCATTTTTGTGCCAGGATGCCCACACAGAGCTCCCCGATGGTCACGGGCATAAAGCGCTTTGTCCTCAAGTCACAGACCCTCACCCCGGGACGATGCCGGGCTCCCCACCGAGGAGCACACAGGTGCCCCGGCTTCGGGGGCTGCAGGAGCAGCGGCTCGGCTGAGGGCTGAGTTTGGGGAATACTCGGGACGGGAAGCACCGCAGGAGATGGGCAGAGCTCCTCAAGTCGGTTGACGACTTAACAGGGCGACTCAGAGCAGACACTGCCCCTTTTCACGGGTTGTTTATCTGCCTGCACAAGGAACTGAGTCAGGATGTGCGGGCACTGGAGGGGCTGCACACACCCAGCAGAGCAAAGAGCGGCTCTGTCTGTGCGGGACACTCGCAGGGACCGGCGCTGCAGGGACCGGCACGCTTTGAAGCAACTCCAGGGGCGGGGCGGGGGCGAGGAAAGTCGCCGTCCTGCACTGAACACCTTGAGCAAATGAGGAGTTATTCTGGGCTTCAGCAGTGCAAACACCCTCTTAATGCAACCTTGTCTTAGTAAGGAGAGTAAAAATAACAGCAGCAGTGTGGCTGGCTTACCATGGGCGGCATTTTCCAGTGCCTGGAATGACAGATGCCTCCGTGATACAAGGTGGTGAGTGAAGTGGGCACTAAAGCTGGAAACAAGGGAGGTTTCCTCTTGGTGAGGTGCTGGGACCAAGCCCAGAGCTTCCCGGATAGCCCCTGAGGGACAGTCCTGGGAGACAGCCCCAGGGGCAGCCAGGCACTTGTCTGATGCCACTTCTGCCTGAGGTGCCAGAGCAGGGACAGGTACTGTCAGTCGTTCCTGCTCTGTGCTTGGACAGGAAATCAGACTGAAGGTAATCCCAACAGCCTGCCCAGCACCAGACACCTCAGCTTGCCCAGTCCCACACATCCCACACACCCCTACACCCCTCATGGCAACAAACCGTTCATGCTTCCAAGCCCAGTGAGAAATGGCCATTTCCAATTCCTCCACTGCCAGCGGTGCTTTTCTGTTTGTCACACATTAACTCAAGCAAACAACACATCCCGAGCGTGCACCTCCGCTGCAGAGTGCATCCAGAGTTCACACACAGGAGGAAGAGCAGGCTTGTGCAGGCAGAGCTGAGCCCTGCAGCACAAACCCAGACTGGCACTTGTCAGCGCCGGTGGCAGAGGTTCCTGTGCCCAGGAAGCAGCCTTGGGTGCAAGGCCAGCTCGGGGCAGCTGACACCAGCTGTGAGCTCCCATGGTCACCAGCCCTCCCCAGGCATCACAGCAGCCTGGCAGTGGACAGCAATTCCTCTGGCACTCAGAGAGAGGAGCAGTCCTCACCCCCACTGATCCCTCCCTGCATCCATGGGAACAACTCGACCCAGTGCTGCCCACAAGGACCAAATGGTCTGGGAAGAGGAAGAGGGTGTAATTTTCAGTGTCTCTTCTCAAATCTGAGACAGGAGAGCAAGACCCCAGCGTGAGAGTGGCACAGTGACAGGACAGCACTTGTCAGGCTGTTCCTGTACAGATCTTTCTGTGGTGAGATGTCACTGCTGTGGTGGGGAGGGCCCTGCAGGCACCGGTTGGGCACTTGGCAAAGGTCCCCCACATCCCCTGCACATCCCCAGCCCATACAAATACATGATGGAGTAGCACATGAATTGTTTCTATTAAAACCAGCTGTCCCAAGCTTTCTCTCAGCAAGGATTTGCTGCTTCTCCTCCCACATCCCTCCCCACCTCCCTTAAGGAAGGTGATGGAGGATGGGACGCTCCCAGCCATGGCTGCATTGTGGGGCAGTGTGTCTGTAAAACCAGCCCTGTGCCCCCAGAGCAGGACACACATGGGGCTCCTGCTCTCTGCCCTTGGCATGCTTAGACCTTACCAGCTCTGTCAGTACCAAAACTCCCTTTGCAGAGCTGGAGGAGGAGCCCAGCTCACTGCAGGCCCTCCCAGGGCAGTGCCCTGACGTGCCTGAGCAGGGCAGCTGGGGGCCCCTGACCAGGACCTCTGATCCAGCTGCTCCACACACCTGGGCACTGGGGCACACCAGGACAGTGGGGCACACCAGGACAGTGGGGCTTTGCCAGGGGCACAGAGGTGACCCTGAGTGCAGCAGGTGATGGATCCCAACAAGGTCCCACAAAACCCCTTGGAGTGATGCACCAGTCACCAGACCTGGGAGGGGTAGGGGCTAAGGGGTTTTGGGGGAGCAGGAGGGGACCTGCCAGCCTGAGGAGGGTTCCCAGTGCCCAGGCTGCAGCATCCTGCATCCATCCATGGGCCAGATGAGGAGGGTCAATTCAGGGCTCCACCAGGAACACCTCCCCATCCTGGGTCCTGGTCCTGGGCAGCTTAACTCAGATGAAGGAAAACCAGTAACTGAACAAAGTTATTCCAGAAACTTCTCAAGACTTTGTTCATAACAAGCCTTGCTATTGTTAAGGTACCGATGCACTCCCAAACCCCAAGAGCACATGAAGGTGTGGGGTTTCAGCCCTCTGTCCCTGACAGGTGGTCTCTAGTGTGTCAGGTAACCCTTAGGACACACAGGGAGGGCCAGGAGAGGCCAGGCAGACCCGGGTGGTACCAATGGCAAGACCCCAAGGCAGGAGAGGGATAGCCAGTGCGTGGGGCAGGGATTTCTAGGAAATGTGGTGGTCACTGCTATGTGCACACTACCACGTCCCAGAGCAATTCCAACACAGAGCTGATTCCATCACATCTGCTGTCCAGCAGCAAAGTTTTCAGCACATTTTCCCTCTGGACTCCATCTCAGGGATGCAGCTACGGGAAGGGGATGAAATTCCCGAAAAGCGCATCCCACCAGGACTGGCCAGGATGGGGACGCAGCCAGAGGAAGGGAGAGAACTTTATAAGGAGAAAAGAGTCTCGAGTCCTGGCACTTCGCTGGAAGCCGCTCAGCCCCTCTCCGCCCCCTTGTTCTCCCCTCCTCTTGATCGGCAGCGGGGCCATCTCCTACCCGTGGGCTGTGGGGTCCCGGGAGACTCCGGTGGGGCCAAGGCGGGGGGCTCCGGGGCCTGCTGCTTTCCCTTTTTTTTTTTTTCTCTTTTGGTTTTTGTTTTGTTTTGGGTTTTTTGTTTGTTTGTTTGTTTTGTTGCTTTTGGGGTTTTTTTTGTTTGTTTGTTTGGTTTTTTTTTTGTGGGTGGTTATTTTCAATAGGTGGGACCTAAAACCGCCCGTTTCCTGGAAACTTTGTTTTCCCTTTCTTCTCTCCGCCGGCCCAGCCGCGGGGGGCGGGGGGTGCGCGGGGGGCGGGCGGGATAAATGGGACGGGCGGTGGGGCCGGACAGCGAGTGGTGAGGGGCAGCTCCCCCGGCATCCGGACCGCGACAAGGAAGCGATATCGGCACCGCCGGCACCGCCAGCCGGAGCGGGACAGGTACCGGGACGCGCACCGGCGGCAGCAGCGGGAGCGGGACAGGTACCGGGACGCGCACCCGCAGCGCCCAGCGCGGCACCATGGCCGAAGGTAGGAGCGCGGAGTGAAGCCCGCAGGTGCCGGGCTCGGTCCGGCCGTGGGAAGCCCCGAGCGGCCGCACCCCCGCCCCGGTGCCCCCGCACCGCTCTCTGCTCGCCTGGGCTGGAGCCGGCCCCTGACCCCCAGCCGAAATCAAGGGCGATGGCAGCGGGAAGGACTAACGCGGGACGGCGGTAACAGCCTAGCGGGCTCCGTGCGGGGAACACGCCGGTCTGGGAAAGTCTGGAGGCTCTTCCCTCCCTCCCTCCCGACTCTGCTCGGGCCCGGGTGTCGCCAGTACCGTAGAATGAAGTTTGGTGCTATTTAAAGCTTTCCCGGTAGAGGAGGGTGGACAGCTGGGCCGGGAGCCTGTGCCCACGTCCTGACAGGGTGAGGGGACTTCAGGAGGCTTAGGCAGAAAAAGAGCTTCTGGGCTTCGGGAATGCTGCATGCTGGGCTCTTCAGGGTGGAGACACCCCCCACCTCCCTCACAGCTGCCCCCAAAGTCCCAGGAAATGGGTCTGTGTGATTCCCACGGGCACACAGCCCTCTGGGTGAGACGGCATCACTGCTCCGCTGTGCCAGTGCCGCAGGCTGTCCTGGCTCCCAGCACTGCTGTAGCAATACCAACACAGGTCTCTCGGGTCACACACTCACACAGACACATAGCTGAACCACAGAGAGTCACAGAATTAACTAGGTTGGAAAAGACCTTGGAGAGCATCAAGTTCAACCTATGACCTAAGACCACCTTATCAACTAGAGCCTTACACTAAGTGCTGCATCCAATCTTTTTTAAAATACATCCAGGGACAGTAGCTCTACCATCTCTCTGGGCAGCCCATTCTAAAGCCCAATCACTCTTTCTGTGAAGAATTTTTTCCTAATATCCAGCCTAAGTTTCCCCTGGCACAGCTTAACACTGCTACCACTTGCAGCACCGCAGCCCCCTTCCCACCCATCTCTTGGCACCCACTGGTTTGGATAGAGACACCTGTGCTTTGCTGAGGATGAGAACCTCGGGGAGACTGGAACAAGGAGGAGCCCTGATCCTGTTCTCTGAGCAGGATCCTGTTCTCTCTCTTTCTATTGTTGCCAAGTTTGGCTCCATGTCAGCTGTGAGATTCCACTTGTACAGTCAGTGTTCCATAGCACAGGGCTGTGCTGCTCACAGAAGGGGAGGCAGGGAGGAAAAGGGCTTGTCTGTGCTCTGTCTGCACTTCTCAGTTCCCATGGACTGGCTGTGGGGAACTGCCCTTAGGTATGGACTGTTCAAGCAGCTCTCACATTGTGGTGGGGACAGTGACACTGCCCTCCACTGAGCCCATACTGCAGAGTCACCTTGTCCAGAGAGCCAGGAGCAGTGTTTGCATTTAGCTCTGGGAACAGTGAGCTCATGGTCTGCTGTTTCCATTTGGTACTGGTCCAAGGAGGGCTTGGTGACCACCAGAGCTGGTACTGGAAAGGGCATGGCCAAGGAAAGCCATGGCATGGGGCGGATCTACCCAGTCCCTCACTGGCACTGAGCTTGCTGTGTGCTCTCCTGCACAGAATGCTTTTGCTTATTCTGGTGATTAATACGTCACTGCAGAGCAGTCAGGGACCAGTGGCCTCAAGTGATGATGAACGATGTCTCATCGCTCCAGCACAGTGCCCAGGGTGGCAGGGACGTGGTTGCTGGCACACAGCCCTGCCTGGGCTGTGAGCAGAACAGAGCAGCCTGCATATGTCTGGGGCATCAGACACCCTCTGCCACCAAATTTATGCTTGCTCTCACCAATTTGTCAGTAGCCACAGCACAGTGAAGCTGCTGGAGGCCCAGCTGAGGCACAGGAACATCCTGGACATTGCTGGGCTCACTCAGCAGCACATGCTTGGGGTGGGGGCACACCGACAGCAGCGCCAGTGAGAGGTCCCCTGAGAGCAGAGCCCAGCTCTGGGCTTTGCTCCAGTGCCAGGTGCTGTGAGACAGGCCTGGCACAGCTCTGGCAGCACATGTGATACCACGGAGGCAGCTCCACGGCACAGCGTAGTGCTGGATCAGGAGGGCAAAAACTCACTGTGAGCTTGACTGCCAAAGCTGTGCCCCTCTCACAGCACACAATGGGAGCCCTCAGAGTGCTCCTGGAAGGATGCTCAGAGTCTGGCATCATCACTGTGCCCTCCTGGAGAGATGCTCTGCCCAGCACATCTGGGAGCACCGGGCAGTGTGGGTGGGGGAGGCTCAGACCCCTCACCAAGGTCCCAACCCAGGGCTCGGGATGGGTTACAGCCACCCCTCCTTCCCGAGCCTCAGGGTCCCAGAGCTGTACCTGCCACTGCCTTTGCAGATCTGGTGCTGGAGACGTGGGACCTGCAGTGTGACCGCAATGGGCAGGAGCACCGCACGGCAGACATGGGCTGTGAGCAGCTGGTGGTGCGCCGGGGACAGCCCTTCACCATCACCCTGCGCTTCTCGGGCCGCGGCTACGAGGAGGGCGTGGATAAACTCTCCTTCAACGTGGAGACGGGTGAGTGTCGCTGCTTTTGTGTCTCGAGAGAGGGCTATGGAGGTGTCACCACCCTCTGCCCCTGCTCAGGGGCTCACCTGTGCTCCCAGGGGGGCTGTGCCACGGCACCTGCCCCATGTCACACAGCCCTTGTTCCGCACCCGGCAGAGGCTGGTGCTCTGCACAGCTTTTATATCACAAGAAAAAACAGTAGGAACTCAATGAAAGCAGAAGAGAAGTGATAAAGAAATAAAACCAAAAGTCACCAGCATCATCACCTCCTCCCCCTCATCTTCCTTCCCGGGCTGAGCCAGACTAAGGGCATGCCAGAGCTGCCAGCTCACCAGCAAGTACCTTGGCTGTGGCCAGGATCCTGCCCAACTCTCCTGCCCCTCTGAGAAACACCAGCACAGTGAAATTTTCAGCCAGAGGAATCACAGCATTTCTGCTGATGGGCTTTACACCAGCCCTGCTGCCTCTCAGACATCCCCGGAGTGGGGTTTGCTCAGGAAACCCAAACACTGGAGAAAGGAAATGCTCCCACAGAGCCCCCCCAGCACAGCCCCTCGGGCTGGGACAGGGCTGGGCTGCTGCTCTCACAACCAGGGCTGGGAGCAGCCGCCGGGCAGGGGCTCGGCCCTGCCAGCTCACAGCAAAGGGAGAGGAAACTATTTCTCAGGCAGGAGTTATTTTGGGGCTGAAGCACCATGCTGAGTCAACCCGGCCAGAATTCAAAGTAAAACTGCACCCAAGTTTCCTCGCAGAGTAAAGATCTCCTTTTTCCATCCCAAAAGCTCTGATGACAAGACAAAACAAAACCCAGCACGTCCCAGCTTCACCCTAAACCAGCAGCTCCCTCGGTGCCCTAGCAGCCACATGGGCTTTCCTGGCCAGGAAAGTCCAGGGCTGGTTTTGCAGGGGAAGTAGCCACAGGCACAGCCTCCCAGGCCAAGGCACAGGCTGGCAGAGGCTCCTCTGAGCTGCAGCCCAGCCCCAGCGTTGCAGAAAGAGGGCAAAGGTGCTCTGGTGCTCGCAGAGACACGTGGCAGTGCCACCCCACCAGCAGCGGCCCCAGCACATTCCTCACTGGGGCCGGACCTGGCAAGGCAAGGACTGCCAGACCTGTCCCTCCGTCCTGGGGTGGATGGACACCGAGGTCATGTGCCGCCTCCCACAAGAAAGAGGGAAGGAAGAATAGAGTGAAAATAGAGCTGTGTTTTTGCAGTAGCCGTGTTGTCAGAACCCCGGTCGGGTCCCGGAGTCCAGGGGGGTGTTGTGGGCTGTGGAGGAGGAGGAGGAGGAGGAGGTGGAGGCAGGCTCTCGTGTCTGCCCAGCCTGCAGCATCGCCGGGCTGGCTCTTGCCCAAGGGACACGGTGAACTCAGCCCAGCCTCTCCGAGAGGAGAAACTGTGTCACTTCCATGAGTTCACGAGTATTTTTGGTGACTGGCCTGTGGGCGAGGGCTGGTGGGGGACCAGCCAGGGCTGTGCTCCGGCGGGGAGAGGGGACAGCAGTGGCACCACTGCCTCGGCTGCCGGCCAGGCACTGCACGGCCAGGGAGCCGCGGGGCCGGGCTGGGCGTCACCGCTCCCGGGAGCCGCTCTGGAGCTGGCTCGGTGCAGGTGGCTTGGCCGTGGCTGCGGCTTGCAGGGGCCAGCAAGGATCACACTGTCCCAGGCTCGGCGCTTTGGCCGCTGAGGTCATCCCTTACCCTGGGATGGGGTGGGTGTTTGCAGCAACGCCTGAGGCTGCACACACGGACTGGGGCAGCCGGTGATGGGTCTGGGGCTCATGGCCGGGCTCTGCCAGCCCCCTTGCCTTGGGTGCAGGGACTCAGCAGCGCTGCTCGGAGGAGAGGTAAGAGCGGGTGCATCTGAGAACAGAGACCTGGCCCTGGATGAGCACCAGGCAAGCACCCCTGTGCTCTGCTGGTCCCCCACAGGGCGAGCCTGTCCCTTCCCAAGCAGTGAGAGACGTGCCTGAGCTCCCTTCAGCTGGGCTGCCATGTGCCCTCAGTACCTGACAGCTACATGGTGAATGTTCCTAGACTGTGACAGCCAAGATCCGGGCAGCTGCCGCAGGGCAGGGGGGCTTGGAGCAGATCCCCTTGGTGCACCTTCAATGGCCTGGGGCTCCCAGGGGCTCTGGAGCTCTGGGAGAACCGACCTACCCCTTCTTTACAGGGCCCTGCCCCAGTGAGACATCAGGAACCAGCTCCCACTTTGTCCTGACTGACTGCCCAGAGGAATCGTGCTGGAGTGCCGTGATCCAGCAGCAGGACGGGGAGTCCCTGTCTGTCTCACTCTGCTCCCCACCCAACGCTCGCATCGGCCGCTACAGCATGACCCTGGAGACCTGCACTGACTACCAGGGCTCCAGCTACCAAATCGGGGACTTCGTCCTGCTCTTCAACCCCTGGCACCCAGGTGAGGCTTTCACCTCTCTGAGTCCAGGGATTCCAAGGCTCAGGCAGACACAAGATGCTCCCCAGGACCTCCCACAGGTCTCATCCCAGTGCAGATCCCAGGTGTCCCAAGCCCTGGTCTGAATGCAGGTTTAAGCAGAAAGCCTCACTTTGCTTCCATCTTCGCATAATCCCTGCAGTAGGTCAGGGCCAAGAGCACCATCCCTGCCCTACAACACACACAGCCCCTTTGCCACCACCCCAAACACCCAATGGGCTGTCCAGGCTGTGCCCATGGGAGCTCACCACTGTGGTGCTGGTGTGAAGCCCTGGGCAGTCCCTGGCACCAGCTCCTGGCCAGGCAGGGGACAGGGGAAAAGCCTCTAAATGTCCCTAATTGCCTCCAGTTGTCCCTAATTGCCCCCACCAGGCCCATTCTCACCCATCCTCACCCAGGCACCCAGTGAGTGTGGACTCAGTGGCATGGATATCACTGTCCTGGTGAAATTTGGGCAGCCAGACCCAGAGGGGAGGTTCAATTCAGTGCTGTAAAGTTCAACAGCCCTGGAATTTTCATCTCTCCATGTCCTTCCCCTGCTCCTGGACGGGCTGGTTTCCGGGATCTCAAACATCCCACGCTGGATCTGCAGAGATAAGAGGCCATAGGAAGCTCTGCACAACCATGGCTGTGCTGAGCACTGGGGGTGGATGTGTGGGGTTTCCTTCTGCAAACATTTCCAGTAAATGTTGATTTTGACAGCAGTAGTTGCTGTGAGTGAAATGGCTTTGGCTGTGCTGAGCCAGCACACCCACTCCCACTGCTCACTGCACCCCCAGGGAGGTCTCCCCTCCTGAGAAGAGATCCATCTCCATTAAATGAAAGGGAGGAAAGAGAAAGACATGAGAAAGAATGAAAAGCAAACCGCAAACCCGCTGAAATTTTCCCATCAGTTTAAATCAACCTGGGCTGAAATTCCCCAGCAGCTGTTTAAAGCATGAGCAGTCCCAGCCCCTGGTGCCTCATTTCCCACTGGATCCATCCACAGGGAGGGGGTCAGGAAGCTGGTTGTGCAGGGCAGAGCCCTGTCCCCATCACTTGTTGTCCCCACAGAGGACACGGTTTTCTTGCGTGACGAGAATGAGCGGCACGAGTACGTCCTGTCCCAGCACGGGCTTATCTACCAGGGCACCTGCGATTACATCTTCTCCATCCCCTGGAACTTTGGCCAGGTGAGTGGGCAAGGACCCTTGGGACCCCTGGCTGACCCAGGCTATGTAGTTGTGGTGCTGCAGGACACAGGGACTGGTGCCATGTGTGTGCCCCTCACAAACATGCACCCCAACGCTGTCAGCACCTTGGAGTTCAGCCATGGGTCAAAGAAACCGGAATCTCGTTTCCAAGAGGGAATGCGCTGACTTCAAAGCATGGCAAAGCAAAGGGAGCGTTCTTCCATGGCTCCTGGGGGCCCCATGGCCATGTGTCCCTAATCTGGGTGGCCCTGCTGTGCCAGGAGCCTGATAACGCATTCCTGGGCGCTGTGCCAGGGGTGCCGATAAGGCGTTGCTCACACCCGAGCTGCACCCCTGGGGCACAGGGTTCAGCCGAGCTCCCTGAGCAAAGGGCTGGGGGCCCACAGCAGTGGGGGTGCCCATGACCTCCACAGGATCCGCGCCTCAATTCAAGGAAGGGCTGTGACTCAGCCGTGATGGGAAGTAGATTTTCCCAGAGGTCTGGTCCATGCCCTGACCCCTGTGCGGTGGCAGGAAACCAGACCCAGCCTCGGTACGAAGGCAGGAGGTCACCCAAAGGCTGAGTGGGGACAGTGGGGACGTCACTCAGCGGATGCTGGCCGGGGAGGGGACCCTGAGGAGGTGTGACCCCTGTACCCAGCAGTTCTGCTGGCAGGGACATCACAGCGAGCCAGAGAGGGAGGACGGAGGTGGCAGAGCCCCTGTGGGGACCTCACACAACATTTTCTTCCTGCTCTCTGCCAGTTCGAGGATGACATCTTGGCCATCTGCCTCAACATGCTGGACATAAACCCCAAACACCTGCGGGATCAGAACCAGGATTGCTCCCGCCGCAATGATCCCGTGTACATTGGCAGGGTGGTGAGCGCCATGGTGAGTGCAGCAGGGTGTCCCCAGCACCCCACGTTCCCTGGGGTGCAAACACCCCGCGGCTACAGCTGTGGCAGGCAACATCTGCCACCCCCCCTCCAGTTACACCATTGTCCTTCTCCGGGCTGTTCGCTCTCTCTCCTCCATCCTTTCCCTGCTACTGCTCCTGTATGTACAAGAGCTTTTTTAGAGGAAACAAATAGCAGGGATGGGCATAGACCATTCCAGGAGCAGCTTTGGGATAATCACTCCCAAATTCCCAGGCAGGAGGATGTGTTTCTAAAATTCATCCCTAATTAGCACCATGTCCACCTGCATCCCAGTGAGCTCTTGTGTGGATACAGAATATTAATGTGGGTGACAGCTCGTGTGAATGAGGCAAAGACTCTTTCCCTCCCTCCCCAGCCTGTTCCTGCCCCTCCATCCTTCCCTTTTCTCCTGCCACAGGTAAACTGTAATGATGAGGACCGAGGGGTGCTGTTTGGGCGGTGGGACAACAGCTACGAGGACGGGATGAGCCCCATGGCCTGGATTGGGAGTGTGGATATTCTCAAGAGGTGGAAGAAGTTTGGGTGCCAGCCAGTCAAGTATGGCCAGTGCTGGGTCTTTGCTGCTGTGGCTTGCACTGGTGAGAGCAGATGCCTTTGGTCTCCCCACCTCCCCCCACCTCCCACCCTGGCCCCCACCCTCCATCCACTCCCAGTGCTGCATCCAGAGGGAAGAGCTGCAATCAGCCTGCAAGGATTCCTTTGTAATTAGCTTTCTATTACTCTAGTTTGTCAGGAAATAGAGGGAAAAAAATTATAGAAAAGGGCTCTGGTTTTTCAATCAGCACTGCCTTCCCAGCCAGGCAGCGAGGGAGGAACTGAGGCAGGCTGGGATGAGGGAAGTGGCTTTAAGGCCAAGTTTGCAATAAAGTCACGAATCCACTAAGATCAAAATAATGTCGTGGCCACCAGGGCAATCAGACTGGGAAAAAAGAAGAGAACAATTCCAGACTAACTACTGCTGGGAAACACTCACATATGCTCATGCAGCATTGCCCCAAGAACAACGCTGCCTGTGAGAGCATTGATGTGTCACAGACAGACGAGACCCTTTTTAGAGGAGAGAAATAGCAGAAAACTAAAGTGGATTTTCAGCAACTTGCAGAGGTTTATAGCCTTCCTTTGAAGCACTGTAACTACCTCCCTGCTCCCCGGGGAGCTCCTTGCACAGTAAAAGACAGCTGGGAGATGAAATCCGGGGTTCAGCACGGCTGCCCACACTCTACCTCCAAAGCTCTCACAGATGCTTTTTGTGTCTTTTTTTGCTGCGATATCAAACCTGTCAGGCTGTCAGAGCCAGGTGCCACCCAGCTTGCCTGTGCGCCGTGGCTGCTCCTGGGGATCAGTCCCCAGGCACCCCTTTCACAGGCAAAGGGAAGGGCAGGAGCTGTTCAAACCTGGAGCTCCACGGGACAGGAGCTGTGCGGCCCTGGGGCTCTGTGGGATGGGAGCAGTGCAAACCTGGGCCCCCATCTCACCCTGCCCTGCTCCCCTCAGTCATGCGGTGCCTGGGAATCCCCAGCCGGGTGGTGACCAACTACAACTCAGCCCACGACACAAACGCCAACCTGACCATCGACCGCTACATCAACGAGAAGGGGGAGCAGGAGAGGTACTCCTGGGACAAGATCTGGTGAGCAGGACCTGGCCTGCCCAGCCCTGGGCTGCTTCTGCCCCTTCCCCAGAGCCTGGCAGGTGCTGGGGGAGGCTCAGACTTCTACATGCGGGTTTCCCTTGCAGGAACTTCCACTGCTGGGTGGAGTCGTGGATGGCCCGCCCAGACCTGGCAGCTGGCTATGATGGGTGGCAGGTGCTGGACCCGACGCCTCAGGAGAAGAGCGAAGGTACAACGTGCTCCACACGGAAGCTCCATCCACCTCACACCCTGACACGGCTGGGTCGCCCCACCACAGCCACCCCTCGTGGCTGAACCCTGGAGTGGTGACAGTGGCTCTACTCCGTGCAGGAGTTTACTGCTGCGGGCCAGCCCCCGTCAAAGCCATCAAAGAGGGCGACATGCTGCTCAAGTACGACATCCCCTTCATCTTCGCGGAGGTGAACGCCGACGTGGTGTACTGGGTGGTGCAGGGCGACGGGATGCAGAAGCAGAGCATCCGATCCTCAGATGTGGGGAAGTACATCAGCACCAAGAGCGTAGGCAGGGACAGCCGGGAGGACATCACCCACAACTACAAATACCCGGAGGGTATGGGGCATTTCAGGGGCAGAGATGTCCAGGGATGGATGTTGCTGCTGGGAAACAACTGCAGAGGAGGGCTCCAGGGCTCAGGGCAGAACAGCCCAGACCAGGCCCTCCCCCCACTCCAGGGAATCACAGGAATTTTGTGCACCGCAGGGTCTGAGGAGGAGCGGGCAGTGTTTGAGAAGGCAGAGCATCAGAAGAAGTCCATTGGGGAGGAGGATGAGGGGCTGCACCTCAGGATCAAGGTGTCAGAGGGTGCAAACAAGGGCAGCGACTTCGATGTCTTTGCCGTTGTCAACAACAACACAGACGAGGAGCATGTCTGCAGGGTGACGCTGTGCGCCCGTGTCACCAGCCACAACGGCACCCTCGGGCCCCAGTGCGGCCTCACGGACCCAGTCGACATCGACATTGAGCCCAGGGCAGGTAAGAGACCCACTGATGGTGAAGGAGATGCTTCACCAGGGCTGGGGTCAGGTCAGCCTGTGTGCAGCTGCTCGGTAGACAATGCCGCTTTGGGGCATCCTCCTTACTTAACTACCGCTGTGGGTTTGTGACAATCACAATCTTTGTGAGAGGATGACAAAATTGCTCAGGCAGAGGCTAGAAATGTATTTGGAGTTGGACAAGCCACTGCTGCTGCAGCTGTTACGCAAAGGGAGTGAGCTGGGTACACCCAGGTTGCCATCCCTAGGCGCCAGGCGCTCTGTGGCACTTCCCTGCATCCCTCCTGCTTTCCCTCGGTCTTTGGGCCAGACTGGGCTCTCTGGTGGGATCTTCCCACACCAGGGAGAGTGGAACTGGCCCAGCTCAGCTCTGAGTGAGTGGTCCCAGGCTGGAGAAAGTGAGAAGCACTGAGTTTCCTGGCCAGCAACACTGAAGCTCTCAGTGGCTCCTTGGGTGGGCTGCACGGCTCCTGAACATCCCTCGCCCTCGTCACACGTGAACATCACCATCTGGTCGTTAAACACGAGTTTGGGTTTACTTGAGCTTGCAGAGACCCTTCAGGGTTTGGAAAGGCCGCTCATCTGCTGTCCTGGAACAGCCAAATGTTTACACCAAGCCCTGCTTCTCACCAGTCCTCTTGCAAATGCAGCACTCGGTGCTCTGCCAGGTGTTCAGCTGCTTTACAGGAATGAGGAATGTGCTGGCTCTTGCCACCATGGAGGGGAGAGGGATGTGCCTCTGCTCATGCTCATGTACCAGCAGGTACTTGGAGCCTTTTGCAGGGCTAGATGGGGGAGTGGGGACACGAACTCACCCTGCTAGAGGAGCCCTGGGGCCTTTGGGGTACTTAACGTTCCTGTGCAAAAGTTAATCCAACATCTTTTCTGAAACATTAGCTATGAGCTTCTGAAACTTCTACCCTCAGCTCCTGCCTCAGAATATAGACCCCAGGACTTCCCAGTCTGCATTCTTTAGGGCACCCCAGCACTTTGTGCCAGTGTGGGAAGCCAGGCTTGTTCCTCTCTCCACAGTCTCAGCTGATGCTACAGCACTTCAAATCTTGCCTCATGAATGTCAGGCTCCATTTCTCATGGTCACAACCACTCTGGGCTCCTTGTTCCAGGCAGTTCTGCAGCTGCTTGGTTTCAGCCTCCTTCCCTGTCCTTCCCCCTGGACAGCCCCATCCCTGAAGGACTTTCAGATAAACAACGCTGAGGGCTGAGTGAGGGCAGCTGCCAGGGACCAGACTGCCTCCCAGTGCCCGTGTTGGCTGCCAAGGGCTGGCACTCCAGACTCCTGCTGCAGGCATGACCCTGGAGTCTTGCCCTAGGACATGGCTCCTTCCCATCCCCACACCCTGAACATCTCCTCTGGCACTCAGTATTGGAACCCCAGCCCTGCAGGAACCCCAGATCCCCTGTCCTTGCACCTGGAGAAGCTCCTGGGGAGCCCAAACCATGCCAGCAGCAGCTGGGTGTCAGTGCAGGACTGTGGGTTCTGGGCTGGAGATGCCATGGGTGCTGACCCCTCTCTGCTTCCCCTTCCAGAGAAGAGGGTGCCCCTGAGCATCCTGTATGAAGAGTACAGGGACAAACTGACCCAGGACAACCTCATCAAGGTGGTGGCTCTCCTGAAAGATCACCAGACTGGTGACATCATTGTTGCTGTCAGGGACATTTATGTTGAGAATCCACCGATCAAGATCAGGGTAAGGGTCCAGTGTCCCATCCCAGGCAGGTTTGAGGGGAATGAGTTGCTGTGATCATCTGGGGGTTACCCCTGGGGCTTGGGCAGCAGGTTCTGCTTCACTGAGCAGGGCTGCATCCCCTGGAACCTGCATCCCTAAGGTTCTGCCTCCGCCCCAGGGCAGGGGGAGCACCATGTTTCCAGGATCAGTGGTGCCTGGGGTCCAATGTCTCCTACTTGCAGATTTTAGGAGAGCCAATGCAGAATCGGAAGCTGGTGGCAGAGATCAGCCTGGTGAACCCCCTCACAGTGCCCCTGAACGGCTGCGTGTTCGTGGTGGAGGGCACCGGCCTCACCGAGGGGCAGTTGCTCAAGGAGCTGTAAGAGCTTTCCCCCTTCACCTGGCTGGGATGTTGGGAGGGGTGTGGGGGTGGATTTCTGTGTGTGGAGCCCCCAGGGAGGGCAGTCATGGGGCACAGCAGGAGTCAGGTATGCTGGTCCCTGTGGACTCAGAGTAATCCCTACCCTACACCTTGCTGGGGAAGGGGTTCGGCCACCCTACAGAGGTCTTTGCTTGCCCAAGTCCCAGCACTGTCCTGCGGCACCATGGTGACAAGGGAGGGTGACCAGGGGCTCTGAGGGTGACAGGCCACAATAACTCCCTGCCCTCCCACAGTGAGGAGCCGGTGGAGCCGCAGGCAGAGGCCAAATTCCGGATGGACCTGATGCCGCGGCTGTCAGGGCTACAGAAGCTGATGGTGGACTTTGAGAGCGACCAGCTGACAGGGGTCAAGGGCTACCGCAACGTCATCATCGCACCCCAGCCCATGTGAGCAGCTACCACGGCCCACCCCAGCTGCAGAAACCCTGCCTCGCTGGCCCCCCACCCGCTTTAGCCCAAGGTGGTCCCAGAAGGGTGACAGCCAGAGCCCAGCCTGACCCCGACATGGCAGCAGTGATGCCACACTCCTCCTCGGGAGCACAGACAGGATAAAGGGGCTGGTGAGGTCTGGGGGCTGCTGTAGCAGCTGCTCACTTCACTGCTGTGGGGTGGAAACATCCCTGTCCTGCCTGTCCCCAGCACTGGGCACACCAGGACCCCCGTGCCAGCCCCCTCCTCTGTGCAGTGCTGGCAGCCCCGGCCCACAAAGCCCATTTCCATAGAGGCAGCAGCAGAACGACCCCTCCAGCCCCTGCTGTCACCATCCTCTGACTGCAGCTCCATAGAGAGAGATTTTATACTGTGAGCACAAAGCTGTCTATGCACCATATACCTATAAAACAAATCTATAAATACATACTGCAAATAACCTGCTTGGGTACAGCCAGGCATTAGCTTTGATAACCATCCTGGCACTGCAGACACTGCAGGGAGGGATGGGACCTTACTTTGATATAAATCAACTATGCAAACACTGAATAAAAACTTTATTTTTCACTTTAAAAGCCCGACCTGGCTCTTCTTGCCCTTCCTCTCCCCACAGCAGGACCCAGCAACTCCTTGCCCAGCATCCATGTGGGTGGGGGGCGAGTTCTCCCAGCCCAGCACTCAGGTGGGGAGTCATTGCCATGGCTGGCACTGCAGCCACACTAGCCTCATATTGGCCACCTCCTCTGCCCCAAATCAGCCTGGTCTGGTGTTCTCAGGGTGCTCTACACCCAAAACACCTTCTGAGGTAATTTCTGCCCTATCAGGAATGGTTCCATACTGTGCTCAGAGAACTGGAGAGAGAACAGCAATCAAAGTAATCAAAGCCCCCCAGGCTCTGGGCAGGGCTGTCCCCCCAGGCTGGGGCACGTGAAGGGCAACTGGATCCTGCACAGGGATGTGGGAAGAGAGTGGGGATTTGTCTCACACCTGGAACCAGGGTCAAGGCTCTGCTAAAGATAAACACTTTCCATGCCAGAATGGCCCTCACACATGCTCCCCAAAAACAGTGTGGGAGCCTCCCTGCTCCGATAAACAAACACCACAAAAACCATTAGAGAGCTGGTGGTGTCTGACTGAGGGTCCCACAGCCCCAGCAGAGGGGACACACAGGCCAGTCAGTGGGACAGGAGAAACTCACACTGGCTGGTCCCAGTCACCCTGACATTGTGGTGCCTCTCATGCCGGCCATGACTCAGGCTGGATGGGCAGCTGGGAGTGTTTCCCATCAAGGACAGCCTGTTCTCCAGCTTCCCTTTGTGTTTATCTTTAAGATGAGGTAAAATCTCCATGTCCAGTGCTCCAGACACAGCTGCTGCTTCCCCATGCCAGGTTGGGGTTCATGGCCAGAACTCCCCAAACCCTGGCTCTGCTTCCCCCATGGGAGGCCAAGGACCCATCCTAGCTCCAGCTCCTGCTCCCAGCATGGAACTTGAGTGGACACAACACATGCAGCAGCACATCGTTTGGCCAATAAAGCCTTTCAAACTCCCCGAGGAGATCCACACAGTCCATCTCCCCTTATCCTTTGGAACTTTAACCACACAACCCAAAAAGGCAGCTGGAGGCTGGGACCCCGGTGGGGTAGAGTGGAGACAGAGGTGGGGCCTGGCACAGGGGGACAAGGAGTTACACAAGCAGCTCTCCCAAGGGACAGAGTGCCCACGCTGTGGCATAGGGATGGGGCAAGAGCTCCAGGAGGGAGAGGGATGGGGGTTCTCACCTGCATTCAGGGCAAGGGGTGGGGGCCATACCAGCCCCCAACTCTGGCAGCACCAACCCCCCCAGACACCAGTGCCAAGAGCACATGGAGGCCCAAAGAACCCTGAAGGAGTTAACGGCATGAACCAGCGCTGCCTTCCCTGTCAGGAACATTCCTCAGCTCAGCAATGATGCATGGCCCCTCTTTAGAGCGTTTGTAACTGGGCTCTGCTGAGCCAGGCCTCCAGCTGCTCAGGGCCTGGGTAAAAATAACCAGCAGCTCCACTGCTTCGGAGCTGGGTCCTGATAAAATAAACATTAGAACAGCTATTCCTGAAGGTCACTCCCATCCATCTGAGCAAGGCTGCTCCGATGAGAAGGGAACAGACTCCAAACGTTGCAGTTACAGTTTAGTGGCAGGGGCTGGCTCTCAGGGCTGTTTTTTCCTCCATTATCCACAGAGCTGAGGTTGACTTCCCTGTGCCCATCCCGGATCAGCGATGTGGTACCACACTGCATCCATCTCCCTGTGCCCATCCTGGATCATCAGACCCGTTGGAACTCTCACCATGAAAGCAATAAATTATAAATGGAGTACTTTCAGTATCCATCACGTGGGAGGGTTTGTAATGCAGTGCTAGTGCCAAAGCCAAGCAGGAGCACTCAGGGAGGAAAGGTTCTGGGTATACCTCAGCTCGCTGGAGATGCTGACTTGCCAAGAACTCATTGTAAACTCATTTTAGACTTGATGACCTTTAACTTACCCTCATTGATAGATCGAAACTAGAATAAACTCCAATAAATCAGAGCTTTCACAAGAACAAAACTCTGAGATTTCCAAATGCTACTGGTCTCTCCAAAGGTTTCTCTCCTCCTCCACCAGCCTCCACCTCTCCTTGGTCCAACGGGACAACTGAGGCACCATCAAACAGCAAAAGAGACAATAAACCTCCAATGGCAGGAGGTCCCTCTGCACCCTCATGGGAAACCATCCCCTCTTCCACAGCCATGGAAGGTGCAGGAGACACTGTGGAGAGACACTTCCTCCAGCGTGGCCAGTCCATGGATACCACCAGCCTCTCTGTGCCTGCTTGATCCCTGCTGCAGCTTCCCAGGGGATCACTCACCCCTGTCCATCCCCTGTGAGGGATGTCCTGCCCCTCACACTGCACTGACACACAAACCAGTAAGGACTGGCTGCTGGGCACTGGCAGCAGAGGGATGTGCTGACTGTCTGCTGCTTGTCCCTTCCCAGAACAAGACAAGACTTGTCTTTTCCCAGAAAGATGAAACAAGATTTGCCTCTTCCCAGAAAGAGGGGACAAGACCCCAAATCTGTGAATGATTTACTATTAATTGTCACATGGATTTGCTCTGTCAGCAGCAGTGCAATGCTTGGCCACCATTCACCAGCAAAGCTGCAACCCATCACATCCTTGTGCCAAGGGAAAACACTGGGACATGGATTTGCAAGTCTTGTCCAGAATCCAGTCTTGATGGGCTGTAGAACACCAGTCCCCCAGGCTGCTCTGCACCCAGGGGACATTTTTGTACTCAAAGAGTTTATTTTCCTTAAATATCTCCCTCCCACGCTGGCTGGTCCTGTGGGTTCCTGGGTTTTGCCTCAAAACCTATACATGACCAGCATGACCATGATTCCATCTGCTCCAGCACACATGGCAGACTGTGAGGGCCTTGGCCTTTATTAAACTTCTTCCTAAATGTCATTACATGAAACCACTACTGAAAATAAAGAACAGGTTTTCTACCTACTGTTGCCTTCCAGGAGGTGAGAAATAGGCAATGGATGTCCGTGGCACATCAGGAAATCCAGCAAAAATCAGTGGCAAATATGTGTCCCTGCCTCACTCCAACAGACTGGCGCCAAGTCTGCTGTGAAATTTCATCCAAGTGTTTTACCAGGTCATTTTTTTTCAGAGCAATAGGGACAGCTTATACTTTTTCCAACTAATCCTAGAGATAAATATACATGAAGTTTGGAACTGACCAGGGAATGTATCAAAACTTGGCTCAAGAAAACCAAAGCCCACAGCAGCATGGCCTGGGTCAAAACTGCAGCAGAACCACCCACCCTCCCCCCGCAGGATGCCTCTGTCACTTCAAGGCTCATCCTGCCCTTCCTCATCACCATCACAAGCTGGGATCTCACAGTTAACCTGGTAGTTAGTCAGCACTGAGCTCCTCACCGTGTACAGGTGCATAAACCACCATTCCTTGGTTACACAGTAGGGAATGCACACAGTGCACTGAGGTACTGAACTGCAAAGGCAGCTCTCTAACAATCAAATATTTTTAGAGGTGTTTGTTCCAGCTCTTAAAAAAACAACAAAAACCCGATTTGTAAAGGCAAGGAAGGACAGCCAGTACCTTGTCACATTTATGTCTTTGAAAACTCCACCTTAGTTCCTGCAACACCACACAAAGGTGGTTTTTACTAGGAAGAACCACACCAGTTCCCTCCTTCTCCCACAACACTGCCCAGCCTCTGCAAGGCTTTGTGAAAGCAGTGCTAAATATAGTCCCTTTAAGGGAAGATTTGTAAATCAGTATAAAACATAATCCGCTTTGCAGATACTCTCCAGGGCATATGAAACAATCAGTGTTTGCCCACAGAGGCTGCTGCAGACTGGTTAATTGAAGAACCCCTAAGCCTCCCCAAAACCTCCCAAATTAACTCCCAGGGCAATGAGAAGACCCCCAAAGCTGAGAGGCTTCAATCACACTGACCCTGCTGGAACAGCAGCTCCTGGTGCTCATGCAGGGAGGCACCTTCCTCCCATTCCAGGTTTGGCTTTTATTTGTATTTTTCCCCGGAGTAACAACTGACATGTCCTACAGAAATGCCACATTTTCCACTCTGCATGGAAAACTGACACAAGGATCTCCCCAAGTCACTGCCTGGGCTTTAGAAGGGTAAAAATCCCAAACAAAACCCACAGGGTGCCAGAGCATTGAGGAAAGAAGTAAGGACACTACTGTTCAATGACACCCTCTTTATTCAAAAATAGATATCTATGAGACATTTCAGAATATACTGCTGTCAAATGGCAGCCTATATGTCTAAATTAATTCCTAAGTCAATTAATATACAGATTTAAGCTTTTGTTAAAAAAGACACACTGTGGGGAAATCTGTTTAACCTTCAGAAAATGTCACCTAGTTCACCAGATGCCCTTTGCCCAAAAAGTAAAACAAATAAAATTAAAACCCACAAGACTTCATTTAAATTAAGCAAAATAAAACACACGCATATATTCAGAAAAAAAATCAAAACATTTCAATTAAAAAATAAAAAAACAGAGAGACAACTCTCTCACAGATCTGCCCAAAACACAAACAAAATGTGAGATGCCAACACATTTGTCTACATCAGTTTTTGACAGTTTTTGTCCTATAATGGATACACATTCAATCAATGCTCAAAATACTTGGTTTAACAGCCTTGGAGTAACTCTGTGAGCTGAATCAGGATGGAAAAGAGTCTTTTGGTTTGGGTTCTTGAAGTTTGGTGGTTTGGGATTTTTTATTTTATTTTTTTTCTTTTGTTTTTTATTTTTGGCAAAAGCAGAGAGAATGTATAGTGCTTACTCTAAAGTCTGGACCATAAAAGGCTGCACAGTCAAAGTGACTCAGGGAACGCATAGTTCTGCCACTGGAAAAATTCCTGTAAACTAAAGAGAAAAAAACATCTGTTGGCTGGGCAGTGAGGGTGCAAGGAGCGTTAAAAAAGGACAAAAGGAAGTGTCAGTAGGAAAAGGATGTGAGCTTCTGAACAACTGAATGATCAAAAGATGTTGTGTCGTTGTTTGCTGTAACTGAATGCTGACCGGGCTACTGAACAGCCTGCAAAATAAATTAATGTGGAGCAGAACGAGCTTTGCATTTCTGCCTTTTCTTCTCCTGGCTTTGACACCAGATCAAGACCACAGGGAGGCACAGAGAGCATCTCAGCTCACTTCAGCCTCTGTCTTACAAAACCTGTGTTACCAGATCAAGTGTCTCCAGAAACAGAACCTGTTTTACAGTGAGAGGTGCTAAATTTAAACAGAATTGTATCCAGATTGGAATGGTTCAGTGATCAGAGTCCAGCTTGTCACACCTAACACACAAACTGAAATGTAACTACACCCCTGGCAGCTAAAACACTAGCCAGCAACATAATGGAATTAAGAGCTTTTTAAATTTACCTTTTTTGTTTTTTACACTTTTCCTGATTATAAAAATCAACTCACAATCTGTGACACAAAATTAAGTACATCCTTCTAATATCTACATGCATGGACAGGGTACATGTGCATACAGGATATATGCATATATATGGGCCTATTTTCTATATAAATAAATATTTATACCACATTTAACTTCTGTGCATCAGACAACTTCACTAAAGCTATGGAGAGAGTTTATATCATTGTATTTTCAATGTAACCATCCTGAGAGCAGACCTAACAGTGCCTGTCACAGGGACACCAGCAACTGCCACACACCATTCCAGCCTCTCAGGTCATTAATTCAAAGCTTCCATCACCATCTAATTTGATATAATGAAGAGGAAAAATGTGGTATAAATCTAAGGTAGCTAGAACAAAATTTACTTCCACTCCCACTTAGGTAACATCCAGTTCTGCTTTGCTCAGCACAGTGTAACTTATGAGTCCTACCTCTAATTCACAAAGAAAAGCTGTTTATTTTTATTGCCTGTAACTTCAATTTACATCCATGCCAAATGGGAACTACCTTCGCATCAGGCCACAGCATTATGAGGAGCTGCAGGTTTAGGAAAAATCTTTCCCTGTACCATTGTTGAGCAGATGCCTTCCCCTGATGCCACCGTGGCTCAGGACTCGCATGCACACACATCCCTACGAGGCCCAGGAGCCATTCCACTGCTCCCAGAGATGGGGCTCAGAAACCCAACTAAAACAGATGAGACCTATTCAGAAATAATACAATATTTGTACAGAGGAAAGATGCTGCATGGCCAACCTTCCTCTGGAAGCTTCCCAGGTATGTGTGTACATGATTCATGATCTTTGTGGGGGTAACAAGTGCTAAGAGCAAACAGCAACTAAAGAATACGGGAAAAGATGAGAGAAGTTTGCCTAAACAAACCGCCCCTGCTCCCTTTAGAGCTCACAAAACTCACTCCTCTTCCTCCCCTCAAGTGAGCCAGTGTACACAGAGAGGGCGAGTACGAGCAGCCAAGAGGTTCAAAGCAGGGTCTTCAAGTTCCTTCCTACTGCAGATCTTGGAAGACTGGACTTCCAGCCAACACCAGAGTCTTCTTACTTCTGCTGGTCATAATGAAAACTGGGGCACACGGTTTGTTCTAGTCTGTTGAAAACAGGTCCCCAGCAGATGGCAGAGGTGCCAGACCTCCTGTGACATTGGGCAGCAGTGACAGGTCTGGAAGGCTCTGGATGTGAGATTTCAGCTCCTTGCGCACTTGGGTTACCCGAGCAAGCTTTTGTTTATATTCCTGAGGGAAAGACAAGAGAACAAAGATTAAGCACAGGTTAATTAACAGTGCTGTTAGTTAAGCCAGGAGTAACTTCCAGGTGAGGACTCACAGAAGGTGGCCAGGCCCTGGTGCTCTGAGCAACTGCTGGCATGACTGCAGACCCTGCCATCTGCCCCAAATCCACAGCCTGCCCACAGGCTCTGGCATGCCTAAACTAACAACCCTGCCCTGCCTTACTAATTTTACATGTAAAATATCCCCAAACCAGCACACACTGGGGCCTGATAGAGCATTTGAGAAAAGTGTCAGTGCAGAGTTGCTTTATCCTTGTGTTCTTCCCCAAATACTGACTCCCAGCTGCTGCCAGAATGTTCCTCTGACACCCCTCCACTGGCAGAAGCCACAGGCTGAGGCACACCACAGGTATTACTATGCTGACAAAATGCTCATTGCTTTCAAACTTGATCAATTTTGAACACTTAATTAATCCAATTTCCCCCTTTCAAGTCATTAAATCAAACCCAAGTTTTGATTGTCAAGCAGGACCTCCTTTATGAGCTCACATCACAACCCCAGCAGCTGTGCCCTGAGACTGGCACAGCGGGGACACCATGGAAACACGTGTAGGACCACTGAATGTAAACCAGGGAAAAGCACATCCACACTGGATACAGACACTAACACCTACAGGATTTTATTACAGAGGGGAAAAAAGAGCAAGCTAAAAATCTCCAAAGAGGAAACTTGCAAGTGGTTTTTCCACAAATGAGGTCTGGACTGAGTAGTAAAAGTGCAGTAAGAAATCTCTCATGTGCAGAAATTCCCCCATGTCTCAGAGACACCAGTGACTTGTGTTCATAATGAAAAAGAGAAGAGTTTGGACCCTGAAAATGGAAGAAAGAATGAACTGTACCTTGCTCAGTTCTGGTGAGAGGCCACTTAAGAACAGCCTAGTACACATCCAAGTTATCCAATACAGAAAATTAATTAAAGACTACTTATGCAATTTTCAAAGTTTTGTGATTTTATACATTCACATAACAGTCACAGAAGACAGCAATTGAAGGAATAAAACTGCAGTAGCATGTAATTTTTCCTGGAGTGTGCCAGTCTTTACTCAACTACATGTGGCCTACTTTTCATGGCACCTCCAGGATGCAAGAAACAATGAACTTAAGATAAAAAACCATACACAGAACAGACTGCCACACAGCCAACTAGAATATCAATTTACTTTTCATTTCTTAATTACTTGGCAAAGAGAACAGAAGTTTATATCTCTGAAGATCAAATGAAACTAGGCATATGTTTAATCAAAACATCTTTCTGAAGAGTTTACAACTTTAATCCAGACTTTCTAACCTTCTCAGTGATGGAAATTCTCTTCACCTTCTCCAAACATCAAAGCACAGCAGTTCCTGTGGGGTTACAAGCAAGGAGTTTACACTCTCTGTGTTTCATTATTTGGAATTAGAACAGTGAGAGCAGCCGTCAATCACAACAACTCCCGATAACCCTGCAATGGCTATGTAAGTGTATCCCATAAATTTCCTGCCAGCACCAAGCAGGAATGTCTTCTAACAGCCTAATTCAAACTTAAATCCTTTATGAGGCTGAGTGAGTTAATATAACCAAACACTTCTGTTAACATACACAGGATATACAGTGAAATAATCTAGTCCAAACAAACCCCTCCCAGCTCCATGAACTGCAGGGTGCTGTTTCATGCCTAGAGAACAGTAACCAAAAAAATCCAAAACACCTCAAGTTGCACACACTAATTTTGTGAGGATTTGTCTTGTTTTAATGAAAGGCAGAGAATCAGGACCGAAAAAAGAATGCACCCACATCCCTAATCACACTCTTTCAGGAATTCCTAAAGAGAGAAACAAGTGGAGAAAGTCATGAGATGAAGACAGAGAACAAAAACAAACCCCCCAGATTCTTTAGCATTAAAAGAGAGCAGCAGCAGATAAAAAGGGATGCCATGGAGGCACAGCATTCCAACACCTGGGATTCTTCTCAAAAAGAACATAGGAGCCAACCCTGGGAAAAAGGAGAGAGAGTGCCCAGAGTGCTCAGCTGGGACATCCCCAGTGCTGGGGGCAGGAGACAGCAGCACACCAGCTCCTGCACACATGGCAGAGACAGCAGGAACATCTATTGAGCTCTTATACTCCAAATGCTGTCAGAGAGAAGGTGGAAGAGGCTGGACTTGGAGATCCACAGAAGACCATCTTAAAAATACTTTAAAATCCATAATTCAGACCACTGTCAGGGAGTGATGGATATCAAGCCAGGAAAGAATGAGCAGCACTTCCTTCCCAAGAATGCCAAACTGTCAAGAGTGAGTATCAGCAGGTGTTTCTTTTTTCTGTAGTAATTCCCACTAAAGATAGGACCAAAAAAAAAAGAAGGGCAAGGCAGCTGGCAAGTCCTCCAGGTCTGATAAATGGGCAGTAAAAATGAAAAGAAGATGCAAATTCCAGGCATAAGCCAAGAAAATACCTCAAATATGGCTTGAATTGCCAAGATCCACACAAAACAATTCTGGATTTATGGATCCAATTATGGACCTGCATAAAACAATTATGTAAAAGCAGGTACAACCTCCATAGAAAGACTAATGTCCTTTAATAATAATGTCCTAATACCCATTTTCAGGGCAAAACTGGCGAGGTGACCAGGATCCACCACTTCTCATGGACAGTCAGGACTGGAATGCGATGGCTTTTGAGCTGAAGATGATTTGCATGACCATTAGAGTTATATTAGATGCAAACAACATTCCTTCCCCAGTAGAGCTACTTAGGGGAGGCTGAACCTTGCCAATGCCTTTCCTGACAGCCCAGTTCTCATAAAACACACTGACAAATGAAGAACCAACAAGATGTGTCCAAACCACTCTGCTGTTGGCAAACACACAGACCTAGGAGCAATTTCTCTGCATATTGAAAGCACTAACCTGCTTCCAGATTCACAGTTAACAGCTTCAAGTGTTTAGGAAAGTATTGCTCTTAGCATGTCCTTATTTTCAGGGATACTCTACATTGAGGGCTACATGGAACACTGAGTTATCAGAAATATCCTCCCAGTTTGGAGAGAGAATTTTGTATGTATATGATGACCAAAAATAAACATCAAGTCATCTTGAGAACCATATTCCCTTCAATTCTAAGTAACTTCACCTTACTAATAAGTAAATGCAAGCATTACCTAGTCAATACTGAAGGCCTAAATCCTACCTGTTAAAAAACAAACTGAAAAAGTAAGAGAGAAAAATTTCTCACATGGAAAAGGCAGCAACAGCCCCCAGACCACTAAAAATTGGCTCAGAGAAACATCACTGAATTCAGGAATGGAAACTAAGGGAGTAATCCAGAAACTAAGATTTCCTAGAATAGATGAATACTTACTGAACAGATTGGATACACATCACAGAGCATGGTAGAAAACTGTCTGCTCCATGCTTAAACCCTCTCCATCCCTCTGGGCCCGAGATACTGTGCTGACTCCTGACAGAGCTGCCAAGGAATGGAGAGACCATGAGCCAGAGCTGGGGCAGGGAATGCTGGCTGCTCCCTGCAAGAATACACAGCAGTAGAGACATGGAACCCCCTTCCAGCTTGAGAGCTTTGCTTTTTCCACAAGTTCTGGCCATATCCTGCAACACAGGACTCTGGAAGCAGGTTTTATGGGAAACCATGTTTTTCATGTAGCCCATGACATGCCTGGAAACTGCACCTTGCAGATTTTTCCACAAGGTCCTTCCATTCCATAAAACTGAACAACACAAAGTCGAGTTAAAGGAAGCTGCTACTTTCCAAGGCCTTTGTTTATACTCTGTGTTGAGCTAATTGTCTCACTGCTCAGTAGGCTTATATTAAGATTAATAGTATTTGGATGCTATTTGCTTTTTTTTAGACAAAATAATGAGATCTGTGCTATAAGCAGGAGTTTCAGAACGAGGAAAAAACTGGCACTGTGCCACACGGATGCTTTTGCTAATCAACATTTCCTTTCAGTGCGTGGCGTTCTACATCCTCAGTGGCCAAGAGAATTAGATACTCAATCCTTGAAACAAATGCAAAATCAGAATTAACCACCGCTGAATGAAGCTGACAGAACGTTTCATTCCAAAGCAGCCATGCCTGAACATTATAGAACTGACTGTAATCAACATGACGGGAAATTCATCCTGAGCAGTGCTGTGTGGCCTGGTTCACCTTGTCACGTTCCACAGCACAGATTTCAGCTTATTTTGGCTCAGAGTGTGCACTGGACACATCCTCTCCTGCTCAGGGTCAAGCAGGAACATGCTGTAAGTCATCACAGCAATTGCATCTACTGAAAAAACACCCAGCTAAGCACTAATGAGAATTTGGAAAGTGAATAGGAAGAGCAGCCGGTCAGGCACAGTTTTGATATGATGCAGCTTGAGGCAGCTGTAGGAAAGAAGACAACCACAAGCCAGGGGAAAAATGCATCAGAGGCTCAGCAGAAATTTGGAGAGTATGTAGTGAAGTGTGACAGCCATGTGATTATACGTTCAGGTAAAACCTCTCTTTAAAAACATTAAATACACCGCACTCCTGCAGCAGGTTGATTAGGTATTCCTTAGCTTCTACTCCTTGCCACTTAACCTATGTAAAGTACTTTTAAACAGTCACTAGAAAAAGAACAGAAAGAAAAAATTCTGCCATTCCACAAGCTCATCACATCAGAACCCTCCTCAAAAGAAAAGCGAAACCAAATGCCAGGGTGAAGCCAGGTTTCCTCATTCTGCAGCAGCACTAAACCAGCAAATCTGACGTTTTATCTGAAAGACGCAGTCCAGGAATCAGAGCTTGAATGATGTATTTCCTTACAGAGTCTTCAGTTCATTTTCAGACCTTAAATTTGTTCAGACTTGCTCTTTTAAATTTGACAAGGCTTCTTTCTCCTGCAGCATCATTCATCACACTTCAGCAGGGATGGTGTTTCTGCTCATGGCAGAATTACACCCTCTCAAACTGTAACTCGTTTCCTTGCTCTCCTCTTTGTTTAGGACAACCAAAGAGGCAGCAGTAGAGGCCTTCACAGAGCATTTCTCCAGCTGCTGGGAATGCATCAACCTCTGCAGTGTTCAAAAGCTCTCAGAAAAAGCCCAGGCTGCTGCCACAGTATCACAGACACAAATCATAATTTCATTTGCCAAATGCCCTTCGAGAAATAAACATTGAGGGGGGTGCATTTGATGCTCACCACAAAAACCCACATCCAAGGCACAAGCCAACAGCTAGATATTCACCTCTCCAAGCATCTTAGTGACTTTTCTAGCTAAGCAAGAGAGTGGTCATACACTCGTTCACTTCAGTGAACTGCAAAAAAACATTGTATGTTAATATTGAATTATTTTTATTTGCCTTTATTGTTTAGTATTGGTCTACTTGCAGCACTACTGTAATTATAAACAACTACAAGCACCTACAAAGTGAAGGAACTGCAACTGCATTGTGCAAAGAAACACAGCTGCTGCCTCGAGCCATACACGGCCCAACAGACCCCTGTTCCCTGCAGTTGTCAGCTCACATCCCTACAGAGCACCCTGGGCTCTTGCCCCACACCCAGAGGCACCAGTGGCTCACAGCTGGCAGGACTGGTGCCCCATTAGTCACCAGTTTGGTCCTATAGACCCAGGTCTGGCACTGTCTGGGCGCTCCAAGCTCAGGATCTCCCTGCCAGGGTCGCAGAGCTGACCCCACTCTGCTGCTGCTCCCCACAGCTGCTCCTGCTTCTTTGACACAAATACTGATAATTTTGTTTCCTGGCAGGAATCCTAAAACTTAACCTCCTATTTCACTGTCTAAACCACTGAAATGAATATACCACACAACCCAAGAATTCCTGTCTGAGGGAAGCAGCAGCCACAAAGCCGTGCCAACAGTGACACACTACAGAGACCCAGGCAGTGGAAGCAGCACAGCAATAAATTGCCTATTAACCCACTGAACTAAATTGTATTTCAAGAAAATGTGTAGTGCCAGGCAGTCCAGAAAACCTCAAGTGAGAATGCACTTCATCCCTCAGAGGTGCATTATCAAAGAGGGTTTGCAAATTTTTGTGGGCACGGCATTAACACCTTATTAAAGGTGCCTTGAAACCATGAATATTAAAACCCACAAACATCTAAAAACCCCCAGAGCTCTCAGCAGGACTCTAAGTGACAATTTTTCAGCTGCAGCCAAGAGTCAGAATATTTCCTCTGAACTGGATCTTAAATACAGTATGTTTTTCAGATTTATAGCTGCAGACATTTAAACACACACTTATTTGAGCACATACACTGCTCCACACACACTGTCTATGCTACAGTGTTCCTCATGTCACCTTTCACCAACACACACACACAAAGAAGGTATGTGGAAGAATTGCCTTCACTGACTGCACGTCAAACCAAAAATTCTGAATGCACAATCTTCTCCCTATTTTTTCTGCCTCTTCTCCCCATCAGATTAAAACAACCCTTCCTCCACTCACTCTAGGTCTCCTACTGTCACTAATTATTTCAGGTACCCATGAAGCTTCTACACAATTTGCCATTTCCTTCCACTACTTTTTCTTCCAGTCTCATCTGTTTATCTGATTTCATTTTACAGTGCCTCATACACCAACATGGGATGTTCTCCCCACTACATTTCCATTTTGCACAAACTTATTCCCTGGATTTTTTCTCTTTGCCTGCCATGCGTTCCAGAAGAGTGCTCTGACTTCAAAAGACAATTCTCCTTGAAGTGCTGCAGGCTCAGGTGCTGGAGGACAAAAAACCTCCCCAGCTGATTGTGCTCAGTAATTGTAATGGGGCAGCAATGGCCAAAAATAACACATCTCGGAAATTTTCCATTGGAAGTTCAATACTGCTGTGAGATACAAGGACACATCTCATTCTTACAGAAACAACAGCTCCTGGTTTTACACTTGTCTGAAAGTGTATTTTATTTCCTGTCATCTGCTATTGTTAATGTCCAGGCCACCTCTGATCTATCCCAGCCATGGAAGATCAAACAGCAGCTGCAGTATCAAGCCGACAATTGCTGAGCAAGATGAAGCACCATTTTAATAGAAACTCAGTGTTCAGCTGTTGAATGACTGTATCCCCCATACCCTTCAGGAAGTTAACATGAGGAATACATACCTTTGAAAATATATGTCTTCTTATAGGCCCTTTAATATCAGTTTGCTGATTTTCTGCTGATTTTAGTGACTGATAGAATTAAAGACAATCTACTTTCTTACGTGCTCTTAGACTACAATCAAAATACCACAATAACACTCCCAGAATAAAGGAATCATAATTATTACACTTTGATTTTTCCCATTGCTACCCCAAAACCACAATTTGACCATATGCTATGATCTTCAGGCTCTGTTGCAGCTTTCTCCCTTCAAATCACCAGTGCTTCTTTGCCCCTCACTGCTTCAATCCTTACTCATGCCAGCTGTATCCATGCTGATGTGTAATTCCTTTCCAAAGCCATGCTCCTCAGCAGTGTCCCTCACTTAAACAGCCTTACTGCCACTGATGACAAGAGATGTTTCACAGGGGTTTGACATGCAGAGTATTCTGAGCATTAGACACAAGCACACTGAGTTTATGACTGTTTTGACAAGTTGCTGTTTCATGAGGGACAGCATTAACAGGATTAGTAAACAACTGCAGCTCTTTAGACCACAAAAGCTGCTTTTCAAAAAGACATAGATTAGCTACATTCATTGCTCCCACAGTAAAAGAATTTATGAGTAAATAAAATACAAAAAAATCCAGAGTCATTTCCAAATTAGTTATTTCCATCTCTTAAAATATAGCTCTGACTTATTTCTATCAGAAGCCCCTCTCCCCAACCAACAGCCTCGGCTAGACAAGGATGACAGAATCCATCTTCTGTCCAAACACACCCTCTCATCTAAGTTAGGAAACTTTAAGCGCAAGAGGAAAAACTCAAAGTACCAAAGATTCTGGAAAAGATACCTCAAGAGAGCAAAGCCTACAATGAGTAGATATGTAAAACTAGATTGTTTTAAGTTATTTTCTCATTTCAGACCTTGCCTGAGTAAATGTTTTGGTTTTTTAATACATTTTTAATTGCTAAAGGTTTCAGATCCTTCTAGTAAAATGCTTATTAGCACTACAAAGAAAAATCCAGGCTTATCAATACTGTGAGAACATCAAAGACTCAAACAAAACTGATAAGCAGATCTGGCCTGCCTTATCTGTAACCAGCATCTTCCACTGTTTATTAACCCTCTACAAGGGCAGAACAATGGAACGCTGTAATCAGGCAACATCCCTCACTGAGGTTTGAGAGCTGACACGAATATCAATTGTGCCTCATGTTCACTGTTGGAGTGGTATTTCCTGCAACTCTGCTTAGACTGCTACAGCACTGAGGCCACCTTGACTGGCAGAATGACAAAGATGCCAACCTAAACAGATATTTAATAAGAGCCTAATATTTAAATAGGATCATTCTTTATCTTTTAATGCAGCGAAGAACTGTGTTTACACATAACAGTGAGCAGGCAGCCTGTCCCATTCCCATCAGCAGGATTACTACAATTAACAAAGCAACTCAGCCAGCAAAACAATTTTCAGGGTTACACTTCTGCCTCTGCCAAAGTTACAATTTTCAAGTAACATTCTTTACCAAAAGGATATTTTCCAAACAAAAAACCTCCACAACTGTCACAACATTTCAGGTAATGCATTAGAAATTTTAATTCCGTGTTGTCATCATGGATTTCTCAGTTTCACAGTCTCAAACTGACTCAAAATTATGAATTGTTCTGGGCCTTTTAAAATATTATTGTGCAGCATTTTGCTACCTATTTACTGCAAACAGCAGTATGTCTATAATTTATGTATTTTTTTACAAACACATGGGTGTCTTTCTTTAAGCAAGAAAAAAACCCAAAACCTGACCCAAGACTTCCACAGAAAATAAATCAGCTGCCAAACAAGATTTGGTTTCATGGCATCATCTGTATCCATGTCCAAAAGTGTTTTTTCTGACTCAGTCATAAGACTGATGCTATGCTTGAAGAAATTCAGTCACAAGGCATTGAGAAACTCCAATATAAACACAGGCAAAGAAAACACTCAAAATTAATTTTATCTGAGAACAATGTTGCCTCGTCAGAGGACGAGGTTTGCCACGAGAGTAAACAGAGTCTGCAAATGCTGCAGCTCAGTCTCCTTCCAGGAGATTTTGTCCTCCACATCCCCTCCCATCCCACCCTGCAGCAGCTGCTCATCACCAGCACCGTGCAGAGAAGCCCTTAATGTGCCGCCAAGGGGCAGTTTAGCAGATGGCAGAGTGACATACAACCACAGCCATTAATTAAACTCCTCGCTAGTCCCAAAACGAGCTGCAGAAAGAACTTCCATGGAGAAGGCACGTCTAGGATAAACAGCTGTAAACAGCTGGCTGCACAGCCTCGAATGCTGCTGGGCTGAGCAAGGGGGGCTCAGCTCACCCTCAGGGTGTTTTAGGGTCCTGCTCTCCTCTCTGTTGAAAGGGGTTGCACAGGAAACACAAGTTACTGTCTTTCATTACGGGCCCCATTTATATTGCACCACAGACACAGAAGCTGTGGGTAGGTGGCTGTTAAAGGATGTAGGGCAGAAGATCTGGCTTAAACTTCTTCCCCTGAACAAGCAGGGGCTCAGGAGGCAGGTGAAGGCCACCTAACCATCAGGGAATTAAAAAACTCAAGCAGTATAAAAAGCGCTCAGCTAATTATGGCAAAGGGGGGCAAATTTTTTTTAAAAGGGCATATCATAACAAACTAACGTATGTGATAGGAAAATCTATTTTCTTTAAGAAGTATAGAGCTCTGGGGTTTTCAGGTGCATTGAAACACCTATACTGAACATCAGAACAGATCTGCACTCTCCAGTTATGACACTGCTTTCTAACCCATTTTACTCCAAGTGTAAAGACAACTAGAACCTAGAACCAAAAGTAAAGCTAATACCTAGAATAAAATGTAAAGGTAAGACATGGAATCAGATAAAGATAACACCTGGAATCACCTCCCTCAGGAGAAACCCATAGATTAGGAGTCCAGGGTGAGTGTTTGGTGAGCCAATTATTTTGCCTGGTAATGGGCACTCACCTCCAGCTTCTTCTCCTTCTCCGTGAGCACATCCTTCTGGTTCTGGGTGTACTCGATGAGCATCCGTGCCAGCTGGCGCCGGTCCTCCAGCTCGGCTGCCAGCCGCCCGTTGTACTCGGCCAGCAGCAGACACGCCTCGTCCACCGTCTTCGACAGCCGCTCCGCGGCCTCTTTGTCTGCGTGCAAAGCGTTGGGTGATTTAGAGGACAAAGTTTAAAATTTCCAATTGTTGACAGAAGGGCTGCGATTCACGGGCCGCAGGCACAATAACATCTTGTTCATAAATATACTTCTGGCTTGACAGGAAAATAAGGGCTGTTATCACAGGGATATACAGGAAATAGGACATACACCCTTTGTGGGCTGTATTTTAGACACTGACATAACTGACTGCATTTAATCCTTGCAGAGATGTCAGTGAAAGCAGGGATGTAAATCTTTGAATAGTAAGCCTCTATGAACAGGTTAATTAAAATGTTAGGAAGTACCTTCAGGCAAATAAATCAGGCGATTTCTACACTTAGACACAGTGTGCACTTATTAATTCCTCTTATATATGAATAATTTCAAATGGATTGACTCAAATCTAAGAATTGCACACAGTCCAGTCGGACACTGTAAGAATATTTTGTGAAAAGCCAAATAAGTGATAATTCATAATGAGTTCTAAATTAAAACTACCTCCAGGAACAAGAGTCAAATCAGTTCAACCTCTAAATGCTTCTATTAAAATTACTTTTCAAATGCAATTGCAAAAGTTAATTTAAAAAAAGACTGATAGATTAATGGGGGTAGCAATTTGCCTTTCCCACAGCAATCAAGGAGTATGTGTGTCCTCAGTAGTCTGGTAGAAGACAAAAATATATCAGTCAAGGACTATGTGTGTACTCAGTACAGTCTGATAATACTTCAAGATATCTTAACAGTTGAGGTGTTCAAAAGCAAACACATCCACTTGAGAACTCTGGCCAAATTTCCTTTATATTCTTGCAAAATCCTGATGATGCTCTCCAAGTACATAAGCCTCAGACCAAGCCAAAAATATGGAAGCAGCTATGTAAGTTTAATCTTCAGTGTTACTTCACAGGATTGCTATCTGCTAATTACCCCTACACCAACTACAAAGCAAGGACACAAAAGCAGGAATTCACTCCACCTTACATTGTGATTATTAAAAAAAAAACAACCCACACTTTGATTTCTAAGTTATTCTTTGGACCCATGTTCATTCATCTTCCAGTCTCATACCTGTAATTTTCTCCAGTAATGAAACATCTTGAACTTCCTGAGGGAGGGAAGCAATTTTTTGCCGCACTGTCGCATCTCCTGACGCTGCATTTTCCAGGTCTTGCAGGGCTTTGATCAAATCCTCGGTCTACAAGTGAGCCAACAGTAAAACCAGGTAACCTTAACCACATCCTCTTCCCAGGGATGTGGTCACTGCAGAGGAGCTCACCCACCTCTGAAAGGCACCATTTTTCTTCAAGTAATTTTTAAACCTAACACAAGGAGCATTCATTGAGTTTATACTATTCCAGTGTTTAGCTCCACCTGCATAATTACAGCAGGGTCATCCTTCTCAAGACTCTTCAGTGGGAAACTTCTCCATCTAATTAAGAAAAGTGATCATTTAAGATATAGCTGAGAAGAACGTGACCACACCAGTCTGAGAAAACCACCAGACCTGTGTGCTGCCTCAAGTTGGGACCTGGAATCTTCCACCCAAGCATCCCTGACAGTCTCTTTGCCTCCCTGGAGTGTACAGGCACCTTTTTGTTCTGTTCCAAAGCTGCATTCTGACAGAGCAAAATCACCCAACACCAGATTTCCATCTGTCCAAACAAAACTGAATTAGATTTCCATTGTGACAAGGTTTAGAATTCTGTAACTTGTTACTGACTATAAACTCCAATGATTATGAAAGCTCTTCCTATAAAGCAAATGTTGTAATCTCCTGATTTTGCAAAGCCATGGCTGTCCTCAGCTCTCTGCAAGCACACAGCTTTCTGCAACTAAACTGGGCTCCTTGGTGTGCCCTCAGCTCATCTCTCAGCTGGCTTTAGTGCACTGAGGAAATATGTGTCAGTTTGAATTAATTCACTCAAAATGCATCCAAACTTTAAAGGAACATGGATGAGGACAGCTCTAGGAAGACCCTCCCTGTCATGTTTTATTTCTTCCTTGCGCAAAAAAAAATTTAAACAGAGAAACTCCCTGTACTGGAAGAATAAAATGTTGCCTTTTTATTTTAAAAATCCTGAAGTAGGTGAGGTTTTTGAAACAGAACACTATGCCCATAAACACAAGCACAGATTTTTAAACTACAGTTCAACAGTTTAAAAGCTAATTAAAATACTGACAAATTTTAAATAAATATTTTCTTAATCTGAAAAACAAAGAGGTCCATTACCTAATATTTACTACTTTCTTGCAAACTGCAAATGATTTCCAACAGTAACAATGTTTATAATCAAGAGAAACCATAAGCTGCAAGGCATCTGGAGGTAAAAACAACAACAGAATTTTCTCTTATTTCCTTGACAACTGTTATTTTTATTTTTCAGTGTTTACAGTTTACCAGATGGATGGTGTAATTTTTTATCCCCTTCAAACAGACTCTGGGTTAACATATGTTCATTCTGTAGCCTCAAATGGCCGCAATGATTTTCTATTTCATTCCAAATATTTTCCCACACCAGTAACATGGAACCTCTGAAGTCCTCAGTGCTGGTTTTCCTACCAGCGCCATACAAACATAACAAATGTTGTGCTTTTTAACAACTTATGGAAAGATATAGTCTGCAAAAGAAAATTGTGTATTAACTGTTCACAGCTTTAGGTTTTAGAGGCTACATGTTGATTTTAAAAATACTTTCAAATATGGCCTGTGCTTCTAGCAGTCCTGAGACTCTTTCCTGTCAGCACTACTCAGACCTTGGGTAAGATTATCTGGAATTGCTCAGAAGTGAAACACTATTGCAGTAGGAAAAAGGAATCTGTTGCATTTCACACGGACTTCTCAACCCCAAACTGCATCTCACCACTAAACCCATTTCACTTGTTGTCAGCTCCACCTTGTGGCTGTGACACAAGGGAGGTGGCTGGGACACAGGGGAGCTGGCTGTATGGCTTCCAGAGCTCCTCCCAGGCTCAACCCATTCCACGTACCAGCAATGGCCCAGCACTGGGGTCTTGGGGTGAGTAGCTCCCAGGGTAATCATCATCTTCCTCCTCTTGTATTTGCTGGAAAGTTCGCTTTAAAGACTTCTTCTCCTCTGCAACTGAAGACAGAGAAACAACTCATTTGGATGCCAGATCTGCCCACCTTAGCTATCTCTACTTCAAAGAATTACACCAGATGGATACTCTGATGATTAAACCCTCTAGGGGATGACCACAGCTGGACTTTAATGCTGGCATCATATTCCAAACACTCATATGCAAAACAGTAATAAAAGATTGATTTCCCCCTCCCAATGTATCTCTGTACATGCCAGCCTGAGGATACACGAGCAGTGTGCACTTTGTATGTGTTTTTGTCTCCTACAATGAAGGTAGTAGGAAAGGCAAATAAATGTGCTATTTGTCAATAAATGACAGATTTCAACCCTGCTCAGATGTTCTGGCTAACACTGAGCATACAGGTGAGGATTTCCACCAGTAGAAATGAAGCACTGATGTGAAGGTACACAAGGACAAAAGAATTTCAAGTTATCTTTCTACATCAACTATATTCTCACTGTGGTCCCACAATCAACCCAGTAATTGCTGGTTATTCAACCTGCCACTCCTTCATCAAAATAAGGGCTTCAGGACAGTTCTGTGAAACTACAGCTCCAAGATGTGGCAGCAACAACAGTAATGGGCAAAGCATGAACTGATCTCCAAGCAGGTAACCTGCAACACTTCAGAAACAGGGATGTCATAAAGCAAGACAGCATTGGTTAAATGAACCTCAGCATGGAAAACATTAGCTTGAAAGGGAAGAGAGAGTTTATTTAAATGAGTCAGAACTCTTAATGAAGCCTTTGATCCAGCCACAGAACCGTCAAAAGAAGGTAGATCATTTTTCAGACTTGCCACCAAAGATAATAAGATATGGGGTAATTTGTAAGAAATCTTTGGACAGTCTTAAGAACATCTATTCAATGGAATCAAGTCTTGCCAAGATAATCATGGAGTTCAAGAACAGACTCTGTATATACTTTGATTCACAGGAAGATCCAAGATCACTAAATTTAAAACAAAACCAGACTGTCCTGTTCTAATGGGGAACCAAACAGAAAGGTCTGGCCTTAAATGCAAAGTTTTGCCTGCCTTGTCAGGTGGGACATATGAATAAACTTCATTCTAATGGAGAGAAATCAGAGGAGCTGTTACATCCTGCTCACTGGGGAAAGAGCTGAATGACCTTCCCAAGGCAGACACAAATACATCTGTAAGAGAATAGACTCACTCAATGGAAGGCAAAGCAGCACACAAAAGTTACCATAAACCAAAGGAATTGTTGATGTTCAATAAAACGAAGCTACCTAGGCTAGAAAAAGGACAGTTAACTATTTCATGTATTCAATTGATATATGAGGGCTTGACAATCTGACTGACAAGCCAGTGAGGCACCAGATCAACAAGGAAAACAGCTGCTGCCCACTGAGGTCTGTGAGAAACATGAGTTGGGTTGAACAGGAGATGAGCAGATGATAAAGTGGCCAAAAAGAGCATTTAAAATTACCCAGCCCAACACAACAGGTCATCAGTATTTATCACTTGTATGTACTTATCATAAAATAATTAACCAACAGAGGATAAACACGAGCAAACCAACAGAAGAATGCATGACCGCAGCGACTGCACAAGTGAAATTAAATTGAGAGATGGGATTCAAATTGCTGAAGAGTTATTCCTGCTGTGTTGCCAACTGGTCTACCACAAGACACAGCACTACACTTGCTCACCACTCTGACACAGAGGATTCAGAATTCATTGAATATTCCACCTGAACAAGGCCAAGTGAATCTGACTGGAACCACTCTGAAGTCGGTGCGCTGAGCACCTGCAAACCTAAGCAGCAGTCACTGGACAATTCTAGAAATACTATCTCAATTTCATCAAAATAGACAAAAACCCCTACGCTTATTTGCAAACCCAAGAGCATACGGAGCAAAAGGACCCCTGAAAGAGAACAGAAGCACACCCTGCTTGAGTAACTTAGAAAATCTGCCTGCCAGGAGTAATTTAACCATCACAGCCTACACTAGTAGAAAAACATGTCAAATCCAGCCAGAGAAGATGAAAACAAGCACTGAGAACATCCAGGACTGATCAGAATGTAATACATATCCAAGACAATCAAGATATCCTTGTAGAATACAGACAGCTTCTTCCATGAAAATCAAGAGCCCACCTTGACATGGACATAAAGAAGACAGAGAAACCCCAATGAAGTCAGCTCTCCTGCTTTGCTGTGCTCTTCACAGAAACTGAACTACTCCTGAAAAACCTCCAAAGGGCAAAGCACTCTCCATTTCACCAAAATGACAGACAACTGCTCTCCTAACAGTTTTGCAGTGACACTCCAGAATGTTACATTGCTGTTGCAGAGTCCACAGACATGGGCAAAAGTATTTCTGCACCAACTTTTATGCTACACACCATCTCCTGGTTTGAGGAATGTTATGGTGTCAAAGGCCTAGCTGATAACTGAGCTTTTCCTGTCAACTGGACACCTGAGGGATCTTCCCAGTTCAGGTGCTCATTTTTCTGTTCTCAGCTCTTGATGCCTGTTCAAAGGTAAACAGGCTTCTAATGAGCCAGCACCCCCTCCAACTGTTCCATACCCTCCCCTCTTTGGGGTAGATAACTTGTGCTTGCTGAAATTCTCATTACAATATATATTTGTTGGCAGCCTCTCCTAGGGTGAGCACAACTGGAGCTGAGCTGCTCCAAAACCATACCTAGCCCTGTGTCCAGGTGCTTCTAGTTCAGCTACCCTCAGAAGCCTCCCTGCCTGCTCTCCTCTCTGTTCTTCTCCATATTTTAATACAGGTCTGACCTTCTGTGCCAGAATTTGCAACATAAACACAATGAAAGCAGTCGGGGAGCAGCTCAGCTCTGTGTTAAGAGCGACACACTCCTACATCACAGCACATTCAAGGACCTTCTTCAATTGCTTGTTACGAAGACAACACAAAGAAAACACATCAGGTGTATCGGCTGTATTGCCTGAAGGGTTTCACATCAAACCTCTAAGACCTAGTTTTTCCAGTCTTTGAGAGAAATGGGTGGTTTTTCTCTTCCCTATTGCTTGTGAAAAGAAACATTCTAATAAAAACGAGATTAATGAGAAAGCAAATGCAAGCTTAATGAATACATTTAGAGATAAAACAATGTATCAATATTCAAAAGCTCATTTCCATGCATATGCATATCTCCTCAAGGAACCCAAAAGACTAAAATCTGGTAGTCAGCTGCACCACTGAGCAGGCAAACCAGGGAATAGAATGCTTAGAAAGGGCTGGTTGTCTTACCCCTCTGTCTCTCTGAAGGGAAATCAGCTCTGCTCCACAGCAGGAACTCAGCATGTGCAGACAACTGAACTGCTGTGCATTACCCAAGGCCTTGCTACTCACAAAACAAGAAACAAACTGTACCACTGAAACACTCACAGATGAGCTTTAAAGATCTATTTCCTCGCTGATACAGGACTCCACTGCATTTTGGCAAGTCTCACAACTCTAAGTGGTGCTCTCAAGACAAGCAGAGCCATCCTTCTCAGAGAGAAGCACCCACCAGACCAGGAATTTAAGACATTGCAGTATGAAAAATAACGGACAACTACCTGCACTGACCTGTTGCTCCTGTTGGAGCTGAAGAATAGTTGTTATCACAGCACCAGGTGTCATCAACAGCACCAGATGCCCTCAAGGAGCTCCAACATTTTAACATCACAGCTTGCAGCAATCTACAAACACTGACATTGCCTATTTCTCAGCTGTGTCTGTCTACCTTGGGAGTCCACAAACCCAGAGAGCCAGAATGGCTTTGGAGGAGCTCTGGACTATAGTTTTCCACATTTAAAACAACTGTTCTATCTGTAAACCAGGACACCCTAATCTCCATCTTGTTTATGTTCACCTGTTTGAAAATGGAATACAGTAACCACAAAAACGCCTTCTACAACTCACCAGAAACTCAAACACTAATTTATCTCAGAAATCCATAAAACCACCAGGTGAAAATAGCTCTTATCATGAAGAAGCTAATTTGCACACACACCAGTCAAAGCAAGGGAAAAAACCCACAGGATAACTCTGCTGAATTTTTCAAATTTCTTTTTGACCATGAACTGACAAGGCAGTAACATTCACTCTCATGAAAAGGCCTGAACTTTCCTTCAAATAAAAGATACTACATTCATATCTCTAATTACCTAGTCAAAAACTAAGTTTCTTGCCAAGTGAAGCTGTGCACACAGCAGTTCTTGAAGGGTTCCTATTCCTTTACTCTGCTTCCCGCAGACCAAGATCTGTTACTCTTAGGAAGTTTGATTTTGTACAAATGTTTTTAAGTTGAGAAGACAACAGTAGCAGAAGTGGTTGATACCCTCAGGCAAAGGTAAAGAACACTGAGCAACAGCTAGTTGCCAAATGACCACGAAATAACACATGGTATCAATTATCAATGACTTTAGATTCAAAGTTAAACACATGTGAAACACCCAGGTAAACTAAAGTTTCAAATGCTCAGTTAATCAGGTAAGGGTAATCAGGAGTGTAAATTTTGGCCTTTTATAACACACAGGTGCCTCATTCACTGGACCCAGACAAGTGGAACCCAAACATGAGCCAATTCATGCAGAGACTGTTCACCTTTGCTGCTCAGAGCACAGACTCCCTCTGTCTCCATCCAGATGGGACAATCCCTTTGGTCAGGGCACTGGTGTGAGCTGCTAAAGCACCCATCCAGCAGTTCTGCCCAAAGCAGAGTGTGAAAAAGCACAAAGCTACAGCCAGAGATGTCTTCACATACAGCTCTCATCCATGCTCATATCTTCATATTAATTCTACATTAAATACCAACTCGATCAGGCCTTGTTTTCACCACCTAAGAACGGCATAAGAGCCATAAGACCAAACCAACCCGCTCACACCTTCAGAATTCTGTGGGGAATAGAAAAAAACATGACCAGAGCAGCA
Source organism: Pseudopodoces humilis (assembly GCF_049639895.1). NCBI lineage: Eukaryota > Metazoa > Chordata > Aves > Passeriformes > Paridae > Pseudopodoces > Pseudopodoces humilis. The sequence continues at coordinate 7,239,342 of NC_142218.1, read as the reverse complement.
ATGTCATTCCAGCTCATTTGAAGACACTGACACTTCATAGAATCATAGAATGGCTTAACAGAAGGGACCTTAAAGGCCATCTCATTCCAGCCCCCCTGCCATGGGCTGGAACACCTGCCACCAGACCAGCTTGCACAGGGCCCCATCCAACCTGGACTTGAGCACTTCCAGGAATGGAGCACCCACCTCCTTCAGCTGTAAGGTGGACAAATATTCCCTTAACCAGAACTCTCTTGATTTTTAATGATCCTCACCTTCCACACTTTAGGCATCCCACTGCTCCCCCTCTTTCCACTGGAGTACTACCAGTGAAACACCTCCAAGTGCTACAGAAGAGGCAGGATCTGCCAAAGCAGTAAATCAAAGCACAGTAAATACAAGCTTATGCTCAGTTTCTCCCAGGACCCATGCAGTAATAAGGTTATAACTGTGATGTTCTAATGATATTAAATTATGCAAAGTTAGAATTTTCTCCAAATGACATTATCTGGCGTTAAGAAAAAGAGACCAGACAAGCTTCTTGGGCATATATTCCAGACTTCAATTATTCAAAACTCCTTGCTGCACCATAATAAAATACAGTAATTATGGAAAACAAAACAATTAGTATCAGAATGAAAGCACTAACAGAAATGAATAAGATACTCTAATAACCCAGCTGAGCAGTCTCAGAGATGCAGAGCAGGACACTTGATTTGAGGTGGACACAACAGTTCCCTGCATGACTGCCTTGCTTTCACCCCAAAAGGCAGCCCTGGAGCACTGTATCTGCACAAGCAGCACCAGACATCATGCCCAGTTAAGCTCACTGCCAGCCCCAAGGCACAAGATGGCACACCTGCAAACCAGAACTGATAGTTTAATGAAAATCAGACTTCTCAACACGGTCCTGAAGAATCTCCATCATCGGCTCTGGCAACAACTCAACCAAACGAGCCCAGAGCTCAAGTCCTCACAGTACTTCCAGTGAAACATGCACCAATTTAAAAACAAAACACACATGACAAGCAGTATGCATTCACCTTTTGTTTGGGGGCTGTTGGAGTCTTCCATAGACAGTTTGAGCTGCTGGATGAACTCGCTGCCATACACACTCCTTTCCTGCCAGATATTCAGCAATCGTTCCAAGGGCTTCTTGCAGCCCTCATCTGCTTCTCTGTTCAAAGATTAGGAAATCATTACAGTTCAGCTGATCAACACACCTTATGTTTTCAGAGAGCATCTTCCAAATTGGCAGCTGCACACATTGCAATATGTGAACATTTGGAGAGAATCTTCCTCATATTGTCTGAGACAAACTGTGCAAAACACACTTGTGGCAAATTTTCCCCTTTATTTGATCTAAAGATTGCCTGGAAGTGCCTCACCATTCCCACCTCAAAGTAAGGGTAGGAAAGATGCGAAAGAAGAAACTTGCTACAATTCAGAATTTGCAGTAAGAGTTTATAAAAAGTCCTGAAGCTCACAAGATTACAACTCCGAGTATTAACTTTAAACAGTTGTTTCAGCCAATAACATTCCAATTAAAAGCAGGCTGATTGGATCATTAGGCACTTAAATGCACTCAGAGCATGCACTGACAGTCAGACAGCCCTCTAGAACAGATAACATAGCGTTAATGTTGTTTAGCTGAGATAACAGGACTTATTATGCCATGTAGACACAACCTTAACTAAACAATGGTGCGTTTTTGATATGGTAGTGGCTGCATCACTTCTTCCCTTTTAACTATGAAATTCTTTCTTCCTCCAGCAAGGATATTACTGATCAGGTAACATACAAAGAAACTGCTCAAACCAGGAGGCTGGTGAGAATCCAGTGACCCAAAACATCACTTCTTTTAAAGTCTTTTGACAATGGGGCAGAGTCATTCATTATGGCTTTAATAAACACACCCAACTGTTCAATTCCACTGCCCATAAACAGATCTGCCAGATCTTTAGGTAACAATTGAAACAAAGTCCAGAGGAGCTGCACGTAGAGAACAAAGATGTGAAGCTGTGAAGGACTGGTTCACACACAAAGTTACCCATTTACACTAAACATTCCCCAACCACAAAGCAGTCAGGATCCAATCTCTACTACAGAGAGGGTACAAGCACCTCTACATTTAAAAAACAAAATCCGACTGAATTAAGCTTTGAATAATAAGAACGCAAATCCCAAGAGAGAAAAGCTGAAATACAGCAACATACCTGGCAACGTGAGAAAATGCATCCACAAGAACAGATTCAAATTCCCTGGTAAATTCAGGACCTTTCCTCTTACTGTTCTGGATGACATCATTCGCTAAATATAGGAAAGTAAGTTTCCTACTCGATTTTGCTGAGAAAGGAGGAAAAAAAAGAAAAGAGCAAAAAGCAAAATGAGAGTTTGCATTTATTTCACATTTCTTTCACCTAGAATCATTAACAGGGCTTTCAAAGTTGTTTACAGCTTTGCAGTCTAAAAACAAAGTTCAAAACATTTCCATGTTAGCAAAGGAAATCAGGGGCTTTCAAGTGGCCTTCTGCTCTTTTTTAATTAATTCATACAAGAAACATGAGTTTAATGTTTTTTGTGCACAAAGACACCTCAACTCTGAAAAACCAATAAATTTTAAACACAATTAAAACAAGCTGGTATAACTCACCAGCAAATTAATACAAAAAATAGTTTATTTTTTATTAATTAACTTCAGGAAAATATACTTGAATTAAACAGTGTAACTCAGAACTGAGAGAAACTGTAGGAAAAAGCTATTGTGGAGACTCAAAAATTTTCCAAACAATGCTCCAAACATCAAATTTCTTCAATATATCCTATTTTTTCCTATTTTGACATCACCAGTTTCTATTTCAATATGGCCACAATTGGGGAGTTTTGCCCCAGCAAAACAACCACGAACACACAGAAGGCAAAAAACAAAGGTGCTCATTTCCACAAAAGGGCAAACACAGATCTTCCAAAACCTCGTAAATAAACTGTAAATATCCCAGCTGCTCCAAGGGGCTCAGAGTGCTGTAGCCCGCAGGGGAATGGTGACACTGGCTGCTTTCAGAGCTGCACCTGGGGACAGAGCATCCACACAGAATCCCAGAATGGTCTGGGTTGGAAGGGACCTTAAAGATCACGTTATTCCTACCCCCTGCCATCGGCAGGAACACCTTCCATTAGGCACTGGCAGTCCCCCTTGACTTCAGGATGAAGTTATCTGGGAAATTACCTTTTGTTAATCTGCAAGAAAAACACGCACAAAATGTTTCCGGATGATAGCACCAAAGAGTCCTATAGACTTCTACAACTACTTTCTCTTTGCGTATCTCCTCTCGCTAATTCTATAATGGGGGAGTTCTATCAATCCAATCCCAAAATTTAAAAACGGAGTCAAACAGCCAGAGCACTTCCAAGTTCCCCTGAGCACAGCCAGGGGAAGTTAATTCGTACATCTCTTGTTTTACACCCAAACCGCCCACCCAGAGCTGAGCATCCTCTCACTCTCATGTCACACTTGGCTGCGCCTCCATCCTCTGCCTTCCCAAAAACGCCGCCTATATCACCGGAATCCACCCCTCACACGTGGTATTCCCCCCAAAGTTTAGTAAACACCAACAACAGCAGGTAAACAGCTCCCAAAAACTCCCGGGGCACCAACTTCTCCCGGCGCCGACCCGCGGAGCTCCGCGAGGAGGAACCGGCCGCGCTCTCCGGTACCTCAGGGCAGGGGCTGCCCCGCCGGACAAACCCCCCCGCGCACCTTTGCGGAGCTCCCGGTGCCACACGGCGACGATGGGCCCCGCGTGCTTGCGGTGGTGGATGAGCCACAGCGAGAGCGTCTGCACGCTCTGCTGGGAATTGCTTAGCTCCGATAGCTTCTTCTCCAGCGCCGACTCCGAGAAGGAGGACATGGGGCCGGGGCTGCTCCGCCCGCGGGGGGGGCGCGGCGCGGCCTCACCGACAACAACCCGCCGGGGCCGCCGCCACAAGATGGCCGCCCGCGCCCTGACCCCGCCGCGGGGCGAGGGGCGGCATCGTACGGAGCGCCGGAGGGAGCCGGGCCGCACAGCGAGCGGGCTCAGCGCATGCGCAACCATCGCCAGCGCCTGCGCGCTTACCAGAACTCGCGATTTTTCTCACAGCGCCTGCCCAGGCCCGCGGGAGCTTTGTGGCGCTGACAGCTCCGTTTAGTTCAGTGTCACGTCGCCGGCTCATGCGTGTTGCGGGCACCAGAGACTTTTCTCACAGTGCCCGCCGCACTTCGCGGGAGCTTTGTGGCGCTGGTACCGCGGCGTCACTTCCGGCACCCTCAGGGCCGCCCGGCCTGGCGGGACCCCCCCGGCACCAGGCAGGGCCCGCGGCCCCCGGTCCCCCGGCATGGCCGTGTTCGACACCCCGCAGGCGGCGTTCGGGGCGCTGCGCCCCGTCTGCGTGCAGCTGACGCGGGTGCAGACGGTGGAGAACGTGCGGCAGCTGCAGGCGCACCTGGCCGGGGTGAGCGGCGCGGCCCTGCAGGAGCTGCAGGAGTACGTGCTGTTCCCGCTGCGCTTCGCCCTGCGGGTGCCGGGGCCCAAGCAGGAGCGGCTGGTGCAGAGCCTGGTGCAGTGCATCTCCTCCGTGCTTGCGGCTACGTGCGTGAAGAAGCAGGAGCTGCTGCAGGAGCTCTTCTCTGAGCTGTGTACTTGCCTCGCTCCCCCTCCCAGCTCGGGCAAAGCCGCCCCGCTGTCCGAGGAGCTGAAGCTGGCTGTGATCCAGGCACTCCACACCCTGATGCATTCGGCTTATGGGGATGTTATCTTGTCTCTGTACCAACCTTCTACCCTTCCGCTCTTAGGATTCGCTGTGTCTTTGCTTCTGACACTTGCAGAGCAAGAAAAAGCAAAGCAAATCAAGATCTCTGCTTTGGAGTGCTTGCAGGTCCTGGTTCTGCAGTGTGACTGCCAAGAGCACCGACACCTGGATGAAGATGAGTCACAGCAATGTGGGGATTTGTTTGCTTCTTTTCTGCCTGGGATTTCTATTGCACTGTCTCGAGTTATTGCTGGAGACGTCAAACAAGGTCACAAAACCACCGTTTCTGCCATCAGACTCTTTTATCTGATCGTTGGCTTGGTCATGGCTGACAAACAGCTAGCCAGAATCCCAGAGAGTAAGGAAAAGTTGCCAGTGGAACACAACAGAATATCAGAGCTAATGATCCACAGAGGACCTGACTGGACTAAAAGTACTGCTGAAAAACTCTCTCTTCTCTTGCATAAAGTGGTTGAATCTTCTTCAATTCACCCCCACTGGAAGGTGAGACTGGAGCTGGTGGAGCTGGTACACCACTTACTGAGGAACTGCAGTCAGTCACTGGTGGACTCGTTCAGTCACCTCTTAAAGGCCTTGGTTGGGCTGGTTAATGATGAAAACAGCGAAGTCCAGAGCAGGTGTAACACAGTTCTGCAAGAGATCTCAGAGCAGAGGATTGTGGCACAGAACAGGGCTCTTGCTGATGTCCTCTCTGAGAACCTCCATTCCCTTGCCACAGCTCTTCCCCGCCTGATGAACTCTCAGGATGACATGGGCAAGGTTTCCACGCTGAGCTTATTGCTTGGCTACCTGAAGCTGCTGGGCCCCAAGATTAACATTGTCCTCAACTCCATGTCCCACCTGCAGCGCCTGTCCAAGGCACTGGTGCAGGTTCTGGAGCTGGATGTGACGGATGTGAAGATAGTGGAGGCCCGGCGCTCTGGGCCACCAGGCCCCTTGCAGCAGGGTGTGCAGAAGGGCAGGTGCCAGAAGAAGTACTTCCGCTTCTTCACAGAGGAGAAGGTTTTCCAGCTCCTTCAGCAAGTGTGTCGTGTACTTGGCTACTACGGGAACCTCTACTTGCTTGTGGATCACTTCATGGGGCTGTACAGCGAGTCCAGCCTGTACCGAAAGCAGGCAGCCATGATCCTCAATGAGCTGGTCACAGGAGCTGCCGGAGTGGGAGTGGATTTCCTGCAGGAGAGGGAAGTTCCACTGAATGTGGATGATCTCAAAGGGTCCATAACGTCCATTCTGGATGAGTACATGGACCAGGTGAACTGGTATTTGGTCACTAGCAATGACACAGAAGAAAGCAGCCCTGAGCAGTCAGTGCAGCACTTGGGACTCGCTGCCTGTGCGGAAGGGACATCCAGCAGCGTTCTCCTGTCTCCAGAGCCCCCAGTCACAACCCGCACCATAAACAGCAACATCTGGCAGATCTGCATCCAGCTGGAGGGCGTTGGCTGCTTTGCTGCTGTCCTCGGGAAGGAGTTCCGGCTGCTGCTGCTGTCAGCTCTCTACCCTGTGCTGGAAAAGGCTGGTGACAGGACTCTGCTCATCAGTGAGACAGCACTGGGGACACTGGCAGACATATGTGAGGCCTGTGCTTACAACTCGGTGCAGTGTTTGATTAATGAGAATTCTGACTATCTGGTGAACGGGATTTCCCTGAATTTGCGCCACCTGGCATATCAGGCACGTGCGTCCCAGGTCTTGGACACAATGCTGAGGCATTCAGATGCCAGCTTGCTGCCACTGGTAGAAGATGTAATCCAAGATGTCCTGTCTGCACTAGATCAGTCTTACAATAGCCAGGCTTCCACCTTCCTCAGGGTCCTCCAGTCAGTCATGACTGCTCTAGGTACCAAAACAATGTTTACTTTGTGCAATTCAGCTTTGCTGTCGCTAAGGGTACTTGTCGTGGACTTTTCCACTTGCCATGGGAGGTTCCAGGTAGCCAAGGTGTTGCAGTGTGATGGCCACTTGTGCTTTGCTTGCTGGGCCAGCACTCAAGCAAAGATCACTAGTAGCTTTCCCTCTCCAGTTTGCCTGGCCTGCAGCCTTTCACAGGAACATGGCCTTTAGTTGCTGAGGGAGGAAGGATTCACTGCTCCCATGAACATTCCATAGAAGCACATGGCATGTATTCCTTTTTAACATTCCCATACTATCAAGGAGGTGACTGGGATGTGACAGCAGGTGCCTGAATCAGGTGCAATCCCATGAGGTGTGAGAACCATTTCATCTCTCATGAAATCCATGGCACCTTGCTGACTGGCAGGAGGGGATCGTGGTTGCTCAGTGACATGTCAGTTCCTTTTTTGCAGTGCAGTGGTTTGGAATGCCCAGCGCTGAGGAACACCAGCAAAGGCAGACTGACAAGGGGCACAGCAGGGCTCTGTCCCAGGGGCAGCAGGAGGTGACAATGACAAGTCAAGAAGTGGAACGATTCTTCCTTGACTATGTCAGCCAGAAGCAGATCGCAGAGGGTGATCTTCCTGACCTGGAGGAGGAGGAGGCAGGTCAGTGCTGTGCCTGGCTGGAGAGGAGCATGGTCAGCTTGCAGAGAGACTGTGACCTCTGAAGTGTCCTTTTGTCACATGGGGACCTTGGGACCAGGCTGACAGTCTCAGGTCTTTGGGCTGACCTTGGTTCATGTAAAGTGCTGTAGGGTGTTCATGCTTTGTTCTGTTTGAGTGGGGGAGCCAAATGTTTGGAGATCAAGGCTTCTCTAGCTCAGAGACACAAGCACACTATGTTTTTTCTTACCTCGTAACAGTTCATTTGAGTTCAGGACCTGAAGTTTTCCCTTTCCAGGATCTTATGCATTTTCCTCGTGTTCCCTTGGGAATCTGTACTGTTTTCTCCTGGCTAATGATGCCACTGCTCCCTTCTCACTTGGCCTTGGTAGGCACTGCAGACATTCATATAGGGAACTTTTTAGTCTTCACTGGGCTGTGCTGCAATCCTGACCTTTAAATACTTCATCTTTAAATACCCAGGCTTTTCATTTTTAATAAAAATCAATGGGAAATAAGTCCATGGTGAGAAGAGACTGCAAATGTCAAACCAGCTGCATTGTCCAGTAAAGAAAGCGAACATTCCCTAGCCCCACACTCTTAACTGAACCTGACACTAACTCACAGAACTCATAGGCTTAGTTATATCTAAGCACATTAAAAAATGCCAAAGGCCTTACTTAGGAATTTGCAGAGTGGTTGTGGGTGGGTGCTGTGATCTCCCAGAGCTTCCAAGTAATTTTCATGGTTCAGTAATGGTTTTGTCTTCCAGATGATGCTCCCCTTGCTAAGCCAGAGCCCAACACTGACACAGAAGGAGAGGCTCCAATGCCAAGCCATGCTCAGCTGGCCAGGGATGTGATGGAGAGGTGCATTCACTTGCTGTCTGACGGGAGCCTCCGAGTGCGGCTGAAGGTCGGTAATCGCCGGCTCTGAGGGGACAGATGGTGCCCATGAAGGGGCTGGTAGCTCGTCAGCGTGTGTGCCACGCACGTTGGGCTCCCTGCCATCCCCAGGTTTGTGCTGCCATATGCTCGAGCAGGACAGATCCTCCAAACCTGGCAAGAGAAAGGGAGATAGTTTTTTGGGAGTGCTCTGGATTAGGAATGGCAGCCAGGTGGAACAGAATCTTAAGGGTGGCTTTGTATTGGGCACTTTCCATTGATACTTATGACAGTTAAGTCTTGTGCTTTGTCCTTTGGTGAAGGAAACAGAAGCATCTTTCTCCCATCTGTGCTTCCCATCCCCCTTCCTCAGGCTGCAGCGCACAGGCTGATGAATGTTTTTGAAGTAGCTGGGGTGATGATAAGCAGGGCTAAAAGCCTGACTTTTTTCTAATTATGAAAACCCTTTGAAGGTGGCCTCCTTTTAAAGTGCAAAGTGAGACAGAAAAATGAGGCGTAACCCAGATTCTCATCCCAGCAGTCCCAGCTCTGCCAGGTGATCCTGCTGCCACAGCCACAGTGGAATCCAAGTGTGCAGCTCAGGCTGTGCAGGAATCCTACCCTGCTCCCAGCCCAACTCTGTACCCAGCACAGGTTGTGTCACTGCAGTGCTTGTCCCTTTCCAAACAGGTCTGAACTCTAAGCACTGTTCACTTGTCCCTGTTCCTGCTGTGGTAAAACCGCACCCTTTGCTGTTCACCCCCTCCTCCCGGCTTCCTGAGGTGATGCTGGGATTCACCTGAATGCCTGGCACTGCAGCACTCAAGTCTGCTCCCTCCCTTCTTGCCTAGGTCCTGGACGTGCTGGAGCTCTGTGTAACCATGCTGCATCCTCATGGAAACCATCTGCTTCCCATGGCTCACCGTGTCTGGCCAGCTCTTGTCACCCGGCTGATTAACGACGACCCTCTGGCAGTGCTCAGAGCCTTCAAGGTATGGCAGTGACTGCCAGCAGCATTTCCAGCTGGGGCTTGGGCAGGAAGTGGCTCAGGCAGTGCTGCAGCTCAGGAGAGAGCACCAAGCTCCTGCAGTAATGTTTAAATGTGGTTTGGAGCATGGGGTCACCATGCTCTGCTCTGGGTGGGTTTGTACCACTCTCACTGCAGCTTGTCCACAGGTAAAGCCTTGATGCTGTTCCTGAGATTGCTGTACAAAAACTAATTAACTCTTGAAAAGTCCAAGTCATCATGCACCCAGCTTCAGTTTTGCTGTATGAATTCCCCACCATGTGTCTTGCTGCTCAAATTCCAGGACAAGAAGTGTCATATCAGTGTAAATCAAACACAAGAAACTAGCATCTCAGTCTTGCACACTGAGACCATGAGCTCAGTGAAGTTCCAAAAGAGGGATCAGTGTTCTGGCCACATGGATGCTCCTTTGTTTTTACATGCATTTAGGGCCATTCTCTGCCCAAATTGAGTTTGATCCTGGTCACACACCAGAAGTGCTGTGTGCTCTTTTCCGTGGCCACTTGGCCTTTCTGCTTGCTGATGTGCTTGGAAAGATGGGTTGTCTGCACCACAAAAGAGATTTAAGGATATAATGATATTTAATGGCATTTTTCATCAGAGACTCCTCCGCTAATTCTGAGTAAGACTGCACAGCTGCTCTTACCTTTACTGTGCTAATGAGGGAAGGGCAGCCCAGGGGGTCAGCCAGGTGACACTGCAGAGCAGGGTGCAGCTCACTCAGCCTCTCAAACATTCACCTTCTGCTCATTATGGGGAAACTGGGGCAGGTATGGTCACAGTGCTCTTGCCTGCAAAAACAATGTTCCAGGGGGAGAATGTCTGAATCCCTCAGGCTGGTGTGGATCACTGAGCTCCTCCCAGGACAGTGTGTGCACTGTCCCCTGTAACTGATGTCTCTCTCTTAGGTGCTGTGTACCCTGGCTCAAACATGTGGGGACTTCCTGAGGCAGAGATTCTCCAAAGATGTCCTGCCCAAGCTGACCAGTTCCCTTCTCAGCCAGGCCCCAGTGAGTGCCAGAGCTGGGCCTGTGTACAGCCACACACTGGCCTTCAAACTGCAGCTGGCTGTGCTGCAGGGCCTGGGCTCTCTCTGCGAGAGGCTGGACATGGGTGAGTACCAGGGGAAGCACAGGTTGTGTGGATCTCTGCCAGACTTGACTCTTTCAACTTGCTGCTTTTCCTCCTGCTGCCCACGGAATTGATTTCCTGGTCTTCTCCAGCCTAAATCTGTTGTCTGTGGGAGCTCTGTAAAGAGGTGCTGGGCACTTTTCTCCCCAGGAGACAAATGGGAGAGAAGGTTCCCACCATATGCAAAATCTGACTGCTCATCCCACTTGTGAATGAGAAGAGAGTACAGAATGGAGCCCCTGCATTGCTGTAGGGCCTGTTGGGCTACACTTCGTTCTTACTGAACAAACTGAAGCCCAGATAAGACTTCTGGCTAGCTTGCCTGGTTCCATTGTGGGCTTATCTCTGAGTGACCCTTTAAATCCAGTACATCACACTCTTCTATTGAATGAAACTGAAATTCCCCCCAAGTGAAATTTCTGGAATTGACATAGATGAGGGAGAAGGTTTGCTGGCTAGTTGCTCTTTTCCTCTCAGTGCCCTTGATTGCTTTCCTGGCTTTGCAGCAAGATGCTTAAAAGGCAAGGTCAGAAGAGCTCCGGGTCAGACAGCTCAAAGGCTCTGAAGCCTCTGCTGCCAATTTGGAACTGATTCCATTAGGCAGCAGCTGCTGAGGAGGTCACCTCCTACCCTTCTTTCCTGTTCCATTTCTGCAGGCGAGAGTGACCTGAATAAAGTGGCAGATGCCTGCCTGATTTACCTCAGCGCCAAGCAACCTGTGAAACTGCAAGAAGCTGCCCAGAGGTAATGTCTCTTAAATGCAGGTGTGTTTGGTGTACAAATAGTGGGTGACAGAGGGAGCATGGTGATCCCATTCCTTTTGTACCTTTCCTGTTGCACCTTCCAGCACATTTAAGTCCTGTACAGCAGGGCCTCTCATAGAAGTTTTCTGTGGTGAAGTATCATTTACTCCCCAGAGTGAGTTAGAGAGGTGAGTTGTCAGCTTGCACAGACACTAGAGGTGACCTTGCAGTGCATTTGGGACAGAGGGGAAGATGTACTACTTGCTTTTCCTAACCAAATGCTTGAGGCTCTTGGCCTGCTGGTGGCATCAAACTGCAGAGGGAAGACAGCTATGGAAGAGGATGTGCCAGGCATTCCCTTGTATTTTATCACTTAATACCTTTTGCAGGCTGAGGGATTTACTTCTGTTATCCTTCCATTTTCCCTGGGCTCCAACCCAGGCTCTGCCAGGTGGACCAGAGTTTGTTTGGGAAGCTGTCAGTTTTGGCACCAGTGTTGCTCTGAGAAGGCTGGGTGAGTCTAAAAGAGCAAAGACAGTTTAGGTGAACACACTCCAGCTCTAGGAAGTGTTGACAGACATACTTTACTGCTTGGTGTACAAAATCCTGCTCAGCATGTTCTGCTGTCAGGATAAGAAATCACTGTTGTCATATGTTGTCACCTGGAACCAAGGCCGGAGATTTCAGGAGACAAAACGAGTCCAGATACAGAACACAGGACATAAATCAGAAAGCCCCTCTGTCGAAGGATGGGGGTGAAAGCCACCCCCCACTCCCTTCCTGTGTGGCCATCCCTGCCCTCCCTCGAGGGGAGGGGAAACCAGCGGGTTCCGCTGCGGTTTCGGATTTCCAGGGCAGGCTGCTGGAAAGGGAAGCAAAGGGAAGTGCAGCCCATCCATTCCCTTTCACAAAGCACAGGCTCCCGGGGGTGCAGGGTGTGAAGGGCTTTGTGTGGCTGGGCAGCAGTTCAGAGCCAGCGCTCTCTGGAGCTGGAGCATTCCTTTGTTTGTATCTCTGCGCGGGTGGGAGCAGGTTTATTTTTACCTTGGAGGCTTTCACGGCAGCACAGCAGGCTTCGGCAGCATTTGTTCTGCAGAGGGGCTCTATGCTGTGGGAGTGCATCCCCTTAATGCAGTAATGCCTCAGTCTGTGCAAGGAATGCTGGATGAAAAGCAGAACACCAGGATTTGTCTACATATTTGGAATCTGAAGCTTTTAAATCATTAGCCAAGCAGCTTGAGAAGCTGTGCAATTTCCCCCCAACAGCAGGGATAGGGGAATATTAAATGAGCGCTGTTGGAAGCTGTATGGTGAAGTGAGCTCACTTGTTGGAGCAAAAGGGCAGCAAAGTTCAGGGCAAGGAACATTTTTCGCCTGTATGTTATATTTTAAGGGGAAAATGCCATTTCTTTTGCTCCTCCTCCCATGCTTTTGATACACCATACATCCCATATGCCAGCGAACTAAGCTGCTCATAGAAGCCCTGTCTCCTGTTTAACTCCATTGACCAGACACATGTATGCACTGAGGTATGCATCGTGCCTGGCCTGACACTACAGACATGGAAGCATTTGGAGGTTTCTTTTGGGTTTAATTTTTTCAGTTATTCCTGTACAATCCCTGGTCTTGGAACCTGGATGTACCAGAGTTTATTGTATCACTTTTATATCCCTTCCATTTCTGTTCTCCAGCTGTTGAGCCACCACATTCTTGTAAGTTCTGGCTCTTCTTGCTCTCCATGTGTGTGAAAGCAATCCTGCAAACTGACACAGGCTGTCACACATAAGGCCCTTTCCATCTAAGCAAGGACAGTGTTATCAGCCTGATACATGAGAAATTCTGCATTTTAAATGCTTCTAAAAACAGATAGACCAGAACTAATCTTAGCCCCAGCCTGAGCGCCAGCATACGTCACATAACTCAGCTTTATCACTGCAGAAATCATATGAGGTAAAAGGATGTTTGGAATCAGCTTGCCATGGTGATTTATACTAACTGGCCTTTGCTCAGCTCTTAGGATTCTTATTCAACTGATGGGTTGTGACCTGTCAAGAGCAAGGTCAGAACTTCCAAAATCAGTTGTAGCTCCAAAAATCATACACTGACTACATGAGGATTCTGTAGGCATGCAAAGGGCTGAGCAGGAGTTTTTGGCCAAGGTGTTTGAGCCACACAGAAAAGGAAAAAGGGAGTTTGGCTATCATCCAGGGATGTTATCATGCCCCAAGGAGTCTGCTTAATCCCATTTATGGGACCCTGTAGCTTTATTAGATGAAGCAGTGGGAGTAGCGATTTTTGTAACTGCAGCTCCATGCAATACTCAACAGGCAAAAATAGATGCTGAGAAAAAAAGAACTCCAGCACATCTGAGGGAGAGAAAATGGGACAATAGCAATAGGCTTTACTAGAAGATGACTGCTTGGAGTATTCTGGGAGAGTATTATCCAAAGCTTTTTAAAAAACCAAACAACAAACAAAAAACAAATGCAACATCACCAAAGGGTGAATCTACTGAAGAAGAGTTTGGGAATACCAAGGAGCACTAGAAAAGTCTTTGCCATCATTGAGGATGAGCCTGTGCAAGGGTGAGGAAGTGCCCAGAAAGACTTGGGCAAGGTGGGGGTGTGTGGGGCCCCACCACTGGGAATAAGGCCAGGGGAGGTGGTGGAAACAGAAAGTCACAATATGTAAATCTGAGCTTCTTGCCAATTTATGAAGTTGCATCATCCCTGACAAGCTTTTCACCTCAGGGAAATAACCTTGAAGGAAAAGAGATTAGGAAATTGTCACTGGCTCCTGTCAAAACTGACAAGCAGTTTTCCATTCTTTCAGTTTCAAGTGACTGTTTTGAAATTTACACTTAATTCCTACTAAATGTTTGCAGCCCATGACCTTTCAGTCAGCAGTCTGGATAGGAAGGATATTTTTTTTTTTTTCTGTGAAATCCAAAATGATTTCCCCATCTTTCCAAAGCCTGTGGTGGGCTGTGTCCAGTTTAACATTCAGCAGGGTTGGAAAGCCAGGAAGCCTTGTCCTTCTGCCAGTCTGTTCACTGTGCCATGGCTTTGCTTGGAGCTTGGGAAAAGACAAGGCAACACAATAGCCAAATTGCTCTGTGCTAGTAGAACAAGTTTAACACACTTGGGACAAATATGATCTATTTTGGGACCCTTTTTTGTTACCAAGGTTGATTATGCAGCTTACCTCTTCTGGTTTGCTTGTATGGTTTGTTGGATATTCATTGTCAGCTGTCACTCCCAGGCTGGATTGAAGCACGCCAGAACAGCCACCTGCTCAAGGCACAATTCAATAAAGTGATATTTAAGAAAAAAAAAAAAAAAGGAAAAGGCAACAACAGAAAACAAACTTGGATTAACCCCAGGATTCTTTGCTATGGAAACAGGTTGCTTAGAAACTACCCCAGAGTTAGTTTGAAAATGTAAAAGTCAAGTTGTTCTTTAAGCTGCAGAGCACTCCAGGCCATCAGGGATAATCACAGCCTCGAGCCATTATGGGCACCAGAGGCAGTGAGTTCTCCAGGGTCTGAATAATCTCTGAGGGTTGCTGTCCCTGGAGCAACTGATTGGGAAGAGGTTGGAGAGCAGAGTGTCTGTGCTGTGAGCGTAAGAGCTACAGCTGTGTGTGTGCTGGGGATCAGCAGCCTGCTGCACAATATTCCCCATTTCCACGTTCCCTTCACAGCAATTCCTTGTCCTTGCCTGCTCCCATCCCAGCCATAAGGAGGAAGGATTATCTCTGCAGCTGCCCACCAGCAGCAGCCCATTGAAAACTGGGTGGAACCACTGGGAGCTGGTGTTTGCTGGCACACAGAGCCATGTGCTCCCGCTGTCACAGCCAAGCTGAGGGCAGGGCAGTGTCTGGAGAGCTGGAGCCAGGATGGCAGCAGTGACAGCTCCGTACCCTGGCCCTACCTGCCCCTCACTTGGGTTGGCACTGGGTGGGCCAGTCCTCCCCTTCCAGTCAGCAGAGCTGCAGGAGCAAAGCCATAGGAATGAGGAGTCCTTTGAGCTCACCTGCATACGGCCAATCCACAGAAAAAAGGCCGTGTTGCTGAGGCAGTTGTTGCCAAGACCAGCTATCACCATAGAGCACATTCCCACTGGTTTCTCTGGAGCAGGCAGATAGGCACTGACAGCACCTTTGGGAGGGGACACTGCCAACAGCTTCAGTGGTGGCATCTCCCCTCTTGCTGTTGAGAGACCTGCACTGAGGGACAGGCAGAGAGGCAAAAGCAACAACTTTGGCTGTGCATGAGTAAGGAGTCACATCCACAGGGTTATTGTGAAGAGGAGAGGGAGCTCTCTCCTACCTTCATCTCATTTCTGTGCTCTTTCACGTTACCCATGGCACTGTACTCCCTTTCAGAGGAGAGCTTCTCAAAGGGATTTCTCCCTGCTTTACATTGGAAGCAACCTCACTTTAGGGATGAAAGCTCTTCCAGGAGAAATTTGGACAGCAATCAGATCTGGATTTTGTGTGGCTTTTGTAGCAAGTGATCTTTGCTTTTAGAGAGGGAGCTCGGTCCTGTGCTTCTTGGGGGAGCAGAGACAGACCTACTTGATTTCTCTTCCCATTATCTGACCTGGCAGCTGTTCTCCTCATAGCTCTGTGATTTCACTGAAAACTAGAGACCTGAAGACACATAGCTGGGCTTTACTAGGATCTTGGAAAACTGAACCATAGGTGTGGTGAGTGCTGAGTGCCTTTGGTGCTCACAGAGCACTCAGCACCATTCAGGAAGAGGCCTTGCAAATTCCAGTCTAATTTTGTTCATGGCACAGCCGGAGTTTAATACCAGTTAAATCCAGTACACCTTCTGTGCCTTAAACTCTGACAGAGACCTAGCTAAGCCCAAAGGTTGCTGCAGGGAGAACTGGCAGGAGGGGGTGGGTAAGTGTAGGTCACACAAATCAGCATTTGCTCTTTCACTCCTTGAGCTTCCTCCTCTTCAGCAGCAGCTGTGTCCCAGCAGCTCACAGCTGGAGCCCTGTGTGAAGGGCATACTGGAAAGGCAAATCCCATCTTACTGAGGTATGGAAATGCAAAGTGAAAACCATCAGCACAGCAGTAAATCTGCAGAGGAAGTTGTGGTTCCTCTTTTCCTTCATTCTGTGTTAATAAGGGTTGTGTTTGGTTTTGGTTTAAAATCCTGCTTTGTGAAAGGTACTGTGCAGAATGACAAAAATTTGGAGGCAGCTAATAAGGACTTGGGATGGTGGGAGATCTCACTTGAGCAAAAAGCCCTCAAATACAGCATTGAGCTTCCCTTGGGACCCAGCCTTGGCAGCTGAACCCAAATGGGGGACAAACTCCTCTTGGGTTTGCCACCTCTGAAAAGGCAGAGAAGCCCAGATGGGTTAACTCCCTCACTCCCCAAAAACCAGAGAGTGTGGTGAACAGCACAGGCAACTTCTCCCAAGATCTGTGCAGGATCTGAAAGATCCCAGATATGCATGGTGCATGCAGTCACCCACAGTCACATCCCCAGCATGTGGATCAGGCAGGTTTATGCTTGTGCTAGCATCAGCTCACACAGTGCCAGCACCAAGCCCGGGTCAGTTCTGCACCAGCTGCTTGTTTGATATCTGTAAGTGACTGTGTGGTATCATAAATATTTCTCCCATGTGCCAGTAGCTGTGAGACACAGAGCTGCTTTCTTAGGTATAGGGCCACTGCACTGCCCTCTGTAAAGAGGCAAATTTGCGCAGCTGCCAGAAGTTGCCAACAGCACCAGAGCTTTCCTCAGCTCTTAGTAACCCTGGTGGGTGCCAACCAAAAGGCCTTGTCCTTACTCTCCTTTCCCCTCTTCCTACTGTTTTCCAAAGTGTTTTCCTGCATTTGATGCACGTGGACCCTGACAGCACCTGGCTGCTCCTGAGTGAGGTGTGCTGCCCCGAGGGGTTCGAGCCCCCCCACGCCAGCCTGCAGCCGGTGAAGCTCAGCGGGATGGGGCGGCCACGGAACGAGCTCACCGACAACGTGCTGCTTCTGCTCCAGAGGCTGCAGCAGCAGGAGGGCACAGGTCCCAGGATCAGCACACAGGAGGCATCTCCTTCCTGACAGACCTACGCAGCAGCTGGGATGGGAAAGAGGAACCACCAGGATAGGGCTCACCTGAGATAACACCCTCACTGTGGACCCAAATGGTTCAGGGGCAAAGGAAGGGCTGCCCAGTCTGAGGCACTGGATGAGACATCCTCCCTGTGCCAGAAGGTTTATTTCTTGAAGCATTGTTTGAAGATGAGGTGGGTACATGACCCTGACTCCTCCTGACTTGTGCCTCGCCAGAACCCTATGCAAAGAAAATGGCACATCTGTTCCAAATTCTTCAATATGAAGAGTGAGTCATCTTCCAGAACTTCCTAATCCTTGATCCTTAGGGGGGTACCCTTTTAGCACCCCCCACACCTCTGATCTCTTCACAGCTGTGATGATACCTCCCATTCTCAGCTGGATAGTGACAACTCAAAGCAAAAGCTTTTTCTGGCCTTTACCCTTCCCAGGAAGAGAATCTTGTTTGGGTGCACTATAAACCTGTTCACTTTAAAAGCAGTTAATCTCTGAATTTCAGAATCTCAGAAGTTGAAGTGCATTTCCAATAAATTCCTCACCTATGTTACTGGCAAGAACAATGTGTCCTCTCAGGAGCACCAGGGCTGCTCCTCACAGCTGCAGTTTGCTGAGACCAGATGGAGGCGGCCAAACGTGCTCTGTTCTCTATCTCGCTCTCTGTGAGGTTCTGTAGAGAATCAGCCCTGATTTATACCTGGGAGTGATTTACAGCATCTCCCATGCCCAGATCACAGTTCTCAGGCTATTTCTAATCATCACCCCAAGATGAAGCACCTGCCTGTGCCCCAGAACAGCCTCTGTGTCTGTCTGTTGTCAGACGGTGCCAGCGGTGCCAGGGCTGTGAGCACCCCAGCAGTGCCATGGTTTGTCAAAGGAGGTGCAAGGTGGTACAGTGGGCAGAGGATGACTCGTCTTTGGGGTCAGCTCACTCCCTCTGCTGAGAGGCTTCTCCCCTGGTCTCCAGCTCCCACATCCCCAGGCTCTTGCTGCAGAGATTGTTCACAGGCACTGCTTTGCTCAGCTGCTCCCAGACCTCACGGGCTCCCAGATCCCTCAGCTTCCCCAGAGCAGCTCCTGGCAGCAGGCTGCCTCCTGACACTCGGGGAAGATCTATGCAAGTGAAGCAAAAGGGCAGATCTTGACTAAATTTGGAAGCAAGCTCAGAAATACAAAAACCAAAGTAATAAATAGATTGTTACATGGAACAGGCTTTGTGCATCACTGTTGGGATCCTAGGTGAACATCCAAAACAAGTCTCTGCTGGTGGGCCCAAGGGCACTGTCTCTGCTGCCACATCCCTCAGCTGAAGTTGCTTCCCCTTCTCTCCCTGATTTAATTCAGGCTTTCCTCCTGTTTGCTTCTCCAGGGAAAACACAAGTCAGTGGCTTTTTATCCAGTAGGACAGGGCTGCAGGTCAGCTTTACTCTTTTTTAATACCTGTTCAATGCTTAACGCTGGTTGGGTTCTATACAAAGGAGCTTTCAGAGCTGCTCTGACAGGGCAGGCAGGGAGGTGAAATACTGTCTTTGGTTTCCAAGCGCCCTTGGGGCTGGTGCAGTTTTCCAGGTTGTTGTAGCACTTGACAAAACTCATCCATTAGGTGCAGATGCTGCATCCAGCCTTGCTCTGCTCAGCTGTGCTATGGTGGGGACTCCAAGGACCCAGCCTGCCCATGCCAAGGCTTGCCATCCTGCAGGACAGGCATGTGATTGAAGGGCAGCATTGTCCCATCAGTGCCCAGGAGCCAACCACATCACCCAGCCAGGGCTCTGGCACAGCTGACACCCCCACCCAGAGCCTGTGATTTACTGTGCAGTCTAGAGATTCTCCCCACAGCCTCAGCCCCAGCCAGCAGGTGGGTGCTGGTGGCAGAGAGGCTGTCCTGCCTGTCACAGTCGGCTCCTCTCAGCTTCGTTATCGCCCTTGCTTTATTGGAGGCTGAGTAAATTGCTTTTGTCTGAGGCAGGATAATAGCTGGGAGAGGGACTGCATGGAAATGGCATTTTCATGAGGCAGGTTCCTCCCCAGCAGTGACTTGCATATTAAGCTCAGCCCCTTCACAAGCCATGGGCTTTCCCTGCCAGAATGCTCATCCACCAAGCAGCCCTCAACACTGGGGTGGAGACCCCCAACTGCCCCCGCTCCAGCCACCCTCTCTGGGATCAGAGAGCCAAGAAAGCCATGTCCAGCTGTCTCCTCCATGCACAAACCCAGCCAGGACCCTGGGGGACTGCCACACCCGGGGCTGGGGGCACAGTCCCATGCACAGCCCCTGGCACCAGGCACTGCTGAGCCATGCACACGGGTCCAGCAGGGCCTCTCCTCGATTCCTGCTCCCAAAATTTCCTATAAACAGCAAAATTAATCTTTTCCAATAAAATCTGTTATTGTTAAAGCTCACTTCCAGGTTTTACAAATCACTATGCTGCACAGCAATTTGTTTACTCCCTGTTTGAGGTGATTTGCAGCCTCCTGCCCTCCCTTAGTGTGTCCCTGGGTCTTCCTTTTCCTCTGCTGTGTCCTGTGTTTTGCTGCACTGGTGACCAATGCATCCCAATCTCTCTTCTTCCCCCAGTAATCCCATTCCCTGGCTGGGAGAATTTGAGCATAGCCCCAGCCCCACAGCTCTGCCAGGGATTGCTACGGCACAGCCACCATTGCTACTTTTGGCAAAGTGGAATTTTGCACCAGCAGTGTCTCCTTGCCCTGTATCTTCTGAATGTTTTTCTCCTGTGTCTTTTGCTCCCCAAGAGCGCAGCTCTCCAGGTGGCAGAGGTGATCGTGGCTCCAGAGACACCAGCCATCTCTGCCTGTTCCTGCCCCAGCACAGGCTGATATGTCTGGTGACAGAAAGCCACCAGCTTTCTCCTTCTCATCAGCACAGCAAGGGGTGAGCATGATGGAGGTCCAGGAAGTAACAAGCTAACTGCAAAGTAGCTGCAGGACTCCAGGCAGCTGGGCTAGGCTGGGCATTGCCAGTGCTCGGAGTTGCTCTCCCACTGGAGAGGCAGAGCCAGGCCCCAGGGGCAGCCAGCAGCCTGCTTTGGGGACCTTCACCTCCCACCAGGCTGGAAATCTGGTCTGGATACTCAGGTGAGTGTCAGGATTTCACCTGGCAGCCCACCCAGCCACCCCACAGGACCCAGCATTCCATGGCCGCAGCGTGGAGCATCCCTCACTGGATCCTGCAGCCCTCAAGGCTCCCAGGCTGGGCAGGGGCTCCCCAAGCTGCAGCATTTTAAATCTCTGAGCCCTCAGCTGCAGGTGATGATGTTGATGCCCAGGCTCATCCCCATCCCCAGTGGCACCAGTGCAGCAGCCCCAGCTCTGCCCCTTTTTACCCAAAACCATGCCCCCTTGCCATGCCACAGACAGAGAGCAACAGACCCACAGAGGCTTCCTTTAAAGAGCTTTATTAGCTGCAGCAGGTCTGATGGTGGCAGGCTGGGGGGCAGCGGGGGAGCAGTGCCCCGGGACCCCACTCTCCCTCCCCATAGCTCCGTCCCAGTGGCCGTGGTCACCGTGGGGGCATCAGAGATGGGCTGTGCTGTTTGCACTGACACAAGAGCCCGTGGGACAGACCCTGCCCGGGGCAGTGTGGTGCTGTGGCCTGGGAGGGAGGGATGCTTCACTGAGAGGGGGCCGAGAGCCACGGGCAGCGGGATGGGGCCAGGGTAGACGGGGCTGGCGGCTGAGAGCCCCATCCTCTGTGAAATGCGAGGGGAGGAGGAGTGATGGGTGCAAGGGGTCAGCTCCGATGGCACACCTTCCAAGGCACACACTGAGCACGGGCAGCTGCCTGGCTGAGCGATGCCAGAGCGTGCCGGGAGGGTGCCAGGAATGTGCCGTGCCGTCCTTCCTCTGCTGAGCTCAGGCCTTGACGTGCTGGGGGCTGCGGGGCAGGCAGGGGCAGGGGGGATACACACGGGCTGTAGGATGGAGGCTGGAACTTAGATACGCACTGTGGGGTTGGAACCGAGCAACTAAACGGGGCAACCTACGGGAACGGGCGGCTGGGTCTGCGAAGCACAGGGGAGGGCAGGGAGGGTCCCGTGGGCAGGAGGGTCCCCCCCGGGCAGAGCCGGGTCACTGCACAGCCCGCGGCAGCACGGTGGCAGCGGGCAGCGGGCGCCCACCCGCACTAGGCCGGGGAGATGGCGACCACCTCGGGTGGGCACACGGCCTGGCCCCGGGCACAGCCCCAGCGATGCCCCCATGGCACTGACAGGTCCGGCTCCCGCAGCAGGCCGAGCCCTGGCCCCGCTGTGCCCCGCGGCTGGGGAGAGAGGGAGGTGCTGAGGGGTGCTGGACAGGACGGGGTGCTGGGGCCAGTCTCTGGCAGGGGGTGCGGGACCCTGGATGGCTCCGCTGAGTCCGGGCCGGGGGGGGCTCCTGCGTCCCCTCACACCGCCCACCTACAGCACACAGGAGGTGTCTGCCGAGCGCTTCTTCAGCTCCTTCCCGGCTTTGTGGTGGTGGTGGTGGTGGTGTGCGTGGGCTGAGCCCGGCGAGGCGAGCTCTGCCAGCGGGGCCTCCCGCAGCTCGGTGTCCTGGGGGTGCCCCGGGCCCCCCGCTGCCTCCACCCGCAGGTACGCCTTCACCTTGTGGTGCCGTGCCTTGCCGTCGCTGGAGTCGATCACCCGGCACTCGTACGTCCCCTCGTCCTCCAGCTTCACTCGCGACAGCCGCAGCTTGTGGGAGATGTTGCTGCCGACCACCTTCACCACCTGCACCGAGGCAGACGGGCGGTCAGGGGGCCCCCAGGGCTCCCACTGCCCCCCAGACACCCCCAGTGTGTCACCACTGCCACCTCCCACCGTGTGCCACCGCAGCCCAGCCTTGTGCTGGGAGGACACGCTAAAGGTTGGTGGAGTTGTGGGGGGATCCAGCCCCAGCCTGGGCCCACAGGATGATGGAAGCCCTGGCTCACACCTGGCCACGCAGGGCTCAGAGATCGATGCGGAACCACGCTGGCTAATTAGCTTTTCTACCAAATTGATTCGCTCTCAGCATTTATCACCCAATGAAATTTAAGACTTACTCACTAGCCAGAGCCGCAGCTGCTCTGGGCTGGGTCAATAAATCAGATTTATAACCCACCCCGAGGCCCCTGGCTCTGTTCCCTATAATCACACTGGATGGCAAAGGCCGTTTTTCTACTCGCCGCTGCATTTGTTAGCTGAGGATTTTATGATGTTTGGAAACGCCTCTGGAGAGGGGCAAAACCCACCCCAAACAGCACAGGATGCAGCGTGGGGACAACAGCCCCTCAATGTCCCCTCAGCCCCTCACTGGGGCCATCCAGTGCTGGAACATGAAGACACCTGCCCACAGGTGTACACAGAGCATGTACAAACACATGAGCACACACAGGCTGCTGCATTCAGCTGCCCTGCACACCGTGCAATGCTGAGAGGCAGCTGGTGACACAGGTCACAGCCAGGGCCACCCCAAACAGCGTCTCAGGGCTTCGCAGTGGCCATGTGCAGCTGTGAGCCCCAATCCTGCATTGCTGGAAGTGTGGGTCTTGAGGGGACAGGACAAGGCAGGGGCAGGAGCTGCCAGACCCTCGTGCAAGTGTGCCTAGATGCTGAGACTGTCATGGGAAAGGAGCTGCAAAAAAAACCTCTTCGTTGGGAGAGCCAGAAGTCACTGAAATTAATGGCTGGGAAATTTAGAACTAATAAAATAAAACCCCAATTTGCTGGTGCCACCAGTGGCCATGGAGCTGCTACCCAGCAGGTCACTGAGCCTCAGGAGGGAAGATTTTATGACCATCCGTAACTCCTGTGGCTCCACCAGCGCAGGCAGGGCAGTGACAGCTCTCACTGCCCACAGGAATGGGGCAGAGCCCTGGCACGGCCAGGATGGGCAGATTTGCTGTGCCCAGCCCCAGCTCAGCCCTCTGATGTGCCGCTGGATTCAAAGGGGGAAAAAATAAACCCAGACCCATCATGTTTCGTTTCCCTTCATCTTTGCAAAGCATCTCCAGCACCAGGTGTGTTTGGTGGATAGCACACGGCCAAGGGGTGCCTGGCACAGTGGCTCCTCCTTGGGATTTACACCCCCCCCTCACTGTTTGACTCTGCTGTTTGTTCCCAGTCACCTGCTGTTGTGGCTGTACCTTAAGTTCCATCAGAACCGCCCATGCTCGTTTACCTCCTCCATTCCATAAACACTTAATTATCAAGGACATTTGAAATAACAACAAACAAAAGAGGTTTGAAGCTCCAGCCTCTCCCTGCTGGCTGGATCTGGAGGAGGCAGCAGCGACCTCGAATGATTCAAAATAAATCCTGGTTACACTCACACACCCATCAATTCCATCCCAGCGTGCAATTAACTGCCTAATTATGCTGAAACATGCACTGGTTGAGCTGAGAGGGAGTGCTGGCCCCAGGATGGCTCCATGCACCCACTGTAGTCCCTCTTGCCCCTGGAGCAGGGCTTGGGGTGGGATGTGGGGAGCAGCAGCCCCCCAAGCTCAGCAGACAGGGTCTGGCAGAGCCCAGGCTCTGGCTGCTCCAGCAGCAGTCCTGGAACTTTGCTGACTGTGGGGCACGGAGCCACAGCACCCTGGTGAGGAACAGATCCTGGAAGAACCTGCTTAGGTTTGGGTATGGATTGTGGGTGCCAATTAATCAAAGGGGACATGACCCCTGGAGAGGGATTTGTTAGCATCAAGAGAATCATGCACTGATCCTGCAGATGGGTGCTGAAAGGTGGTGCTCTCCCTTGGGAAGGGTAGACTGATCCTGGGTGTGGGGGACACCCATCTGAGAAGCTGCAGGTGCCTGACCAACCCCATCCCCCCTTGCTCACTCAGTGAAGGAAAAATGGAAGTGGCAGGAGGGGCTACCAGGTGACAGTGGGAAGCTTTCCAGCACTGCTCTGTGACTGTGACACCCCCAAATGCAGAGCTCCCGAGGGCAGGGAGAGCCAGGGGGGCACACACCTGGCAGCAGAAAGCCAAGAGTGTTTTATTTAATTTATTAGTGGCTCCTCATTCTGCTCACATGAGCCTAAATGGCTTTGGGATGCTAATCCACCGAGTCAATTGGATTATTTTATCCCTGACATTAATGTGTCACCCAGATGCCAGACAAGGCTCAAGGTCCAAGCTGTGCCTCTTGGTGCCAGGGAGAGCAGGGCAGCCACCCCTCACCCTGGTCACCCTAGGACTGAGCCAAGGCAGACCCAGTTCTCCACCCTGGTGTTCCCAGCCCAGGACTGGGACCAGCAGAATGTCCTGGTGAGCCCCCAAGTACAGCCCCCCTAAAGACCCATCACCCAAACTCACGCTGATTTTTGTCGCCTCTTTCCCCGGCTCCTCTGGTGGTGATGATTTCAGCTGTGGACAAAGCAGGGTAGGGGGAGACCAGAGAGGGAAGAGAAATGATCAGCTCAGCCCACCAGCCCCTTCCCACTGCCAGGATGGCTGCCCCAAGCAAGAAGGAAGAGGGAGAAGGGGCAAGAGAGAAGAGACTGCCCAGCCCCAGCAAAACCAGGCACCCAGGGCAGATGAAGCCACACTGGGCACCCAGGATGGGAAGAACCAGCAGCAGCACAGCAGCCAAGGAGCATGGGGTGCTCACCCACAGGTCCCACTGCTCCAGGTGCTCCCCACAGTCCAGGAATGGATCCCTGTAGCATCACTGCTGCAGCTGTGACCCCTGTCTCTGGAACCCTGTCCCCATCACTGCCACCACCTGCCCCGTTGCCACCAATCTTCCCCTCCAGCAGCCACTGGCTGTGCATTCCCAGTGTCTCCAACACCCTTGACCCTGTCCACCCTCGACCCCTGGCAGTGCTTCCCCCCGTCCTGGCAGCACTGCCCTGAGGCTTCTCAATTTATGGCAACACCAGCAGCAGCCCTGCCAAAGACACTACAATAAAGGCTCATTAAAATCCCCAAAGCTGTTTCCCATTCTTTGGCCCTTATCTCTGTGCGAACAGAGAGAGAAATGAAGAGAGGCTGTTTGCTGGACCAATACACAGGAAAACAGGGGACAAGGGAGGGATGGAGGGTGCAGGGCCAGGAGGGATGAGCTGGTGATGAGATAGGCAAAGGCACAAGCACAAAAACAAAGCCTCAGCCTCAGATAGGTCCTGGCAATGGGCCAGGCAGCCCCTTGGCTGGGAAGGACAACCAGGACAGCCCAGCCCACTGGCCCCGCAGCATCCTCAGTGCAGCTGGACGTTGAGCAGCCCATGCAGCCTATTAATTGCACCACAGGACCCTCAGGCTGCTCTCTGTCAGAGCAGAGGGTGAAACCCTGCAGGTCCAGTCAGCACCGGGGATGCTGCTGCGGGTTGGGGACCCCCACCAAAACCCACCAGTGGCTGCAAACAAATCCCTTCCCCACGGAAAGTGCAGGTGAGGGCTCTGCCTGAAGGGCTCTGCCTTTCCCTGCTGCTGTGGAGGAGGAGGAGGATGAGGGGCATTACCTGACTGGAAGCCCACGTCTGTTTGTCCGTCCAGTCCTTGTGGTTGCGGACGTACCACCACTGGATCTCAAGGGAGTAGGAGGGGGAGCCGCTGCCGCGGAAGGAACACGCCATCTCCACATCCTCACCCGCCTGCGCCGTCATGTCATGAGGGGTCTCGGTGAAGAGAGCTGCTGGAGACAGAGCGAGGGCTGTGGGTGCCCGCGGGACACAGCGCAGGACAATGCCCCCAGCCACACAGGCAGAGTCACCAGGAGTGCCTGGATCCTTCCCTGGCTGAAAAGACCCAGCCTCCACGGCAGAGCAGACAGGTTCCTGCCATCCCCAGCTTCTCCTTTCCCATGTCAGTGTCCCCTCCCCACCCTGAGCAGAGCTGCACCCCCCACCCCCCGCCCCCCCAGCACTTTGCAAAGGGCAGTGGGGGGAAAGGGAGGAGCAGGAGCCTGTGGCCCCCTGTTCCCACAGCATCCCTCAGACTCCTGCCCCAGAACGAGTGCAGGACCTGCCACACCTCTGAGGTGAAGGAAATAAATAGAGCATGATGGCATCTCACTCAGATCAGGACATAACTGAAAAACAAATCCTCGTTTAATGCGGCCCCAAACAGGCTCCCACACGCCATATGGTTTACTTTCCTCACTCAAAACAAATATTGTTCGGAGATGTAATTAGAATTCTTTTCATCTCCTCTGGAGAGACTGTTGTTCCTCCCTACAGACGGCTCCAGTGTGCAGGGCACGGGCAAGCGCTGCTGCCACGATCGGTGCAGCGGCTTCTCCATGGCAGGGCACCGGGACAGGGCTGCCAGCCTCCTGCACACCCCAGGCACTGCCGAGGCTGCCCTGTGCCTCCTGTCCTCACTCACCACCTCGTGCTGCCGGCACTGCCGGCTCACAGCCACAGTGCAGGTCCCATCGGAGCCACCGGAGCCCTCCGGGACACACAGCCTGTTGGGAGCAACACTCTCTCCAGCCCTGATCCCTCTGAAAACCAATTATTATCAGGCCAGACAAAAAGTTAATACCTCTAATATCTCCCTGTCCCTCTGGATGCGTGGAAATCCCATCCACTTATTGCTTTCCTTTAATCCATCTCAGCAGGGAACAGAGGAAAATACCCAACACCGGGGTTTACCGAGGCGGGGTGTCCTGGTGGGGTTCCCAGTGCTGTTCCCACATCCTGTTCGTGCAGAACCCAGCGCCAGCAGCCACATGGATTCTGTGCCAGGGGTGGAGGGAACCCCAGGCAAGGGAACAGCTCTGGTGACCGAGGGCTGTGGGAGAGCAGGGGGTCTTCTTGGCACAGCACAAAGGGTTCCTCTGTGCTCCAAGCTACAGTGGTGCTGAGGCTGTTGTGTCCAGTCATTATCCAACACTCACCACCCATTCCCTGGCTGCAGCCAGGATCAGGCTCTTGCCCCACAGAATTCCTGATGGCAGGAGCAATGGCCAAAGGCAGTGGGTCCCAACAGAACCTGCACCAGCCCCCCAGACACCACAGCTCCAGCAGTGCAGCGGCAGGGTGATGGCCTGAGGGCTCCAGCCAGGTCCGAATTCCTGTGAACACAATTAAAATCTGCTCCCACAGAAGGGAATTTGGCAGATAAGCTGAGAAAAGGCTGGATTGAATCAAGCGCCTTCTTTCTTTCTGGTTTTAATTGGGAAGCGTACGTATTAATTAACCCCAGAGCTTAGCCACCTACAAGCACATCCAGAGGAGCAAAGATGCTGCAGATGGATACTTAAGATCTTTGCTGGGGACACATGTCTTTCAGATGTGTCCTCCAGCAGCACCATGTGCCCTCCCTGATGGATGCTGCAGCCCCTGGCCCTGCCTGGACGGAGGTGACTCACTGTCCCCCAGCCCTGCCCCTCACGGGGACACAAATGGGGACCAGGGTCCCCCCAGGCACCCCCTGGCTGGGCATGGACCCTACACTGGATTGGTCAAGCTGCCTGGACACTGCTCCTGTGACCACTGACCAGCTCTGGTCAGTGCCCTGTCCCTCCAGCATCCCTGTCCCCTGCCCACCCCAGCCCCATCCCTCTCCCCCCACTGACACTGGAGCCACATCCCCACAGCCAGAGGGAGGGGGCCGTCGGGGGCCGCTGCTCCGTCTGCTTTATGGCCTGCTACCTGTCATAAACTGAGAACACCAGGATCGATAAATCTTCCAGGAAATAAAAATCAGGGGAAATAAAATGAACTCAATGGGGAAACACAGATAAACAGAATTGAAACCGCCTGCTGGGACGGCTTGGTGCTCTCATAAACCAGAAACAGACGGGGTCCCTCCCTGCGGTGAGCACCATCCCTCACCTTGGTCACACTCTGCACGGGGAGGGGGCTGCGGCAGCGGGGGCTGTGCTGGGGCAAGAGCAGGTCGTGCATTGATTGCCCTGAGTACCTGGAAATGACCCACAGATCCCTGCTCTGTCCTCCTGCCTCATCCGTAGGCCCCACCAGCACAGAAAGCCCTGCAGCCCCCAGGAGCCTCTCCAGGACTCTGCCTGCTGCCTGCCATTCCACAGCTGTGCCAGCCTCCCTGGCCCCCACCACAGCCCCAAAAGGACAACTCCAGAGCAGCGCCATGGGCACCAGCTCAGGCTAATTGTTGTGTAAAGAGGTACCGGAGGACAGTGAAATATGCACTGGACATTTGCAAACGCCTGTTAATCACCCGGTCAGCCCAAGCTGCTGCTCTGGGAAGGATTTTTTTCCCTAAGCCGGGAGTCAGAAGCCTCTTTCTCTGCCCAGCAGAGCTGAAGACCCTCACTGGAGCTCCAGCCGGGCTGGTGGGGTGACAAGCACCAAGAAGGAGGTGGGGCTGGGGCTGGCTCTGTCCCACGCTGGGCCGGGACAGGGGCTGGGGGAGCTGAAACATCTCTCTGCTGCTGCTCCTGCCCACTGGAGTGTCCATCCAGCCCCTGCCCTGCGTCCCTGGTGTGGGGCCAGCTCTGACCTGCTGAGTTTGTGCTGCACCTCTGCAGGAAAAGCAAATGTGTCCAACAGAATCCAGCACCACTGACACTCTCCCCAGGCAGCCACAGCCCCTCCGGCACCGTCCCCTCCCCAGACATCCATGACCCGTCCAGCACCCTCCCCTTCCCAGGAACCCACGGCTGAGGGACAGCGACAGCCCCGGCTTCAGGGACACCATGTCCTGCCGACAGCAAAGGCACCTGAGACACATCGCGGCACAAGGACTGGGCAGGGACCCAGAGATAGATGGACCCCCCTGACCCCCACCCCTTGACACAGCCTGCCTGAGCAAGAGCCATCCCGGCGGATCGGGAGGCACAGGAGTCCGGATGGATCCGGGAGCGGCCTGGGCACTATCCCAGTGCCTGTGTGACCCACACTGTCCCCACCACGGGGACACCGGCTCCGCCAGAGGCTGCTGCACAGGTCGGGCTGCAGCCTCCCTCCCCTCCCCTTCCCACCGCCGCTAACAGCTGTGGATGCGTCTCCTCCTGACAAGCCTGCGAGCAGGGATGCTGACCCCGGGGCGCTGAAAACACATCGCGGTGCAAACCGCTGCATAAACACGGCGTGACGGCCGCGTCACTGCTGAGAGAGGGCAGGTGGCTCCGGCCCCGGCAGCCGAGCGGGCAGAGGACTCGGGCGAGCGCTGCTCTCCTCCAGCCATCCAGACATCTCCCTTCCCACGAGACGCGTCAGGCTGGAGCGGTGCGGCCGTGCCTGGGGCCGGGAGGCTCTCACCACACGCTGGGGATGGCAGCTCCGTTGCTCTGCCCCTCTTTACAGTCATATGAGCAGCAGAAGGAGCTCGAATTTGCATGCAGCATGTGAATTAAAAACAAAAAAAAACCCGCCTAACTCAGTGACTGTGATCAGGCCAGCACACACCTCACCAGAGAGCTGGAATTAACCTTGAAAACTGCAGGTATTTCCAACAGTGCCCCATCGTGCTGGGCTGCCCCAGCTCCTTCCCCAGTGCTTCCCATTCCCCTAATATTTAACCTCCTCAGCAAGAGAGAAGTCAGTGGTGAGTCTCTCCAGTCTGGCCCTGGCTACAAAAAGCTTTGCCACACAAGGGGACTTGCTGCTCCCATCTGGTTCCTGGGGACTCGCAGTTCTCAGACAATTCCCTCCCAAGGGGCTCAAGGAAGAGCTGTTATTTGATAGTATAAGTAGCAAAGCCCTAAAACGGCCTTTTTTTGACAGCTCCCAGTGGGGCTCCAGCCCCAGTGCAGCCAGCCCACAGCCACCACTCTCTCTGGTGCTGCTCTCTGCCAGGGGATGGTTCCCAGCAGCCAGGGGAGGATTCTCAGCCAAAATCATTCAGCAGGAGTGGTCTCACACCCAGCACCCAAAACATGAGCCACCAGCACTGGCAGCTGCTGCCAAGAGCTGCCCTCACCACACACAGGCGCTGGTACCATCCTGCAGAGCTGGCAGTGCCTGGTGCTCATGGACACGGCACCCCCCTGCCCGGCTCTGCCCACCCCATCACTGCTGAGCTCATCCCAAGCCAGCTTCACACGGAGCACACGATATAATCAGCAATGCACCCGTCACAACGGAGCCCGGCCAGCATCCCCTGCTCAGTCGGGCACCCACCGCAGATGGAGCCTCAGGGAGGGAGACGTGCAGGAGGGGAAACAGCTATGGAACAGAGGAGCTCGGAGAGAGCCAGAGCTGTGGAGGATAGGGCCAGTCTGTCCCGAGGTGCACAAGCCCCACTCACACCATGAACCAAAATCCCAGAGGAGCCGTGGAGAGGGCTCAGCAGCTGCCCACCTGGGCATCCATCTGGCCCCCGGAGCAGCCTCTGATGAAGGAGGCAGCAGAGCAGAGCCTCCAGCTCCCTGTCCCACTCCAGGTCCTCACTCCAGCCCTGCCGTGCTGCCCACAGCTCCCAGACCGTGTGCAGCCGTGCCGGCTGTTGGTTGATTCCTGCCTCACTCACAGGGAACGTTATGATTAAAATTAGCTGTCACTGTCCTAACGTAATAATTCCCAGTGTCTGGCCCGTCGTCTGTCAGCCGCTTCAAGGGAAGAGAAAGCCCAGACGTTTGATGAGGAGAGGTGTCAGATGTAATTGCGTTGAATGACTGCACGAACAGCAGCAGGAAAAACACATCGCATGGAGAATTCCCACCAGGAAGTGTGAAAAAATCCTGCAGAATGCAAAGTGTTTATGAAAGTAATTGATAGAATAATCACTGGGGTGTGCGGGAACGGAGCAGGGCAGCGCCCTGGGGAGCCGGGGCACCGCTCTCTCCAGCCTCCAGCCGCGGCTCTGCTGAGGCGAGGCGATATCGCCTGTACACGGTGCCGGCAAGGAGCCGGGCAGCTCCTCCTCACGGCACGGCTCCCCTGCCCCGCTCCAGAGCCAGCAGGCTGGGAAGGCGGCTGGAGCTTCCCAGCCAGCGCATGAGAAAGCCGATGGCAGCAGCCCAGCGAGCACAGGCTGCAATGGGGGGCATGAATAATTGAAGGCACCAGCCTGAGGAGAGGAGAGAAGGGGGAGAGGCAGCACTGTGGGTAGGGAAGGGATGGTGGGAAGAATCCTGCGGCTCAGATGCTCTCACAGGGCAGTTGGAGCCCATCCTGGCTCCATCCTTGCCAGAGGCAGAGCCTTTGTTGTGGGGGCAGGTAAAGGACTTTCTTTATGACTTTTCCCTCCCCACAGCCGTGACCGCTCTGCGAGCAGAGCCTTGCTGCCCACTGTGGGGTGTCAGGATGGGGGAGCCGCCCCAGGGGTGCCCATGGCCGCTCGCCGATGCCTGCGGAGCACACGCTGCTCCCATCAATTCCCTCACTGCATCCGGCGTGGACAAGTTAAAAGGAAGAGTGAAGGCACTCCGGGGCTGTGCCGGAGCCAGCCTCGCGGTGCCGTGGAGGATTCTCCAGGCCTCCAGCACCGGGCAGAGATGGCAGCGAGCTCTGGGCGCTGCCTGATGCGGGCAGAGCCCGGCAGGACCTGCCCGTGCCCCCCAACCACAGCCAAACCCATCCCGCTGGCCACAGCCCCTCTCCCTCTCCACGTCTCCAACCTGCTGGACTCTCGTGGTGTGGAGGGAAAGCTGCACCAGCCGGTAATGAAATGATCAGTCTCCGATCTGCTAAACAGCGATTTATACAGGTTTTCAGCACACACAGCTTTTATCAAATTGGTATTCACCTACTGAACACAAATGGCTTATTATACATGACCCACTTATTCACTGCTTTTCAGTATCGTTAATAAAGGTTTCTGTTGTGATTAAGTGAGTTGCTGCAGAACTGCTCGAGTACCAAGCTGTAATGTGGCTCCAAAGTGCACTCGCCCTCCCAGAATATTTCATCTCCTTGGCTCCCTGTTCCGTCGCAGCGACCATTTCCCTATTTATTTGCCTATTGCTGAATTTCTGAGGGGAGCAGCGGTGGCTAATGGAGGCTCTTCACCCACCTTTCCGTCTGGCATGCCAGCCTGGCAGGTCTGGCAACTCTTGTGCTGTGAACCCCCAATGCAGAGGCTGATCGTCCCTTCCCTGGGCAGGCAGGTACCTGCCAGCCCACGCACTGCTGCGGGACACCACAAACTGCGGGGCACCTCACACCATTCACTCTGGCACGGCCCGAGGCATCGTGTGCCTGGAGGCTCCTCGGGGCACAGTGGGTTCCTCCGCACACGGGAGGCCCCGGAGCTGGGCGGGGGGAAGAGCTGGGACCCGGGCAGCCAGCGTGTCCCCGTGGTCACTCCTCGGGCTAAGACTGAACGTGCCCGCGTGGCTCCGCAGGGAACGAGGAGGCTCTCAGAGCCTCCTCCGAGGGGGCTTGGTCCCCTGTCACCTTCTCGGTACCCACGAGGGAGCTGTCCCTACGCCAGGTTCCTCACCGGCGGGTGCAGGATGCAGGAAGAGGTTCCACTTCCCCAACCCCGCTGGATCCCATCGGGCTCGGCAGCACCGACCCGCCGAACCACCGTGCACCGGAGGGAGCGGGAGGCGGCGGGGGAGCCCCGCTGCCGGGGCGTGGGGCACCGCACGGCGGGGCGGGCGGCGGCACCGGGAAGCGCACCGGGAGGCTCACGGACGCGGGGTGCGGGTGGCGGCGGCGACACCGTGAGACACACGGAGACGGGGTGCTGGTGGCTGCAGGCACCGGGACGTGCAGAGCCCCCCGACTCGGCAGCCCAGCGGCCAAAGCAGAGGCCGCCTCCCGGGCTCCGGAGACGGGAGCGGCGGAGCCCAACCCCAGCTCGCCCGGCTGCCCCCCACTCTTCGAGCCGCCGATGCGACGGACGGCTACACGGGGCTGCCCTCGGTGGCGGAGCTCGACCGAGACCCCCGACCCCCCTCACTCGTTCCGCTGCCCGGCCAAGAGCCGCCCCAACCCGCCGCCAGCCCCACGAGGCACCGAGCCCCAGGAGCTCCCGTCGCTCAGTCGCCCCCTTCCCGAGCCCGAGCCGCCGCCTCACCGCTGCCCGCCGCCGGGGCGTCCCACGGGGGGTGCCGGGGGGCGGCGCCGAGCTGGAGGTAGAGCCCCAGGTAGGGGAAAGTCCCCAGGGGCCGGGCCAGGGCGCCCATCTTGCCGCGGGCGCGTCCGTCCGGGGGGGGGCGGCGCCGCCGGGCCGAGCCCTGTCCCCGGGGCTGCGCCGCGGTCCCGGCGCCGCCGCGCTGCGGAGCTCTTCCCTCGCGCGGAGGGCGCCGCGCGCCGAGGCGGTGCCGCGGCTCGCCCGGAGCCTCCCCCGCCCGGCGGAGGGATCCCGGCCCGCGCGCACCCCCAAGGTTTTTTCCCACGGTTCATTCTTAAACTGCGCGGGGCGGGGCCGGACCCCCCGCGCCCCCCCGGGACCCCCAGCACCACCGGGACCCCTCCGTGCTGCCCGCCGGGGCCCCCGGCACCACCCGGTCCCCTCCGTGCTGCCCGCCGGGACCCCCCGGTACCGCCCCACCCGGGCCCCCCGTGGTGCCCCCCAACCCCCGGAACCCCCCACACCGCCCGAATTCCTCGCCCCTCCCCCCCCGGACCGCTCCTCCGCACTGCCGGGACCTACCGGCACCCCCGGGGCTCCCCGTCCCGCCAGGACTCCCACGCCTCGCTGGGACCCTCCGCACCGCACTGCCGGGACCACCCGCACGGCCGGAGCCCCGCCGCACCCACAGGTCCCACACAGGGAGAGGTTTCTCCCTGGCAGCCCCAGCTCCGCTCCCCGCGGGCCGAGACCCCGGGCACCGCCGGTCTCGCCGGGAGAGGCTTCAGCACCCAGGACAGAGCCCAGTGCAGAGCGCGGCTCCGCCCGACCCGCCCGGCCCGGCCCAGCACCGCTCAGCCCAGTGCGATCCAGTTCATCTCAGCACAGCCCCAGTCGGCAGATGCAGTGTCAGGGGCAGTGCCCGGTGCTCCGGCTTCACCGCGAGTGCCAGGGCCCATCTGGGGGCAGCTCGAGGGGTTTTTGAAACGTTACAGGAAGAGCAAGGACACGCGTCCCCACGTGTACCCTGATCGCTGTCCCAGGCTGTGCAAGATTTGTCTCGAAATGAAAACCTGCAGCTGGAGTGGGTTGCGAGCTCACACGCACCCTCAGCGCCCGGCTGGAGCGTGGCTGGTGGCACCAGAGAGAGCTGGAGCGGGCACCCTGCTCCTGCCATGAGCAGGATTTCACAGAACCCGTAGGAGCCTGATGTCCTTTTGGGTGCAGAAACCCTGAGGCCAAACCCACCGACAGCACCAACACTTCCAGAGCTGAGCCTCACAGCAGGTCACAACCACAGCACCAGCACCTGTGCCATTCATACACCTCTTGTGAAAAGCCTAAAATCCACCAAGGGGCCCGGTGATGCCGTATCCCTGTCCTAAACACTGGCCTCAGCACCAGGGGAGGCACAGAGCAGGCGTCACTCATACCAGAGTATCTGTATGCAACACAGCAAACAAAAGGATATTATTTGCTCTCTAGATAAACAGAAAAAATCAGATTATTTCAGGTGTTTTCTGCCATGAGGTGACAGATGCTGGCTGCAAAGAGATTCTTTAAATTGGATTTGAAAATACTGACTGTATTTCCTGAGCCTTCTCTTGGCAGGGCTCCAGAAGGAGTGGGGGTATTCATCCCATTCCCCTCCAGCAAGGCAGGTCCCTGGCCAGGAGCTGTGCTGCCTCGTACCTGCGTTACTAATCAATAAGTTTGAAAAAAAAGTTGTGCCTGCTGCAGCATTTGCTGGATGTCAGAATAAAGCCTGGCTCAGAGCAGAGCATTGATCTCTGCCCAAGTTCATTACTCCCTCTGGAGTTAAAAGCTGAGGGAGGAGGGAGCAGCAGGGACAGACAAACGGGCGTCACGGCCATGCCTGGCTGCATTTAGAAGTTTCCATGGCTGGTTGGGATCAGAGGGTCCCGCTCTGGGATGGCAACAGCAGCAGTGGCAAAGGACTTTGGGTGTCCTGAGGTAGAGCTGCCTGGAGCTGCTGAGCAAACACAGCAGTGTCAGGAGCAGCTCTGGGCTGGATCCTGACAAAGCAAAAGCATCAGATCTCCCAGAGGCACGTGTGGAGGTAAAACCTATGCACTGAAACAGGGGGATTCATGTGCCAAAGGATGGGATTCATGAACTCCCAAAATAGGGGGTTCTTGCACTGAAAGACACAGTTCATGTACTGAAAGATGGGGTTCATGCACAGGCTCAGGTGCAACAGGAGAAGCAACAAAGGCCAAGCACTCATGTGCCCCACATTTTGGGCAGCTGGCCCAGTCTTGTGGCTCCAGGGTCCATCCTCTGCCATTGGCCAGCAAGGGAATAAAAACAAACCTGCACTGAAGTGGCAGCTACAAACTGTGCTCCCCCAGACTTGGCACCCCACTTTGTGAAGGACCCACTCACAGGTGTACAGCCAGAGCAGGAGCTGGAGATGTCAGCCAGTGGTGTCTGCACATTCCAGGCACAGGCAGGGATCCCCAGCTCCAGCCCAGCTCCTGCACCCCAACACAGGGCAGCACATCCCCCACTGGAGGCTGAGGCCATGCAGCTGCACCTCAAGGGCTGAAACCCGCCTGTGCACCATCAGAGATATTTAAATCATGCCAGGAGGAAGCAAAGAAGATAAATTCCTCCTGGAGCCAGGAACACTTCCAGAGGCAGAGCCTGAATTAAGTCCCATTTCCAGCAGATTTTCTGCCATCACAGTGTATGAGAAACAGGTACTAGGGCCGTGCAGGGCCCAGCAGACAGGGAAGTGCCAGTGCCCACATCTTAAATGTGCTAGGAATGTTTGGTTATCCTCAATTTTAATCCATCAGTGGTGAGGCCTCGGGCAGGTGCTGCCTGTGGGTGCAGCCATGCGGCCCCAGAGAACCCCGTGTGTCTGACAGGGATTTGGGGGGAGGTCACTCACACACAGAGGTGGGAGCAGAGCCAGCAGCTCCCAGAGCAGAGCCAGCACCCACTGCCTAACGAGGTCCCTTATCTGCTCACTCGTTATTGCTCTCAACAGCCGGCACCTCCCTCACAGGGCTTCTCTGTCAGCAGAGCCAGCCCAGGGACTCGCTCTCGAGGATGAAACACTCCTTATCTCTGTCAGTGCCACGTTCCTGCCCACTGCTCAGTTCTGCTGGGGGGAGCACTCACCACACGGAGGAAACCAGCGGGCACTTCCATGCAGTGAAACTACAGAGATCCCAGAGGCACCACATCCACCATGGTCACAGCTCATGCACCCATGGGGTTTGCATGTGAATTCCCTGGGACACCTGTCCACCAGGAAAAGGCAACCTGAAAAGCTGGAGGGTGCAGTGGAACTCAAAAGAGCTGGATGAGGTTGGAAGGGGATGGTGGGGTCAGACAGATCCACAGCACCTCAGGCATCAACCTCAGAGAAACCCCCAGACCCTGAGGGGCACAAAGAACATCCCCAGGGACACAGCTCTGACCTGGACTTGCCCAACGACACCCAGAATGAAAGCAAGAGCATTGGTCCTTCCTGCTGGCTCCCGAGTGCTGCTCATGCTCATTCCAATGCCAACATCCCATAGTCCTTTTTGACAGCAAAAGCTGCCCAGCAACTGGAAGGAAAAAACAAAAACCCTCAAACCCCAAACTCCAGAGCTGCTGAAGCACTAGGGTCTGCCTCATGCATTATTTTGAAGTTCATCTCTTTAAGGGTTTGTGCAGGGGCACCCCAAGGCTCGGCACTGAGCTCTCCTGAGGTCCAGGAGCCAACACTCAAATTTGTGTCTGCCTGGGAGAGTGAATTGGGTTGTTCATCTCTCTGACGGGCAGAATAAACACCCTCCACATTGATACTGAGCTCATTTCTGATACTTGTTTAGAGACTTGACAATTCCTGTATAAAAGGATTTCCTTCCACAGCTGAAGTTTGACATTCCTGCATTATTAGATTATTTGCAAAGGTCTGCGTGCGCTGCAGGAAAACAATGCTCCCGCCAGGCAACATTAGAGCCTGCTCCTCCACAAATCATCCTGGGAGCAGCCAGCCACGGAGGCAGCGCCTGTCGGGATCCCCCGGTGCAGGGAGCAGCCAGGGAGGCGGCGAGTGGGAGCTCAGGTGAGCAAACACAACCCAGCCACCCACACCACGACAGCCACAACAGCATCAAAAATAACAGACCGAGCAGGAGAGGGGTTTTGGGTAGGGGGAACCCTGCTCAAGACACTAGCACCACCACGGGCTCCCTGTGTCACTGCCAGCACAGCCCTTCCCAGAGGCATGACCTGGCTGGGAGAGCAGTGGGAGCATTTCTGGGCAGGGACATGAGGTGTCTTTGTCCCCCTGCCTGTTTTGGAATGTTCACAGCCCTGTGTCCCTGGCCCCTCACCCTGGGAGCCCCAGCACAATGTGGGAAAGGCAGCAGGAACCACCCCACCACAGCACGTGGGGGCTTTGAGACTCAAAGGCCTCTGCCCAGAGCAGCCCCTGCACAGGGAAGTCTCCAAAGCATAAAATTCAGAAGAAAATGACTTGAAAAGAATTATTTCTTCAGAGAACTCAAGTTTCCAGGCCATTAACTCCTTCCTCTGCAGAACCCACTGCCAGGTTCCCGATGGAGAGGAGCACCATCACAGGTGTCTGTCATTGTGGAACAGTTACCTCTTTCCAAACCATTGAACACCAAAAAAATTCAATGTAAAAAAACAAACAAAAATACCACAAACCAACCAGCCCTTCCCCCTCCAAATAATTTCCTGCCCCAGGAGAAAAGCTTTCCCTGAGAGCAAGGCCTTAAAAGAAAAAAAAAAATTACAAAATCAATAATGTAAGTGAGTTATTTCGCAGCTGATGGTTTGGTCCCAGTGCTGACAGACCCTCACTGTATTTAGCACAGCCTCAGTCCCTCCACTGGGATATCAGGAGATGTTCCTCAGCCATGATTTACACTCATTTCTCCCCGTTTAGGGAGGCTCAGCCGGGAGCAGAGCTGAAGATGGATTTGGACACACAGTGAGGACAGTCAGTGCCTGTCTCCTGTGGCCAGGGGGAAGTGCCATCAGCTCCTGCTGAGGCAGGAGGAAACCAGTGCTCCCACCCTCCCTGATACTGCCAGCACATCTGCATGGATGGTGTCAGCATCCCCCTCCCTCCCCCTTCCCACACCTGCTTCCCCAGGACTTGCCCCAGGATTTCCCCAGCCCCAGCCAAGGCCAGCTTGGCCTCAGCCCAACCAAACCCCACTGGGGCAAGCACCTCCATGGAGCAGAGGAATCTGATGACCCCACAGACTGAGGACAGCATCTCCCTCATCCTTTGCTGCTTTCCTGCTTTTAAATCCTGGGCTGATGCTCGGCAGCCTTGTGCACCTGGTACCAAACCTGGATCAGTGCCCTGGCAAAGTTCAGGTGTCTGGGTGACAGGCTCATCCCTGCCTGCTCCATTGCCCACAGCTCTCTCAGCCTGGGGCAGCCTTGGGCATCCCCAGGGGTCCGAGCTCCCACCACTGCATCCCAGGATCCTGCTGCAGAGGGGAGCGTGAGGCACCGCGGGTGCTCTGCTGAAGAACATCCTCCCAGCTCCTTTCTCCTGGAGGGCAAGCTTCCTGCTTCCCATCAGCAGAGTGCCTCATCCATCATGTTCCCTCTAATTACCTTCTCATTTACCTCTTTAGTCAAATCTGTTTACAGTCAGAGACAAAGCACGGCCTGGGGGGGTACAATGGAGAGGGGTCTCTGTCCCTGCATGTTCCGCTGCCCTGTGCCGAGGCTGGTCCGGTACTCTGAGAGCAGAGCAGGCACGGGAGTGTGGCTCAACACGAGCTCAACTCCTCACAGAGGAGCCAAGGCCACCAGGCTCTTGCCACCCAGTCCCTGCCATCAGTCCCAGCAGCTCAGAGTCCCACGTGTGCTGCTTGGGGTTGAGCCACTCCTGCACCTTCTCCCAAAACCCTTATTTAGCTCCAAAGGCAACAGTGA
This sequence comes from Pseudopodoces humilis, assembly GCF_049639895.1. Taxonomy (NCBI): domain Eukaryota; kingdom Metazoa; phylum Chordata; class Aves; order Passeriformes; family Paridae; genus Pseudopodoces; species Pseudopodoces humilis. The sequence goes on along the minus strand of NC_142218.1, from coordinate 7,200,355 downwards.
TGCTGCTGTTCCAAGGCCACAGAACCAGCAGGGTTAAACCAGGGCACAGATCTCCCTGTCTGCAGCCTATGGAACTTCCTCAAGGAAATCTGCTAGTAGCTCCACCTTTTAATCCTCCCTCAATTACAATAACGTCATTCTCCACAACTGCCAAGGCTCGGGGTGCCCATCCTCACACCTCCAAGGCTTTTCTGTGCTGCTCAATATGACAGCACAAATGAGTTGGCCAGGAGCAGCACATTAAGCCGAATAATTACCTTAATTAATAACAGTGTGCCTATGTAGGCCCCCAGCCTATCCCAAGGACCAAGGCAGAGGATCCAGTGTTTCCCAGCAGTGAGGTGTGGGGCCAGAGTGGGTAGGGTCTGCTGTGATTACCAGGATCAAAATTGACTGGGCTCCTTTGAAGCAGTGGGGTTCCTCCCTCTGAAAGAGCTTGGAAATTAGAAGAGAATAATTCATCATCCACCTTGTAAAAAGGGCCTGACTTGCAGGAACCATCTCTGCGCAAATTCCTCAGCAACATCTGGAGCACCCTCATCCATCACAGGGACAGTGGCTGGGCTGGGTGGGATGGGCACACTGCCATTCCCTAATCCAACAAATTCTTCTTTCAGCTGGGGAAGACAAAAATCCTCATGGCAAGGCATTCCTGCTCCCCAGGTGCAGCACCAAGAACTGAGAGGAACAGTGCAGAGGTGGCACCACGTCCCCAGCCCTGCAGAGGGAACACAACCTCACAGGATGTTGCTGAGGCTCAGGCCCCATCACAGACTGTGCCTTCTTCTTCTCCTGATGCAGGACAGCACTGACTGCTGGCAGCTGGAGCAGTGCCAGGACCTTTTCCTGCTCCCCAGGGAATCCAGGGAACCCACACACTACCACACTTTTGGTTCCTCCAGCCCCTGTCCCTTGCTGTGCTTCCCAGGTGAGTTCACTGGCACAACCCACTGTGGCAGTGATCAACATTTTGCTCCCAGCAGATGCTGTGGGAGGTTTTCCTCATCTGAGAAGAGCCAGCTTGGAGCAGGGACCATGCACTGCACACCCACAGCAGCTCACCAGCTGTGCATAGAAATGATCACATGTATACACACAGGTGTGGCAAACAGCAAGATCAGGTTTAAAATGTACACTCAGATTTATAAACTTACTTTGCCCTTAGGCAGTTTATTGAAGTTTTCTCAAGACCTTCCCTGCCCTTTTCTCCCCCAGATACATAGCCTCACTTCTCAGCTGAAGCTGTTCCACATTCATTAAGTCCTCTTTCTGCTCTGCCTCAAACTCTCTGAGATCCCTCCCTTTCTCCTCAGCTCCTCCAACACAAGCACAGTGTGAGGGGACACCCAGTCACCTTCCAGGGGAACCCAGAGACCAGCTCTGACCACAACTCTACTGGGTATGGAAAGGGAATCAAGTAAAAACCTAAACACACCTGAAAGCTAAAGGAAAAAAACACCTTTAAGGAAGCAGGTTGAGAACAGAAGAAAGAAATGAGGAATTTGACAAGTTCTGCACAAAAAGAAATGTATTTTTGCCGTTTTTTGTGGCTGCTGAAGCCATGACTTCCATGCTGATCCCCTGAACACCAGCGTTCAATAGCGCCAGGCCAGCAGTGCCTGTGCAGTGAGGATTGAAGGAAGCCTTTAAGCTTCCCTGACAATGCATTTTTCTTGGAGATAAAAAATGAATGCTGCCAGCATGCAAATCTCTCTAAATTAGGCACGGCCCAGCTTGCAGGAGCCACGATGGCTTGTGATGACAGTCATTAACTTCAGCAGCAGAAAAGAGGATGCAGGAAAATATCCTCTGCTACTTCTTATCCCAGTTGGATGTCCCAGCTCAGGGAAGCACCGGAGTCGGGCACAATGCCATCCAAAAGCACACCACGGTGCAGAGGGTGATGAGAATGAGCTGTGGCCCCTTTCCCCAGGGCACACAGGGCCACCCCTCTGGTCTCGGGGACTTGCTGCTGCTCCAAGAGCCGAGTTCCTGTCCAGGAACCACAACACTGCTTTTCTACTGAACAAGCACAGCCAAGACCCAAAGCTGACTGTGAGGAATTTGGGCATGTCACTTACATACCTCCCCTCACTCTTAGCTCTGGGTAAAACCCCAACACACTCATTCCTTCTTTTCCCTCTTCAGGAGGGAACAGTGACCAGCCTGTGCCAGAACCTACTCTCAATTCCCACTCACCTTCGGGAATATTTAACAGGAATGGCTGATGTGGCCAATTCCTGGATCTCTTCTGACACTGAAGAAGGGATGAACTGGACACACACCACCACCTCAGCCTCCCTGGCTCCTGTCAGAACAAGGGTTGTACATTTTCATTAATGGATCAGGCTGGAAGAACCTGCGAACAGTCTCTCGAGCCATCCAGGCTTCCTCTCTGCCCTCCCTGCTACAGATACATTTGTATTATTTCACACTGATCCTTGGCAGCTTGATTTAAGGGGAAAAGATAAAAAATATGGGAACCTCATGCTGGCTTTGTGCTGGGTATGCAGCTGCAGCCCCACTCACAGAACACTGCTCAAATAACAAACCAGGAACTAAAAAAAAAGCAAACTATCTTTAATATCTCCCAAATCCCATTTAGAAGCAGTTTCATAGAAACATCACTTTCATCGTGCAATAGAGGCTGGAGGAGGGGCAGGAGGAGGGAGAACGGGTGCCACGTGCTTATGGGCAGACACAGAGGTGTCTCCCAGGTCCTCAGAAATTCTCCAGCAGATCCAGGATCCGCTTCTGCTCGCTCTCCCGGAACTCCTGGTTCTTCCCATCCCCGATGTTCTCCGCATACTCTGCAGGGAGAGAGAAGAGGGACACCGACTTTGAGTGCAACAGGAACAAACAAGGGCAACAGCTTCTGCAGACACCACAGCGAATCTACAGCCACTGCAAACAGCCTAATGGGAATTAATGCAAGGAGCGTTGATGGTTTTCCTGCCCATCCCCAGGGTTAAAGCTTTGCATAACAAACACCTGCTGTCACTCATTAAAGCTTTTGTGGCAGACAGAGGCAGAGAACTCCCTGCTCTGGCCCAAGCAGACACTAGCACCCGGGAGCACCCATTCCCTGGCATGGGAATCATGGCACTATGCCCAAGAAATGCAAACAGTGCCATAAATCACTGCAAATCACCGGCTTCCTAGGTCCCTTTGGACACTCAGTGTCATCAGGGAAGGTCAGGCAGGCTCTGTGACAGCTGTTAATCATTCCCAGTCCTGGGTTTAACCTGCCTGCTGTCCAAGCATCCTGAATGAGGATTTTTGCAAGGAGACACAAATTCCTCCATCTCCATCTGCTTTTAGCCACACAGAAGAAAAGCCACCAGCTCAGATTTAACTACAAACCAAACTCCTTGTCATCAGGAAGAGGATACCAGACCCTGAGCGTGGTGTTGCCCATCCATGCACACGGCCAAACACTACAGAACTAAACATTCCCCATGTAGCTCTCCTTCCTGATATTCATTTGGAGCTGGCAGCTCTAATCCCCTACCAGCTCCCTCCTTCCTGCAACCAGAACCTGCATTTTCAAAGACGTTTTAAAAAGAAAAAATGAAAAACAGGTTCTGAGCTGCGGAAGCAAGGAGCTGAACAAATCTGAGGAAATCAGGAGCAGCCTGATGGTTAAGACAGCGCTTCCCTGCCTCTGCCTGCTTGCATTCTTTTCCTTCTTCCAAACAAACAGAACAGCTTGTATTCAGCACTGAATGGTAAGTTGCTGTAGAAAGTTTGCTTTAATATTTATACATTTAGCACAGCTACTTGCTCTGAGCTCCATCAAAGCCTTTGTTACAGGAGCACTGAAAGCAGTGAGGACAGCCAGAAGTTAGCTGATGTGGGAGTCTTCCCTCCTGTGTGTACATGCTGGCTCTCTCTCTCTCTCTCTATGTAAAAGCAGTAGAGTTCTTTGCCAAGCCCCTGGGAAAAATATTTTTAATATTTATAAACTGCTCCAGTAACTGTAACGTGAGCAGGTGGTAACGGCTGAGGTTTGCTGCAGGTGAACCTGAGCTGCCCACTGTCCCGGCAAAGGGCCCAACTCAGGGCACCTTCCCTGGATGGAGGAGCTGCCCTCCACAGCTCTTAAAAGCAGCAGAAAGCTCCTACAAGGATGGATTCCTTGTAGCTCCCTGTGTATGGACTGATTGCTGTGGGACAGCCCAGCCCTGCTGCGCTGTGCGTGCTTTGGCTGAGGGCTGCACTGGAGATCCAAACCTCAGGCAGGAGATGGTCCCAGTGCACAGGGATGGGATCCCCTTCCCAGCCAAGGCTGGCACTTAGCTCAGGATCCCCTGTCCCCTCAGGCAGTACCAGAGCCTTCTGTCAACAGCATGCCCCCGGAGCTGGTGCAGGAGCCAGCTCTGTCCCCAGCAGCCCCTTCCACGCTCCACCAGGGGAACAGCTGCACTGGATGCAAGTGCTGGAGTTTATTGCAGCCCAAGGGCAACACTTCCCACCTGCAGTGGCCTCTCCAAGCCCAGGTGAGGGACAGCCACAGTCCTCTAGCCTGGCACAGCTGCTCTGCCCCCAGATGGCCAGACTGCTTGGACTAGAGCTCAAGCAGAGAGCTGCTGAGTGCCACTAATGACACTGCCCTTCCTTTGTACCAGGAGATCACCCAAACAAAAACAAGACACAAATTCTTCTTATCTTGTCCAAAAGCTCAGCATTTCTCCTTCTAAACATCTAGGCTTTGTAAGACTAAAACCTCAGTGACTCCAAGGCAGAATGTTTACTGGGTTATGACAGATGCTAATGCTCATTTGAAGCATTAGCAGCTTGAAGACACGAGATAAAACCCCCAGAACCAGGCTTAACAAAGTAAATCTCCGACCAAGATTTTATGTATTTACTTTTTTATTTAAAATTCCACCACTTCACTGAGATTGCTAAAAAAAACCCCAAATGTAAGCTGCCCCTGCCAACAGTTAACCAGAGCTTACACACTGCTGTAGCTACAGAAAGGGAAAGAGCCCAAGATTGGTTTCTGCTTCATTAGACAAAATACAATGGTTACAGAACAGTAAAAAATCAATTGGGAAATACTGAGGCTTGTAATGGATATTGGAAGCTCTGGAGCCTGCACAGATGGAGGCACCATGAGCCAGACTGAGCTCCATCCTCACAGCACATTGACCCTTCCTTTGTGTTTACCTGTGCTAATGGGTTTGGGCTGGAATGTGCAGCAGCCATTCCACATGCCCAGCTCCCAGCGTGCCCACTCACCTGACACCAGGTGTGAGGGCAGAGGCCCCAGCAGGAGCAGCTCTGACAGAGCTTCCAAGGGAGCCAGGATCAATGGCTACACCCTCTGGATCAGCAAGGAACAGCGAGATTTGCCATTCCAGAGCCAAGTATCATTTCAGAGAGGCCTGTGCCTCACTCCATTGCCAATGACAGATGGAGACCAGGCACCTCCCCAAGATACAGACACTGCTGCTACCCCAAATCCAGCCTCCATCCCCAAAAACATCTCCAAAGCCAAGGCACACACCACTCACACACACTTTCTTCCAAAGCATAAACTACCTGTCCTGTTGCAAGAAATGCTTGATCTTCCAAAAAAAGGAAGTGTGGGAGGACTGGTCAGCCTGCAGAAATGCATTAATGAGCCTCCCGTTATTCCCTGCCCACTCCTCCCCCTTGAAAGCTCTACCATAAGAAAACAGTCTCGCTTCCTTGCTTGCATCGTAAGTAATTCTGAGCCACCCCAAGGGATCCATCAGCTGTCAGGTTGCCAGAGAAACATGGAGAATATGTAGGCCATAAAAATCAAACTAAAAACTGAGCACCTAATTAGTATGCAAAAATAGAAAATAAAAACTGAACAAGAGCAAAACACTGAACAAAATGTAAAAATAAACCAGTCCTCATCTGTCCTGAGAGCAAGTTGGGAAGTAGCCTGGAAACCTTCCAGCCAAGGCTCAAGCTCCTGATCTCTCAGTCACTTGTAATAGAGTTATGTGCAGTTGACTCCAGTGAAGTTTGGAAACCCCTTGCTGGCCCCAGCATCACACTGCAGGGTCCACACCCAAATCCCTGTTCCAGCTCCTTTGCTTTCCTGGAAGCTGTGTCCAGGGAACTGACTCCTTCAGAGAAGCAGGTGCATGTCCCAGGTGGTGCTATTGTTACAGGCTGGTGAATCTGTGCTCACTATGCATGTGGACACAGGTGGCAACTACCTCAAATTTCAGAGCCCAGTGCTGCTCCTGCCTCTTGGGTCCCACTGGAGGACTTCACAAGCACCCACTAAGAAATTTATCACTTTGGTTTTGACTATTGTCTCTAAAAGTCTCTAAAACTGGCAGGTATAAGAGCTGGGGAGAGCTGCAGTCAGAGCTCAAACTCTGTACCCATCCCTGCATTATTAACATGCCAATGTGTCCCTTCAGGCAGGGAACGTGGTGCTGCTGAAAGCACCCAACCCAGCATGACCCTGAGCTTGTAACACCCGACACAGCCGTGGAGAAAGTTTCACAATGCAAGTCACTGTCTGGGAAAAAAAGAATCAGATGAAATTGTAATGCAGCTGCCCTCTGATTCAGCTTGGTATGTAAATCAACAAGCCAGAGCCGTGACTGTGAGGTGTGCAAATCCAGCGAGGTGTGCAGACAACTCCCTCAGGGACACACGGCCCAGGGCAAATGTGAGAATCTGATCATGGATGTGTGCCGTACTCCACATTGGAAAGGGGCAGTTTACAGGCAGGAATTTTCAAGTATCATAATTAAAATCAGAAAAGACATCCTATGCAGCCCCCCTTCTCACCAGCAGGCATTAGCTTGCACTTCGTGGCCAAGGACAAGGGCCAAAGAGATTGCCTATAGCTGTAGGCAATCTCACACTGTCAGAAAATCACTCTTAATTTTGTCATACCAGCCAGCTTTCTAATTCCTTTTTTTCTTGTGTATGAGAAAGGAGAAAACCAACAGGTTCTGCAGGAAATAAGCTGTGTGTACCTGCCATTGTTGAAGTGGGGACAAGGAAAACCCAGGAGAACATTGTTGTTCCCAAAGAAAGCAGAAACATTGAAACATAAGCCCAGTGCTGCTAAACTTCCTTTCCCTCCAGAAGAAAATTAAGACTCCTAACCCCACACTGAAAACAACACAGCCCCTTTGGAGCAGATACATTCCATAAGGAAGCAACTTCTCCAGGCAGCTCTGGTTCCCTGCTGCTCCCATTAAACCTCTCAGCTCCAAGGGGCCATGGGAAGAGGCTGAGTCCTGCCCTCCTCACCCCCAGTTCCACTGGCTGCTGCTGCTGAGGAGGGCCACAGCTCAAATAGGCATTGCTCTAATTCACCATGAGCATTAAAAATAACAAGCAGTACTTTAAAACTGGGATTGCAAATCACAACAGCTACATTTTAAAGCTATGGAGGATACTTTAATGCTATAATCCATATTAATCTGACACTAAGAACAAGACAAATACACCATGGGTACTAATATGGTGCAGATGGTAAACTGCAAGGCCATGTTAATGAAAGATGAGACTCCACTATTCTTCCCTCTAGCAGGCATGTACACTTCCGTTAAATATTTACTCTCACGTTGATGTCAGCAGTGAATTCCAGCCAGGCTGGAGCTGATGGAAGCGTGGAGTGACGTGCTGTTCTCTGACAGCAGCTACAGCAAGTGTCCTAACTCAGAGGCAAAGCAAAGCACACCACTAATCAGGGTGATTCCAGCCCTGCCAGCATCTCGGAACACTGCTCAGCTGCTGCCTGGAGATGCTCAGGAAGCCAAGGAGAATTACATGTGAAGGCTCATCCTGCAAAGCGATGACCAAGCTGTCCCCAGTAGCGATGAGACACTTGCACAAGATATCTCTACTCACCCTTCAGGATGTGTCGAACAATTTTAATGGAGCTGCCTCTCATGTTCAGGATCTGGTGAACTCTTTGACGAATCTGATGGGGAGTAGGACAGAGAAGAAAGAGATCTTCAACACAAGTCCATGCACAGCCTGAGCACCACAAAAACCAACTCAGCCTTGGCAGCCCACAGCATCTTCTCAGGAACACCCAGAAAGGCACGTGTCACAGAAATAAGAAGCCACAGAATGTATTCACAAACCCCCAATGCATTCAGAGGACGCAGAGATGCAGCATTTTGCACAGATCAAGAAAAGCTGTATCTGTGCTTTTCTGAGACCTCCTGAGAGCTGGTCCCTTTCCCCTACTCCCTCAGCAATAGCATCAACATGGCCTTTCCATTTCAAACCCTGACCTTGCTCACACAGATTATACAAATTAGTGACAATTGGCTTCTGACCCTATTAATGCCCTCCTATCTGCTACAACTTGATGAAGCTGTATGTGCAATAAACAGTAGGTTTCTTCCCCAAAAGGGAATTAGAGAAACAATTACTCAACGCAGCATTTGCAAGGATTTAGAGCCCTGTCTGCACTGGGAATGCCAACACAGATGATCTGCCAACCTCGTACACAGCTTTACCTGGGGAACATTGGCATTACAGATCTCTGCCATGATGTAACAGATGAGCTGCAGCACAAAGAGCCCAGCATCCAGACGACGGAGGTAGAATTCATCTTCCATGTCATCATCTATGATCTCTCCTCGACGCACCATGTCCTGTAAAGCCACACAAAGGAAAGGTGTGAGGATCCTCTCACAGCACTTCCCATTAGGAGTGGCAAAATGTTGGTGGAATTTGTGGTTTCTTAAGAACTGTTTTGTTCCCCCAAACATTATCAGCCATGTATTTCTCGCCGAAGAAGTATTTTAATAATTCACTTAAATTCACAAAACATTTTATTCAATTTTGAAGTTTTGCCTTTGCTGGTCATGAAGTGTGTCCATCTGCAAGTTAAAATTTAAACACACAAATCACATTTCTACATTGAGAGATGAGGGTGTGTGACTGTGGAAAGACCCATGTATCTGTGATTTACAAGTCCTTTGTCAGAATGGAATAAAACCTACTCTTTTACTGGCCATCTGAGGGTGCTGTTCGGCAGTGCAAAACACAACTCCAGCACACTCTAACACCTAGAGGGCTTCTAGCTTCATTATTGACCAAGAGATGAGAAAACACATCTGAAAATCCTGCACAAGGACAGCTTTCCCATGACCAGCCAGGCTCTTCCAGCTGTGTTTCTAAGAGGTGCTGCCAGGGCAGACCCAGGACCGGGCTTTTTTCATCAAAGAGCAGTGACTCCCATGGGAATGACAACCCA